>NW_026594216.1:3148044-3453567 GCF_907164565.1 Psammomys obesus | reverse complement strand
GATAGATAGATAGATAGATAGATAGATAGATAGATAGATAGATAGATCGATCTATATTACCAAATGATTTTATACATATATATGTATATATTCATATATGTGCAGTAATGTTTCAAAGATGTAGGCAGATCCCATTGGATCATGGTTTCGGTGACTTCTGAAGCTTGCATAGCCACACCTATGAAACACTTTCTTAGTTGGACCTATTTGAGATGTGAACATATCTTTTTTTTTTTAATTATTTTTTATATTAATTACAGTTTATTCACTTTGTATCCCAGCTGTAGCCCCCTCCCTTACTCCCTCTCAATCCCACTCTCCCTCCCTCATCTCCTCCCATGCCCCTCTCCAAGTCCACTGATAGGGGAGGTCTTCCTCTCCTTCCATCTGACCCTAGCTTATCAGGTCTCATCAGAACTGGCTGCATTGTCTTACTCTGTTGCCTGGCAAGGCTGCTCCCCATTCAGGGGGAGGCTGTTAAAGGGCTAGGCACTGAGTTCATGTCAGAGACAGTCTCTGTTCCCCTTACTCCCTAGGCACCCACTTGGATACTGAGCTACCCTGGGTTACATCTGAGCAGGGGTTCTAGGTTATCTCCATGAATGGTCCTTGGTTGGAGTATCAGATTCAGAAAAGACCCCTGTGCCCAGATATTTTGGTTCTGTTGCTCTCTTTGTGGAGCTCCTTTCCTCTCCAGGTCTTACTATCTCCCCCTTCTTTCCCAAGATTCCCTGCACTCTGTCCAAAGTTTGGTTATGAGCCTTAGCATCTGCTTTGATACCTTATTGGGTAGAATCTTTCAGAGTCCCTCTGTGGTAGGCTACTTTCCTGTTGCCTGTTTTCTCCTTCTTCCAGTGTCCATCCCATTTGTCTTTCTGAGTGAGGATTGAGCATCTTACCCAGGGTCCTCCATCTTGTTTAGCTTCTTTAGATATACAGATTTTAGTATGTTTATCCTATATTATATGTCTAGTATCCACTTATAAGTGAGTATATACCATGTGTGTATTTCTGTTTCTGGGATACCTCACTCAGGATGATCTTTTCTAGTTCCCACCATTTGCCTGAAAATTTCATGATTTCCTTGTTTTTAATTGCTGAGTAGTATTCCATCGTGTAAATGTACCACAATTTCCCTCCATTGATGGTGGAAATGTAAACTTGTACAACCACTTTGGAAATCAATTTGGCTCTTTCTCAGACAATTAGGAATGGTGCTTCCTCAAGATCCAGCTTTATCACTCCTAGGCATATATCCAAAATATGCTCATGTATACAAGGACATTTGTTCAACCATGTTCGTAACAGCTTTATTTGTAATAGACAGAAGCTGGAAACAACCCAGATGTGCCTCAATGGAGGAATGGATACAGAAATTGTGAACCTATCTTTTAAACAAAAGACTTTCCAATGAGTTTGTATTTTTATACTCAGGACCTTTTTGTGAGTGGAGTCTTACCTTCAAGGAATTTGTTTCTATTATTGTACCATAAAGTGTAGCACCGAGTTCTTTAACAATTACTGTCACTTTGTCCACATATTTAAGTACACTGCTTCTCTGGTCAAAGTCATGTTTTTAAAATCCTGTTCTGATTCTGCCCACATTTTTCAGTGTAACCTGGGTAAAGTGGTGTATTAGTGACTTCTCTGATGCTATGGAAAAATATTATAATAAAAATTATCCTAGAGAAGAACTAAAGAGCATATTTAGTCTTAAGGTTTCAGAGGGATAGAGTCCATCATGGCAGGAAACCATGGCAACTTCGAGTCAGGAAGAACATGGCAACACAAGTAAGAAGCAGGCTGACCACATTTTCATCTACACACAGGAAGCAGAGAGAAAAACAAACAAACAAACCAGTGAGAGGGATGTTGCTCTCTAACCTCAAAGCCCACCCCTAGTGGTACATTTTAAGGCTCCAACTTCTAAGTGTTTTGTAACATTCTCAAAGCACACCATCAGCTGGGGGCTGAGCACTCAAATGCCTGAGCCTGTGAGGGATATTTTTGATCCAAAGCACCACAAGTAGTAAGCCATATCCTTGACACAAGCCTGAGTGCTTTCCTGAAATTTCTTCTAACAAATAAGCTAGTCCATTATTCTTTGAAAAAAAACAATTATGTGTATAGGTGTGTTTTCTGCCTCTATTGTTTGTGCATTATTCATGTACCTAGTGTCTGTGGAGGCCAGAAGGAAGTATGGCCTGGACAGTGGTGACCTAGTGTGGGAGTACTGGGAATTAAACCTGGGTTCTTTTGAGGAGGAGCCACTGTACCTAACCATTGAGCCAGTTCTCTAACCAGTCCATTACTCTTGAGTTCAGTCTCACTCAAAACTTCAGGATAAAGTTAAAGTAGAGCCATATTATTTTCCATAACGTAACAAGACTTTCCTAGAGGCCATCTTCAAGGAGAGGCCTTGCTCCTGTCTGAAATTGCATAACTATGGTCTGAAGTGAAAGTTTCGGGTTTCTTCAAAGACTCAGTTTTGTCATGTGATGTTGTGCTACTGGCTGGACATGTGATGTTGTGCTGTGAGCTCTCTCATGTGAAGGATGTGACTTTGGCCAGCTGAGAACATCCTTGAGTAGACTTTGAGGAGAGGAGATACATAGAGGCTCATTGAAGCTTCGCTTTTTGGATTGCCATTGCTGCTCTGATCTTCGTGTTTCAACAGTTGACTTTGCAGAGAGAAATGTTCCAGAAAACTCCTCTGGGCAATCCAACTGAGGCTTGTGGCTTTCACTGACTTGTGTTGATTCGTGTTGCTGCTTGGTGTTGGCCTTTGGGCTGGACTGCTGGTATCCTGACAACTGAGTTTGATAATCCCCTAAAGACCCATCAACCCTAATTATCAGGAAGTAGATAAAAAGATCTACAGCTCTTTTCCCTAATCTTCGATCTAAGATTGAAAGGGAGGTTTTAGAAGGTGTTTAAGAACCCTAAACAAAGTAGATTTGGTGAAAAATCTAAGCCTGCAATGGTCTTTACTATCCATATTTCCTATCTACATTTCTATCCGAGCTCTTGCCTTTCAAAATTTCCCAAAACCTTCTGTTAAATAGACCATGAAGCATCCTAAAGCTTTTCTAGTGTGCATCTCCAAACTTATCCAAACTCCTACCACGAGCCATTTCTCAATGCCAAACAACTACGCTTGGGCTTTTCACAATAATATTTCACTTCTTGATACCAACTTTCTGTAATTTTTGACAGAAGCAACTTAGGCTCATGGTTTCAGAGAAATTTCAGTGTATCACGCTGGGGAAGGTATGATGGTGAGAACACATGGTGGGGCTCCATCACACTGTGGCATACAGGAAGCCAAGAACACAGACTGAAGCCAGAGGCATGCTGTCACCTTCTGATGCTTACCTCTAGCAGTCTCCTTTCATTGACAGGCTCTGTCTCCACTGGAAAAATAATACCTATTAGCTGATGCTCTGAATATATGGAATACATATAGGGCAGCATTGGCAGCCATATGGAACATTAACGAGTGTCTAGATTTACCACGTCATCTGCTTTCACTTACGGTAATACAAGTAAATTATATCCACACAGACCATTGCTATACCTATTTTGTTAGAAAATTAATTTCTTTGTTAGAAATAATCCCCTGTGGACTAGGGATAAGATATTCTGTAAGTCTATTGAATGGTGATTGGGGCAGAAAAGACAAATCCATATCATTCCACACAGAATAATCCCTGACTTCTATGATGGAAATGACTCAGCGTAATCAGAAAGACGGCTGGTTGTCATTAGGAATGATGCCACTTCAGCACTTAAGGAAGATCCCTCCTATTTATAGGTTGGGCAAAAGTCAGAGCCCCTGGTTAGATCGGCCCTGAAGGATAGATTTTTCATTTGGGAGAGACCATACATGGCAACCTAAATAATCAAACTCTTGTCATAAAACTAGAGACACTATTATTTTTTATTAATAAATGTATTACAAAATTAAAACTTTATATAATTGTGGGAAATTCTCCAGAACAATTATAAAAGGAAGTGTTGAAGAAAAGAAATGATGTCACTAGTCAGTTCTTCAGAAACACTGGATTTCAGGAAAATACACATGGCTACTAAGACTGAAAAAAGAAATTTTGATAAGACTATTGTAGACTGTGACTTCTGGGTTCTTTTACCTCTGTAGGTCCATAACTAAATATCTGGTTCTGAATCCATGAGTCAAGTAAATTAGCATTACGAAAAAGCTAGACAAAGAGAAGAGGAGAGAGAGAGAGAAAAAAAGAGAGAAGTGACAAGCTAGAATCATCTTGGTACTTTTAATCCTGTCCACTTCCCATGCACTTGGCTGTGAGAACTGAGACTACTGCTTTTCTTCAGTTTTCCCAAAACCTATTTTAGCAGCTCTACTTAGGAGTGATAAAGCTGATGCAATTTTGGGAATGTAATTCTGTCTACCAAATTAATATGGCTCAGTACAGCACCACCTCAGAGAAAGAAGTTTGTTCCATTCCAAAAATCAGTATATTGTGCCAATGACATTCTAGAATCTCAATCCAAAGAACCCCCAAACAACTTTAACGAAGCCGAAAGGATAGTGGGACAGTGAAGAGCAGAAGATATTTATTTTGAACACTAGCGTTATAATTATAGCGTGCTAATGCTGTGGAGAGAAATAAGAAGGGCCCATGAGGGAACAGGACAAATGAGAAGTGACTTAGGGCAAAAAAGAATTTGTTGCTAAGGAATGCCATCAAAACTGGGAATGGGAAAACACAGAACACAGAAAAATGTTTCAGAAAAAGAGAGAGAGAGAGAGAGAGAGAGAGAGAGAGCAGGTGGCCCCACCGCAAATGTTCTGTCAGGAGCTGACTACATTTTCTAGAACTTACTATTGGAGTTGGAATTCACTACAAAGATTTTAATTTGTATTTCTCCAGTAAAAGTCACCATCAATCTGATAATTGCCAAATGCAGTGAGTGGTTAATCACAGCTCACCCCTCACTTATCTTCAGCATCCCATGACCAAATGAACATACCCAGCTTCTTGAGAAACTGTCTCCACTTGCCTTCTAAAATACCATCTTCTGCCTCTGATGTAATGTGTCTTATGAGAGTAAGTGCTTTGGATTCCTTAATGTTATTTTTTTCTAGAATGTCATGGCAAGAAGGGACATGAGAGAGCAAAGCAGCTCATATTATGGTTCCATGTGTACCTGTGCTGGGGGCTTGCTCCTCTTTCTTCTTTCATTCCATTCAGGTTCCCAAGCTACAAAATGGTAAAGCCTAGATTCAGGTCAAAGACACCTTTTTTAATTCTCTCTGAAAATGCCTTCCCTCACAGACACATCGAGATGTACACTTTAATAATCTCCTAGGTGCTTCTCAACTCAGTGAAGTTCACAGGCAAGATTGAACATCTCTAAAGGGTGGCAAACAGCAGCTAGTGTGATGAGAAAAAAAATAAGAACAAGATATTTTGGAAGCTAGGTGAAGCATTTTCTAGAAGGAAAGAGATCATCAGCAATTTAAATGCTGCTGAGAGATGACCTTTGGATGTGACTGTGTGAAAGCTTCGGGAGAAGGTTTTACAGAATATTGAAATCAAAAGTCAGAGGGGAGCAAATCTGAGTGACAACAAAAGAGCAGAAATCAATGGTAGCAACTTAGGCAAGCTGTTTGGGGGAGTTTGATTCAGAGAGGATAAAAGTAAACCGTGGAGAGGACCAAGGGGGCTGCTCTTTTGTTTTAAGAAAGAATTTGTGTGCTATGGAAGATTTTGAGATAGAAATGAAGTTTTAATTGCAAAATAGAGAGAGGACAGTTTGCCATGATGTCCTAGAGCTCAGAGGGAATAGTTTTCACGAATAAGAGAAGTGGTGGTGGGCTTTGCAGAGCAAAGACACAGTTCCCATAGCAACGGCTGAGGATTCCAGAGCAGATATAAGTGGATGAGTAGGTGTGATGGGGAAAGTTGGTAGACAGTCTACTCTAATTTTTCTCCATTGCTGAAATATTGCTAATCTATTCTAAATAGTGAAGTACTCCAGAGCTGTCATTGGCTTGTTTCTCCTCCTATAATCATTTGCTGAAAAAATTTCACTTAGTCCCATGACTTCAAACATACAGTACCCTAACTTCTCTTCTCAAAACTATTCAAGCTTTCTGACATTTGAACTTAATTTTGAACAGACAAATCAAGCTTAATATGTGTATAATGGATCGGTTTATTTATCATCTCCCACTTTCAGTCAGATGCTCACAACTAACTGTATGCATAGAGATAGCATCATTGCATATAGAAAGTATCATAAAACAAAAATGTTGGCGTCATTTATACATTCTTTTTGGTCTCATACTTTTGAATGCACTTTTTGAATAAAAGTTAACACTGGATCTTCAGAGAACATGTTGAATGAATAAATAACAAAACTTCCAATGTATCTTTATCTTATAAATCTATATTTAAGTCATAGGCAAGACAATAATATAATATAATATGAAGCATTGGAATTTCTTACCTGGTCTGTGCAGTAGTGATTATTCTGTTACCCTGGTTACAGTCTTGTCTCCCATAAGTGAAGCTTCCACTGAGAAGCCATGATGATACTCTGAGTAAGCAGATAAAATCCCGTTTCTTTCTCCATTGTTGTAACATTGTTTTATTATTCTGCATCAAGATGCCCTAGTGACTATTGGCTGTCAACTTGATGCTACCCAGAATCCCCTGAAAAGAGTAATTCTATTTTCAGGTTGTTCTTTGAGTGTGTCTCTGAGAATTGCCATGATTGCTAACTGACACAGGAGAACCCAGGTCACTGCAGGTAGCACCATCCCTAGGCATTGGCTTAGGGGAGATCTAGATGAACTAGAGTGAGATGGACGAGATGGTGATGTTAAGAAGAAAGCAATTCAAACCTTCCGCTATTCAAAACTGCCCACCGAGTTTCATGGGTTCCACAGTTATTTGTCCCATCTACAAATATGGTCCCGTATGAATGAACCATGGCTCAATTACTCATTGGGTGTCCTGATAGTCAATGATAGCATGTGAAAACAGCTGGCACAGATTACTGACATTGGTGCTCTGGTTCTGGGACCATGGGAACGGCCTCAGAGAGGGTTGGAATTCATCTCCCAGCCTCCTGGCTTGTTAGCGGAGGAAGCTAGACTAGCAGAGACCTGGTTTGTTGTCTTCCTCACCTCGGTACACTTTTCACCTCCTTGTTAGCTGTAGTGAAGAGCTGCAGCAGAAAAATCCCAAGAATTTTGAAGCTAATGGTTTTAAAAATAGCTGTCCATGTGATCAAAAGGTTCATAAACAACAACAACAAGAAAATACTATCTACATGAAAGAGGAAAGGTTTTACTTCTGCTCTTGCATGATCTGAACTGTATTTGGAGCTATGCGGAGAAATCTCAAGGGAGAACATCAGATTTGCTTCAGGCCATTTCTGTTCATCAGCTTTGAATTGATGTGAAGTAGCTAAATGCATCATTCCAATGTTCTATCTGCCCCTCCTGGATATCCACTCTATGTCCTATTCTGGGCAGAACCTTAAAAATGAGACAGAAAACTAAACCTAAATCAGACAATGAGTAGACCAGGTAAGCTGAATAAAGATAAAAGAAACATTTTCAACACTACTTTGTATTCATTGCTTCCGATATTATTAATGCACATTTTCCCCCTTCAAACTACTAAAAGCAACAATATCTAATCATTAAGTGTAATAAATGCTGAGGGCATTTCCCACCTTTCTGCAAAACCGCAGCACACTTTTCCTTCCTTCGAAGTATTTTGCAGGCCTAATTTGCACAGAATTTAGGAGTGTTTCATTAATTCATTTAAATAAAGTGCTTGTTCCTAATGAGCTCACTCACACAAAAGTACCCAGGAGCTTTTCCCCTGCTGGCAAGAGGGTGTGTGATCCTGACACATAAGGTGCTAAAAACAAAACAAAACAAAAAAAACCAAACAGGTAATTCTCTAGGGGCACGAAGCTGGCCTGAAAAGCTGGCTAACACATAGGTAGAGCAGCTCTGTCTCCAGGAGAGCTGGTTTTACCTACCAAAACTCAGTCTTTGGTCAGATCCTTGGGGCAGAGTCAGACTGACAGATGCTCCACTTGTATTCTAATAGGTGAAACTTCTCTGAGGCTCACTCTCCTCTTCCCGGGCTCTTTGGCCCTTTTAATGTCATTAAAATAGCTGCATTTAAAAGTCTTTAATAATCTGAAAAAAATAAGGAAGAGAATAATTGTAAACTGTGCTTCACTCTCCAAATTTTTATGTCCAAGTGCTAACTCCTGGGTTCTCAGAATCTGACCTGCTTTTTCACAGTCCATTTTGATGAGCCAGAATGGAGTACCATCAGACTCTAGTTCTCTGTGAGTTTATACCTGTATAAGAAGTGGGGGTTTTTCCCAATCTGTAGGCAGTCGCTTTGTTTTGATGACGGTGTCCTTTGCTTTACAGAAGCTTTTCAGTTTCATGAGGTCCCATTTATTGATTGTTGCTCTTAGAGCCTGTGCTGTTGGTGTTCTGTTCAGGAAGTTTTCTCCTGTACCAATGAGTTCAAGGCTCTTCCCCACTTTTTTTTCTAGCCGATTTAATGTGTCTGGTTTTATGTTGAGGTCTTTGATCCACTTGGACTTCAGTTTTGTTCAGGGTGATAAGTATGGATCTATTTTCATTTTTCTATATGTAGACATCCAGTTGGACCAGCACCATTTGTTGAAGATGCTATCTTTTTTCCATTGTATGGTTTTGGCATCTTTGTCAAAAATCAGGTGTCCATAAGTGCGTGGGTTCATCAAAACAAAGCGACTGCCTACAGATTGGGAAAGAATCATCACCAACCCTTTATCTGACAGAGGACTCATATCCAGTATATATAAAGAACTAAAGAAGCTGAAAAGCAGCAAACCAAGTAATCCACTTAAAAAATGGGGAACAGAGCTAAACAGAGAAGTCTCTGTAGAGGAATATCGAATGGCAGAGAAGCACTTAAAGAAATGCTCAACCTCATTAGCCATTAGGGAAATGCAAATCAAAACTACCCTGAGATTTCACCTTACACACATCAGAATGGCCAAGATAAAAAACTCAAGGGACAACACATGCTGGAGAGATTGTGGAGAAAGGGGAACCCGTCTCCACTGCTGGTGGGAATGTAAACTTGTACAACTACTCTGGAAATCAATTTGGCGCTTTCTCAGACAACTAGGAATAGCACTTCCTCAAGATCCAGCTATACCACTCCTAGGCATATACCCAAAAGAGGCTCAAGTACACAATAAGGACATTTGTTCAACCATGTTTGTAGCAACTTTATTTGTAATAGCCAGAAGCTGGAAACAGCCCAGATGCCCCTCAACTGAAGAATGGATGCAGAAACTGTGGTAATCTATACAATGGAGTATTACTCAGCAATGAAAAATAAGGAAATCATGAAATTCGCAGGTAAATGGTGGGACCTGGAAAGGATCATCCTGAGTGAGTTGTCCCAGAAGCAAAAAGACATGCATGGTATATACTCACTCATATAAACATACAACATAGAATAAACCCACTAAAATCTGTACATCTAAACAAACTAAGCAAAAGAGAGGACCCTAACTAAAATGTTCAGTCCCCATCCTGAAAGGCAAAGAGGATGGACATCAGAAGAAAAAGAAAACAGGAAACAACCTTGGAACCTGCCACAGAGGGCCTCTGAAAGCCTCTGCAGTATAGACTGTCAAAGCAGATGCTGAGCCTGATGGCCAACTGATGGCCAGAGTGAATGGAATTTTATGTAAGAAGTGAGAAATAGTAAGAACTGGAGGGGAGGGGAACTCCACAAAGAGAGCAACAGAACAAGATAATTTGAACACAGGGAACTTCCCAGAGACTCATACTCCAACCAAGGACTATTCGTGGAGATAACCTAGAACCCCTACACAGATGTAGCCCATGGCAGTTCAGTGTCCAAGTGGGTTACATAGTAATGGGAAGAGGGACTGCCTCTGACATAATCTGATTGGCCTGCTCTTTGATCACCTCCCCCTGAGGGGGGAGCAGCCTTACCAGGCCACAGAAGAGGACAATGCAGCCCCTTTTGCTGAGAACTGATAGACTAAGATCAGAAAGGAGAGGAGAACCTCCCCTATCAGTGGACTTGGGGAGTGGCATGCATGCAGAAAGGGGAGGGAGGGTGGGATCGGGAGGGGAGGAGGGAGGGACTTATGGGGGGATACAAAATGAATAAAGTGTAATTAACAAAAAATTTAAAAAAAGGAAAAAAAAAGAGGCAGAGGCAGGCATATCTCTGTGAGTTTGAGGCTAGCCTAATCTACATAGTGAGTTTAGGCAAGTGGTGTAGCAAGGGTCTCTACAAAATATAATCTCTCTTATTTTGTCTCTGTAGAAATAAATATGTTGACAGACTAAAAAAAAAAAAAAAAAAAAAAAAAAAAAAAAAAAAAGAAGTGGGGGTTTGATCTCTCTCTTTCCCTCCTTCCTTCTTTGTCTCTCTCTCACACACTCTCTCTCTCCTTCCTTTTCTCTCTTTCTCACACACAGAGAGAGAAAGAGAGAGGGGGTGTACAAATTAGATTTGTGCTGCAACAAGCCAAGAAACTCTAGATGTGAGCTTCTCGGAGCAGGCTCTGCTTGTGCTCCTTTAGTGGGAGAATGGCTCTGCTCTAGGGAATCTGACCTCGGATTTTAGCCTTTGGAACTTTTGGATGATGAGTTTCTGTAGCTACTGAGGAGGCCCTAAAAATGCCAGTGTTTAGGTGAAGGCATCAGTGCTGCTGTCACAAGTCTAGCTACACTTCCGCTGTGAATTTTCTGAAATGTAAATTAGTTCAGCTCATTCACAACTGTCTTAAGTCCCTCTCAGGGTTCCTAGTAGCTACCATTGCCACCACTGCTCCGATCCCACAGAAAGGTCTTGGACATTACCTTTTAGTCTTCTCTTTCTCGCCTTCTCTAGCTGCTCTGGGTCCCTGAGGGTCTCCAAATGCTAAGCACTAGGATATTTGAATTTTCTCTTTACCACTTAAATTAGGTTTCTGCAGGGGTTGGGGAGAAACACTCATGGAGACGTCTGTGTTCCCCTATGCCAAATGACACTCTTCTCCTCCACCCCAACAGTAATACTCAGCATTGTCTCCCCTTATGTATTTTTCTGGTCTATTCCTGCTTACCCCTGTTTGTAATCGATAAAGGGATATAAGCTTCTCAAATATAGGAATTGTGTCAGGTTTGTGGCTGTGTCCGGAAACCTAGAACTGAACTGTACACAGAGCTCAAAGGTCTATCTGTTGGATAAATGAGAGGAGGAATAAGTGATCATCCAGAAACTTATAGTTGAAATTTGAACCTATCAGAGCTTATAGTTTTGAATTTTCAATGCTCCCTTCCAAGGCATGCCCAGCGAATGTTTCCACTTTCCTTTCATGAATATGACAGAGCCCACTTCTTATCAATTGAGGCATTTTCCTTCTTCCTACATTCTGAACCCCAAGAAGGGAATTTCCTAAGTGAGAAAGAACCAAAGGAGGGAGTCTTCCTGGGGAGACCTCCCCACCCTGACTCATCCTTGTACCTCTATAGAAACTGGTGTGGGGTGGGAGCATTATTCAGTAAATACAGATGGAAGAAGTTCTCCAGGGGCTGCTTTTTACTAAGATCTAATACATGTAACATACTATATACATAAACATATATTTTGTTTTTTCAAAATAACCCATGTCTTTCTGCCAGATGTTTCCTTAGATTTCATAACGTTTTGGCTTGCCTGTTTGCTGCAGACAGCCACCATGCAGGCCTCCAAGAATCCCGAGGCCTTGGTATTTGTCTTTCTGTACTCCTTCCCAGGAGACGGAGCTGGATTTAATAACCCAGTGTGGAAGCGATCGGACGGCACTTCTGAGAATAATGTAAGAATAGGAGCTGTCATCTGGTGCGCCCTCGCTCTTTTCCTTTTGGATGCTTATTTTAGCAGGAAGCTGCCGCATTACGGGGCAGCAGATCTACACAAGAGAACATGGGGGCCTGTCCCCACCCCCCCCACCCCGCTGTTCTACCTGCACTGGGAAGTAACTGAAGCTCTGGCTAATATCTTGATTGAAGTGTCACTGGAGATCTTGAGCTGAAAAAAATCAGCTAATCTGCCCCCTGGTCCCCGACCCAGGGAAAGGCCACAGTGGTAAATGTTGTCCCCAGCTGTGAAGTGTTGGAGTCATTTGTTACATAGCTGTAGATGACTGACACACCATAAGGCATTACTGATGCGAAGTTAACGCAAGATGTTTCCTCCAAAGGCCAAAAACACATTCAGAGAGAACTTTTGTTTCCTTATCTAAGTTAACAATTTGGAACACTTGGGTTTTGTGTTTATATTTAAAATAGTAGCCAAATTGCAATTAAAAAAAAACTCTTTCGTTTCCTTTTTGTCTGCCCGACCGTTCTCTTAACCATTTTACACATACGATCTTACCAGCTCTCTGCAACCAGCTGCTGCTGTCATCCTATTATAACATGGGAGACAGGGAGGATGGATAGTGTAACTGTTGCCAGCCTAGACAGTGGTAGAGGCAGCCAGCTCAGGTCTAAACTTAAACCCCTCACCACTCATTTGCTGGATCTTAGACGAAGAGATGGGTCAGATGAAAGAATGAGGCAGTCCAAAGCCTTAATAAAAAGCTTCAATGTCAGAAGATTCAGTTAACTAGAACTAGAGATTTTATGATTTAAAGATGATGAGATCAATCTTTCCTGGACTATCAGAATGATTCTTTGAGATAACACACAATAAATGGCTGGTACATGAGGATTATCTTTTTCTTCTGAGAAGAAGTCACTCAGATCACTAACAAATCCATAAGAAATCTTTGATCAGAATCAGGAGTTGTGCTAGGGACTAGTCATATTCATCAATGCATTCTGTCAACAAAAGGGCCAAGAACTGTGATTCCGACACAGTTGCACCTGATCTAGGATCCCGGCAGCTTCCTACAGAGTGATTCTCAGAAGAAAAGCCAGCAGAACTATACAATCAACTAAAGTAGTGGTTCTCAACCTTCTTAATGCTTCGACCCTTCAATATAGTTCTTCATGTTGTGGTGAACCGCAACCATAAAATTATTTTGGTTGCTACTCCATGACTTTAATTTTGCTTTGTTATGAATTGTAATGCAAAAATGTGTGTTTTCTAATGGTCTTAGGCAACTCTTGTGAAAGGATCAATCAACTCCCAAAGAGTCATGACCCACAGGTTGAGAACCACTGAACTAGAAAATCAAAACTATCTCAGAGGACGTTAGAGAATATTTATAAGACTTATAGTCAGGAAATCTAGGTCTGAGCCTTTACTTTGCCAGGACCTTTTATCATCATAACATGGGCAAGCCAGATTCCAGCTTGGACACTGGGTTATTTTGGAGTTTGTCTTGCTCAGGACTCCTGAGATAGGATATGGGGTGACTTTGTATGCATTTTAACTTGGCGCGGGCAGTTCTTGCCATCTGGCCAAGCACCGGCAAAATTAATTGCAGTCATACTGTGCTTAAAAATTCTGGAACTTTCTGACTAAGTCAGAATCTGGAGTGCTTCAAAGGAACTTCGTTTTTGTTTGTTTGTTTTGTTCTGTTTTTTGTTTTTGTCAACCCCATCCCCTCTCCCAAACCTCTTCTAGTCAATGGCACCTAACGAGAGAGAGGATTCCTTGTGACCTCCATTTTGTTGTTTGTTTGTTACTTAGAAGCACCACCTTCCAGAGCCGGCCAGACTAGACAGGTGTGTCACATCTTCATCACAGTTCAAGCAATCCCACAAAAGCTAGCTTCCGTGTAACCTGCAGTGCCTCATGGATTGAGTTTAAATGAGTCTGAGCTGACTGAATATTCTGTTTTCTTAGTTAAAATCATGTGGAGCTGTTAAATTGCACTTCTGAGCTTGTTTGTGGTTTTGCATATTAATCTCCCTGAACATATATCTTTTAGTCTGCCTATCATTTGAATGCTGAAAATTAAGCCATGGGTAAGAAACAAAGCCTTCACTCTCCATTGTCCTCAGAACAAAGACAGCAAGCTCATAATTTGGCATCTGTGTACATGTTTTGTGGTTCATGAAGCAAAAGAGAGAACAAAATTTTTTGAATACCTACTATGCAGCAGGGTTCATACAAATAGAAAATTTCCAGATTCTGTTTCTTCTTCAGGTGTCATATAAATTGATATTTATCATAAATGAAGAAACATGTACTCTGGAGAGTCAGTGGCACAGCTAGAACTTGAACACAGATGTAAGTGAAATAGAAACTGTCTTCTTGGAACACCAGCTGATTCAATTCTCTTCCCAGAGTGATTCACTTGGAACCTACAAACTTTCTACTTCAATCTAATGAGTAAACCTGAATTATGTTTAAGGAATTAAAAAGTTAACACAGTAACTACCCAAATGTCTACTTGATAATGACAGTGATGATGATGACCAAACTTGGCTCTGTCTGGATAAGATGGAGTTCTAGGGACTAGAAGGAGCAGACTAATTCTGAATTCTCTACACATTTTCAACCATCTAGATCACTGCTTAGTATCAAATAGCTTTTTCTTGGCAATGACACTCCTATTTTTTTTTCTTTATAAAGTGTGGAAGGATGGGGCAGTCATTTTACTGACAATAGCCAAATGGCCCATGTCTTGTCACATGCTTACCAGCTGGAATGTTGTAACCTGATAAGGTACCTCAGTTTCCTCATCTGAAATAGAGATGATTCGGGATAATGAGGCAGTTTTTACTGCACACAAAGGCTTCAGAATACCAACATATGGAATAGATGCTACTGGCAAATACAAAGTTTATCTTAGAAGTTCCCTGTATAAGATGACTTTGATAACAATTTTGAGCTAACCCCAATGAAAATCAGGGTTAGCACGTCTTGAAATAACAAGGTTGTGTATGTGGTACAAGACCATTCAAAGAAAAGAACCTTCAACCCCCCAAGAAATCAGAGACTATTTTCACAGACTGCAGAAGACCTCGGGGTCCATCCTTAACACCACACAAGTGCACATACATACATACATACATACATACATACATACATACATACAAACACAAAAAAATAAATAAAAAGAGAGACATCCTCTTAATGCAAGTAGTAACTATTTTATTGACATATTTACAAATATTACAAAGTAAACCACCATTCTAACTCACCATATTACATGGGGGCTACAGACAGGCATGACAAAGTCCATGGAAAACACTTACGTCTGTCTTTGGTATTAGAAATCTACACAGATCGTGACATTTAAAATCTTCAATACAAAGTATTAAATGTAGACAAAGTTCTCATTGGTAATGTCATGAAAAGAGGCTCTTTATGTCCTCTGCTATGAAACTCTGAGGCCAATGAAATGCAACAGGAAGACCACATACCACTTGTGAGGCAGGGAGTCTATTGACCAAAATGAACAATACATGCTACAATACTGTACACAGGAGTGTTTCAATCTGTGGGAAGCTGTACTCTCCAGAGCAACCCTTGCTGACAGTAACAGACAAAACATCCCTAAGACACAGATAAGACCGTACAGGTAGGAATCCATCCCAAGAGCAGAGCTTGCCAGCACAAGCTGACTGTACAAACATTTTACAAAATACATTTTCATGACCACATACACATATACAAAAGCTCAATGGTTCTGAAACACAATCACAGTTTACATAATTCTGAGGTAAAGGTCTCGAGTCTATTTAAAGGAGAAGTCCTCGCCCCCACGCGTTGGGTCTCCTTGAGGGAGATGTGTCCACCAAACAAATTCTGGCACTCCTGTGAGCTGAGAGAGAACAAGCTGTCACAGCCCCTTCATGTCAGAGGTGACCAAAAAATTCTAGGTCATTTCTAAGATAAAAATACTTTTTTCTTTTGCCCAAGCACGAATATTTTTTTGAATTTTGTCATAACACAGCTACTGCTATGAAAAAAAGAGTCCACCATGGAAGAGCCAGGTTAGTATCTTAACCTGACTGCCTCAAGTAGGGACTCCATACATCCCAGGAGGAAGATACTTAGACTCCTCACAGAACACAGTGGAGGCTTGGTGAAAGAAACACCGCAGAATGGATCTTCCGACAGAATAAGACACAGCTAAAACGGCTTCAGGAGGAAAAATAGAGGAGCCTAGAGAACACAGAAGTCAGATGTTTTTCCTTCTGTCCCAGAAAGGTAGTGAGGGCTAAGTGTGCTTGTCTTCCCAAATCCTCGAAAAAGCTCTTTTGTGCTACTATTAAAAAAAAAAAAAAAAGTGGAAATCAGCAAATATTCCCTGGGTCTTTCCAGGGGTAAGGAAAAATTTGTGTTAATAGCTATGACAGCTATATAATGACGTCTTATGCGTTACAGCCCTTCATCTGTCTCTGCAAACACCTCTACCTCTCTGGGATTCCTGGCAACTAAACATGGTCTGCCTGGCCGTAATTCTCTTGTCAAGCATGACATTTCCAAAACACCCTATGAAATCATGAAAGTTGTGAGGCTTTAATACAAAGACACTTCCTTTCATGTGCTTTTCTTTTTCTTCTTTATAAAGAAGTGTGGAAATATAATCAGGACATCAAATGAATAATTAAAACCCTCTCTGTAATTTATCACTTATGATGCAAACCTGAGCATGAGCCTCTTTTATTTTATCATGAGTAACATCTGGGGATAAAAGTGTTTGCCAGGCAATGAGTCACCTGTTGAACAATTTAAGACGAGAAATGCTAGGTCTTTCCAGCAAGCTGGATCTTTCCCAGATGGCAGAACTCTACTTTTTCTTCATGCTGGGAAAAAGCAAAATTAAACTTCTGTTTCTTTGTATCATCAAAAACTGTGAGAACAAAGTATATATGATGGAACATTTCCTAATGGCTGGCATCCATGGTGTCTGACCCAATGAAGAAAGAGAAAGCTGATCCGATGTGTTTGCAGGGCTCTTTGGGGAAGAAAAGTGGTTGGTTTTGCCCTGGTTCCTGACAATGACAGACTGGCAGGCTGTTTCTTGCACTGCTCTAGGCAAGCCATTAATCTGTCAGTACCAGCATCTTTAGAAATCCCAGCATTAAGACTTAGGAGGAGAAAAAGGAGGATGTTCAACAGCCAGAAATGCTGCTTTTAAAACACTTCAGTTAACTCATAATGCGGTGCAGGCTTCTGTCTCTCTCTTCTCTGCAATTTCGGTGCAAGACTGGATTGTGTTTTACTCATCCTCTTCCACATATGTGGATGGAAACCAGCCCACCTAGGAAAGAAAAGCAACAGACATTTTAACCCCTCTGCTGCTTCAAAGGGTTCTACGGGCAGAGCAGTCCTCATGTTCCTAACACTCTAAGCTGGGACTTTCTGCCCTCTGTAGGCAAGGAAGGTTGGCTTAACAGCTGGGATAGGCCATATAGAGACAGTCATAGAAACTACGGAATGAAATGAGCTTAAACAGGTTTCTCTGTAGAACAGGGGCACTCTATCCCATTCTTTCCGAGTGGGATCAGGAGCTTTGGGAAATGCGTGGTGCTTCCATAAACTGCATGCCCTGGCACTTAGCCACTGAAGAAAACCTGAAATGCTCTTCAACTTTCCCCATGTGCCAGTCCCTTTTGTATTGACCCAACCTACTTCAAACAGCAACACATGCTCCCAGCCCCTAGCACCCAGACCGCTGGGGGGACAGGTCTACAGCATGACAGCTGCCAGTGACTGTCCAGCCCTCTCCTCCGTGAAGGGCAGACACGCTCATATGGAAAAGCTCACCCTGCCATTTACTTCTCCTCTCCACCAGCCGTTTGCACTCATCTTTGTGTAAATCTTCACCATGTCCCCTTTCAACAGGGAGAGTTCCCGCATGTCTCTTGCGCAGAAGTCATACCGAGCGATGGCAATGCCCAGTACTTTGGGACTTAGCACTGTAAAGAAACAATGCGGAGTCTGAGTCGGTGTGCCGTTGGTTGCAGCCAGCCATCAGAAGAGACCGCTGCCAGTGGTGCTACCAAATGCAGAGCCCCGTGACTTGGTTACAGATCTGTGATAATGACAGCGTGAGTTTGAAAGCGGCACAGTTGCTGTTTCAATCCAATCAGGTGTGATCAAGTTCATTCCTGACAGTAAAACAACCACTGTTATGCTTTCGACCTTCTTCATAAAAGCTTTTGTAAAACCAAAGCCAAACTAGCTAATAACTTAAATGAGTCATGTCAGTGAACGAGACAACTTCAACCTAAACTGACAACTCTGGGGTGAAGCTGGTAACTTCTTTGGCCAAACTCAGAGCAAGTGAATTCTTGGCTCTGATTAACGTCTGTCAAACCATCATCATCCCTTCTGAGTAAGGGGCACTCCCCCCAACCCAGCCGAGCTTTTTATGTTATATTAAACCGTCTTTGGATGAATTCAGTTATTGTTTCACATAAAATTTTATATATGTGAAGATGTGAAAGGGTTTTCATTGAAAGAATGCACAAACCTCATCCAGTCAGTGTTTATTGCAATGTCTAACCAAAATCCAGGCACAAAGGTATCATCTTTGTGTTCCATTTTCTTTGTCTAAATATCCCTGGTGGCAGGAGAGGAGCCATCCCTGTCTGGAAGGGAAACTCCATTCAGGCTGCACCTGTTTGTTGATCTCTAGTGCTTCGTTACAGGCTTGGTGGTAACTTTCACCTGTTGCTCTGCGGGGTCATAAAGCGTTTTCAATTATATGTGCAGTGATTCTGAGAATCGCTCACCCGAGACTAGTGGGACTTTATAAATCTTAAATGGCAAAGAAGTTAAGTGTAAGAGAGAGCAACAAACGGAAGCGCCATCCATCTGTATTATAACAGTTCCCAGTGCTCAGGTAGCTCATAACGACCCATGCTACCCTGGAAAGGTCCATCCACTTGGCAACAGGGGCCTCAGGCCTATCATTCATGGTGTTACAATGACAGCCCCTTTTAAAGTCTCCAGGTGTCCATCATAAGATAAATGAACGGCAATAGTGTAGATTTCAGAACCGTAAAGGGAGGAAAAATAGGTCATTTTATTTTACCATTCAGGACACAAACCACTTTAATGGTTTCCTTACTGAAAATGGTCCCATTGCCAAGGCACTGTTCTTAAAGTCAGGGCACATAAAAACACCCCTGTGATGGAGAAGCCCAATTGTAGACCTAACTGTGTGACCTTGCACAGGCCTCTCTCAAGCTCTCTAGGCCACATTTTTCTCATCTATAAAATGAAAGGTTTATACTAGCTGGCTTCTAAGGTCTATTTCAGAATTCTATGTTCTATTGGGACTTACAGGTTAATTCTTAAAAAAAAAAAAAAAAAAAAAAAAAAAAACCACAAGAAGATGTACTTTATCTAGCCTTGGAGCCACATAGTCATTTAACTCTCCAGGTAATGGCGGAAATTCAGATCAAAATGCCTGGGCACCAGCTGAAGAGCTGGAGAATTGGTGGACACGGGGGCATCATTTCAAGAAGGGCATACTGAATCATATTCTTCTCTTTGAAGGGAAGTTGAGATTTTGGGGTTCTTTTTATTTGTTTCATGGAAATGCACAGATACTGATTTTTCTCTCGACTATGACTCCTAGTCCTCAGAAAAGATGAATGAGTTTTCAGAGCAGTTCATCTCTCTTTCCCATTCCCTCACTCAACTCCAACCTCTCCACACTGACACATGATAAAATATAAAATGTCATGTTGAAATTTATGGCATTAACACACACAGAGAGACATGGAATGTCATGGCAAACAATGACTTTATGGCAGGGAAGAGTGAACTGCATGGTGGTAATGGAATGCTAGGGATTGAGTTTGAGGAGACGTATTTACATGGGAAGCCATATACAGAAGCCAAAATGTTGTATTTTCACACAAAAGTAAGTTATAGAGACATATAAAAGCAGTAAGCAGTACCTGACCAGAAAGGAGTGGAAGAAGGGGGGACAAAGCTGTAGTCTGGAGGAGTTACAAAAGAAAAGCCACAGAACAGAGGAGGGGCTTAGAGAGGGAAAGAAAAAGAAGCAAAAGAGCATGTAAGAGTTGGCACAAAAATCTCTCAATACAATGACTTTGTTGTTTGTAATCACAAGAAAAATGTCACATCCAACTTGGAATATCAAGCTGTGCTTTTACCCACTGTTCTCTTGTCACCACTTCTAAATGAGAAACATGCCAGACTTTTACAATTTGACTGACTTTAGCTCTGCAATTCAGAGCTGTCTATCATTTTACAGGCAAATAGCAAACGCACTCCATGTTCCCACCCAAGCCCCATCCATCCAAGGATGGCCTGATTCCCATTTTCTCACAATAACAGGAAGGAAAATTTATTAGTATAAACATGTTCCTAATCAAAAACAATATGAATATGTAACAGCCTACAAAAACAGTACAGGTAAGAGGTTATAGAAAGAACTGTGCCAATGAAACATAACGAAACCATGGAAAATCCAAGACATTTGTTAAGTTAAATTCAGACAATTTGTTAAGACTCTCCCTTATTCCCAATCAAACATGCATATCTCAGCTTATTTTTAATAGGGAAAATACAATTAGAAATGAAAATCACTCTGGATGTTCTCTTAAACACTCAAGTTGTAGAGAGGCACAGCAAAGATGCTGGTACTTATACACTCATGTTTTTTTCACTCTATAGCTTTAATAATAAGAGTTGACTGTATTCATTATCAAGTGGTCCTGAAGTGTTAGTTACCACTGCTCAATAAATTAAGTATATCAATTATTTAACACATTTAACCATTTAACTAAGAGAAAGACATTAGCGCTCTCTTTCTTTTGCATCTGTGAAAGTCTGGATTCACATGACTTTTGGCCCTTATTCTTAATCTCAGCTGTATAATTCCCTTCAATAAGCATCAGGGTTCACATATCTCTAACATTTAATCTGTTGATTCTGTGGTGCCATTAACAATGGACAAGGAAGACGTGGGTTATAAACTTTATCCCAGTATTTATTCTCTCTTTCATTCATCTGTAGAAAGTTGATTCCAACCATGTTCAGCCAGCGAGTAGAGCTCATTTCTTCAACTTCCTTAAATTTTGGTAAACTATACAGTGAGGTCCTGATCAAAGCTATTAAAGCAAAACTATCATTAAGGAACTTCTGGGGTCTTTCCTTTTAGCCCTTTATTCTACCTTGTTTCCTGGCATGCAAAAGCCATTTGGTGCATTAAAAAGGGAAAATATTACCTCGAGGAAGACAGAGAATGATCTTGAAGGAACCTGAATTACTAAGACTTCACAGAGCACAGATACCCCATCCTTTGATCTAGCTTTGAGCTATCCCTATGTTTTTATACCATGGACAAATGGACCAACTTTTCTGATTAATCCAATAGTTTTGGGTTTTCTGTAACTTGTACCTAGACCTAACCTAAAACACGGTCATCAAAGATGTAATAAGAATGGGCTGAGCAAACTTGGATGGGCCTGTATGTTTTCCCATATATCTCTTCTTAGGTAGTTGCCCGATGCCACACTGCTATCTGATGCTATCTATTCCATCTGCTCACTCAGTTTAAAAAAAAACAGTTACATGCCATCACAGCTAATTTTATAATATGACAAGTTCATTTACTACTGTGCGATAGATATGACAAATTCCACTCTCCACTTCCTGTGTGTGTATGTATGTAAGGTGGGGAGGGATGAGGTATGGGTGTGCATGCACACAGAAGACAGAGTTTTGTCTTGTCCTATCACTCTCTACCTTGCTTCCTGAGACAGGGACTCTCACTGAACCTGGGGCAAAGGTACCAGTCAGGCAGCACATCCCATCAGTCCTCCTGTCTTCTGTCCCCAACAGCATGTGGTATGTAGGCTTACATGTGACCAGGTGCACATCGTAGATTTTTAGTAGGTGCTGAGAATCTGAACTCAGGTCCTCGTGCTTACATAGCAAGTGCTTTTACCCACCGGGCAGTCTCCCAGCTCCATGTTTTCACTTTCTTGATGTCATGATGTAGCCACTGCCAGACTGAAGAGAGGATGACGTTTCTAACAAAGTAATTAGCCACAACTAACCTCATGCATGGCAAAATGTTTGGTGTCAAGATTCCTAGATTCCTATCTCATGTTTTATGTTTTCGAGAACATGAATTAGAAGTCATGTTCTACACGCTGCACTGACAGGTAATAGGATTTTTGTCCTTGGACTGTTTCTATTTGACACTTCTCTGGTCTAATTATATTCATAAAAAATAAAAGACTGTGTTTCTAAAAAAAAAAAAAGTCTAATGAAGGTAATGTAAGCTAAGAATCTGAAATATCACAGGAGATAACTTATCTCTAAGGGAAGAAATGAGAAATCAATGAATACCATTAGGTGTCATTTAAATAACTTCAATGGTAGGTAGATAAATTAGACAAATAACCAGACTACAATGAAAGAAGAGAAAATATGTGAATTTAGGTAATGCTTTACCAAGGAATGTTGAGTCTATGTCAACAGCACTGTGGGGGTTACCCCTTTCTCTTATCTAACCTTAAGTACCTTAAAATTATTTTCATTCCAATCAAGCAGCTAGAATTCAAAATTTCTTAACTTTGTTCTAAAGTGGTATAATTCTAAGGCACTGGAGAGGTGGCACAGTATAGCTAAGAGCTCTTGCTGCCCTTGTGGAAAACCCAAGTTTGGTTCCTGGCAGACATGTTGAGTGGCTCAAAACTGCTTATAGTTCCAGCTTCTAGGGGACCTGACACTGTCTTCTGGTCTCCATAGGTGCCCATCTTGCCTGTTGTTTCCAACTTATTTTCTTTTCTTTTCTAAACTTTGCCTCTCAGCTACTTACCCTAAATGTAGGTTCTCTCATCCATTTGTTAAATTTTGAAGTTTAAACTCTTGGATGGAATCACATGACAATTTATAAGTTCATTCCTCTCCTTCTTCTAACCAACTCTTTCAGAAAGTTCACCCGTGAATTCTTTTTTCTAGACCAGCTTTGTACTTCTCCATGGCCTTCAGCTACATTTCCAACTGAGGACTTTGGTTTATTCTAGAATACTCCTATTCCTAGGCTCCCTTACTCAAAAGCCTAGATTAGACCCTAGATTCCCATAATCTGTGATAACCATCTCAGATGCTGTCTTCCCTTTCTTGTCATCTCCTAGCCTTCTTGTGGGCATCCAGTCATGCCACAGCACTTCCACTGCTACTGTTGAACATCTGCGTATGTAGCTCCACTTAGATGCTGTTACTGAAAGGCAAAGCCCACTTCTGCATCTCCCATAGGACAGGCCACAGTGCTATACAACAGTGTCCACCTAACAGTCAAGTATCTATGGGAGCTAATGGAATAGCTGAGTATCCCATTCTGTAGTTCTATATGTCTCCCCTTCCTGTTGGCTCAGCTCATCTTTCACTCACTTAACTGCTCAATAAGACTTCCAAGAAAAAGCTGACAAGAAATAAATAAAGGAAGGAAAGTTAAATACACTCAGGCTCTACTCCCCAGGCTCTGTGTGGATTTTAACCTAGCAGCAGCATTCCAACAATAACTAACTCTTCTGTGATGCTGAGCAGTTCTTAAACTCCATAGGTCTCATCGCATTAAACATACTGTTTGCCTGAGGACTCTTTTTAAAGTAACAGGTTAATCAGTTTTTTTCTGCCACTGAAATATACATCTCTCAGCCAAGCATTTTAAGGGTTGATAGGGATGATTTCCACTTCTCTATGCACTGTAGCATGATTTATCTCTCCCACTCTTCTTATATGTCAATTTTCTTTGCCTCTAGAACCTTGATTCTTGTGCATATAACATTCAAAATCAGCGTTTGAATGCTTTGGCACCTACCAAAGATAATATGCCAAGGTAAGAAAGTATGTGTTCACTTCAACTCTAGAGTCAGGCATCTGATAATATATTTTGTTGAGTGGTTTAAATTATAGAATAGGTTTATCTCCATACTAGAAATATATACATCTATGTCTACACACATACACAGATAAAAAATTTCTTCATTAAATTGCCCTGTCAGACAGTATTAAGATGCCTCAGTACAGGAATCATTGGCAGTTGCATGTTCCGAAACAGATTAGGAAAGGCCCAGGAAAGTGACATCCAAATAAGAGTGTTGATGGCTGTCATCTCCTGGACTCTCATTTCACTGCTTAATACCACAGGCAACCTTCCTGCCTACGCTGTTTTCAGAGCTTCAACAGCAGTCTCTCTGTCACTCGTAGCAGTGCGCATGTACACAATTTTAAATCAACAAGGAGTCCCTTTTCAGTGACGTGCTCATTTGCTAGGCACAAGCTTAAGATAAGGTATAATCTCTTTCTTTATTAAACCACTTTCAACTTCACATCAGAATGAAGGACACATTGGTGAGACCTCTGAGGCAGGTTATTGGACACACGTATGACACCTAACTCTTACTGGGATACCATCCAGGGAGCGGAGTGCTAGCAAACAAATGATTCATGGTTTAGTGGCATAACGCTTCCAATTACAAAAGATGAAGAGTATATACCACTACTACTTATCAACTGTTCCAGGTTAAATAAACACTGAAGTGCTAGCATTCTCTCGTTAAAAAAAAAAAAAAAAATCTGTTGAATAAATTGGGAATGGAAAACCTGTGCAGAGCACAATAACCAAGTGCTAAATCATTAGTGGATGATTAGTGGATGATTGCGGTTCTGAGGCTTGACTGTGAAGAAAAAGGCACAGAACACAGAACTATTTTAATTTAAAGGAAAACAAACATACAAACAAGAACAGATTAACAAGAGGACTAGAAAAGAGTTTAAGAGATCAAGTCACCTGAACTTTTAAAAAATTAATTATTTATTACAATTTATTCAGTTTGTATCCCAGCTATAGCCCCCTCCTGTTCCTCCCAGTCTTACCCTCCCTCCCTCTTCTCCTATGCCCCTTCCCTAATCCACTGATAGAAGATGACCTCTTCCATTTTAACCTGACCCTAGCCTATCAAATTTCATCAGGACTGGCTGCATCATCTTCCTCTGTGTCCTGGCAAGGCTGCATCCCTTCCCCCTCCCCAGAGGGAAGTGATCAAAGAGCCAGCCACTGAGTTCATAACAGAGACAGTCCCTGCTCCCCTTACTGGGGAACCCACTTGGAAAGTGAGTAAGAAATCTAGGTCCTCTCCATGCATGGTCCTTGGTTGAGTATTGGTCTCTGCAGGCCCCCTGGGCCCAGCATTTTTGGCTCTGTTGGTCTCCTTATGGAGTTCCTGTCCCCTCCAGGTCTTTCTATCTCCCTCTTCTTCCATAAGATTTCCTGAACTCTGCCAAAGTTTGGCTATGAGTCTCAGTATCTCCTTTGATACCCTGATGGGCAGTCTTTCAGAGGCCCTCTGTGTAAGGTTCCTGTTCTATTCCTGTTCCTTGTCTTCTCCTACTTCTGATGTTTATCCTGTTTGCCCTTCTGAGTGAGGTTCCAGCCTCTTCTCTAGGGTCCTCTTTGGTATTTATCTTCTTTAGGACTACAGAGTTTATTTGTTTATCCTAACTTTTTAAAGAACTGTTTTACTGCATTGTCGGCTACCTTGATCAAACTATGACTTCTCATGAGTTAGCCAAACTGTATTCAATTTATAAAACCATTGAAGTTAGAAACTAAAAGCAATTAATACTTACCCTCAAGGGTAATTTTTAACTAATTTTTAAACTAACACCTATTTATCCATTATCTATTTTACAGACCCTTTTCATAAGTGTTTGTTAATTATTGTTTGTTACTTGAAACATGATCTAGCACTTTTAGTTTTAAACAGAACATAGATTCACATTAATTTATGTAACAAAAATTTTTAGCAAGCTTTAAGCCAGTGTATTTATCAAAATACTGATCTGTGCAGACTGACCAGCAGTGGCCAAGAGGGCTTCCTGAAGCCCTGTATTTAAGTGACATGCTTTGATGAACTGGAAATATTTTTAGATATTTTTTTGTTTTGTCAAGATAGTGTACAGATGGCCTGATGGAAGAAAACATGCTGAGAATTAGATGGATGTTTAATATAAATTTGTTATCCTTACCCTAATTTTATTTTATTTTAGAACACAGACATTGTTTTGTAGACTTCCAAGAGCATACAATGACATATAATCAAATACCTGTTTCTTTACCTTTCCACAAGAAAACAAACCAAAAACCTCCTACTTAGTTACATGTTTTAGATCTTATTGCTAAAAAAAAAAAAAAAAAAAAAAAAAAGGGGGAAAAAGGGATAACTCACATTTTGTTTCGTTTCATTAACTTGAATGTTGACATCTGATAAGTGAAAAAAGTCTCTGTGGACGCAACATTCAAAAAAGCAACAAAGAAAAGTTATGTCTAGGGTTGTTGAAAGAACTGAACAGCTGCCTGGTACTGAGTGTTCCACCATGAAAGCATAGTTATTAAGAAGAAAAGCTCTTTCCTATTATTACGAAAACTTAGGACAGTTCACCTTGGGAATTCAGATTATTTATGAATGCATAGTTTATAGGGATTTAATTCTAGATCTGTTTTCTAAAAAAAATATACTGGCTGACATTTATTAAATTAAGGTACAAGGACTACACTAAGATACTTAAGAAGATAAAATCAAACATGCGGAACCACTGACTTCAGAGGGGCTTATAAATGATTGAAGAAACAGACTCATATGGAAATTACACACAGATATGAAAAGACTCCACATCAGAGAGTGAGATCTATAACAGATGCCAGGCTTCACCGATGCCAGAAGACAAAATAAAACCCTCCAATCTCCTAGCTGTTTAGATTCAAAATCCTGTCACACTCAAGTCTTCTCTTTTTAAAATTTATTTATTTATTTTATTGATTACAATTTATTTATTCACTTTGTGTCTCAGCTGTAAGCCCTCTCCCAATCCTACCCTCCCTTCCTCTTTGCCTTCCATGCCCCTCCCCCAGTCCATTGATAGGGGAGGTCTTCCTTCCCTTCTTTCTTACCCTAGCCTATCAGGTCTCCTCAGGACTGGCTGCATTATCTTCCTCTGAGGCCTGATAAGGTTGCTTCCCCGCTCAGGGGGAGGTGATCAAAGAGCCAGCCACTGAGTTCATGTCAGAGACAACCCTGCTCCCCTTACTAGGGAACCTACTCGGACACTGAGCTGCCATCAGAAGAGGGAGAAAATAGGGAACAGGACAGGAGCCTACCACAGAGGGCCTCTGAAAGACTCTTAATATTTAATTTCACACCCAATGACTCACTTTTGACTAGATTATCTTCAAAATCTGTCACACAAATGGCTAAAGTTTGGTCCAAGTCACTACTTCTTTCACCTGGATGCTGGCCGAATGAACCTCCTAGTGTGTTTTCATCTTCTTTTGTTTACTGAGTCCTTTCTTCCTGTGGTCTTTCCTCATCACAGAAACCAGAACAATCTTGTAAAAACTTAGAATCGGTCTCTGGTCTCTCTCTCTCTTTTGTTTAAGTTTTCCCACTTTCTTCAAACGCTTTCCACTTTCTTCAAAAGTCAAACTTGAAGCACCAAAGGATGTCACAGGGTCTGGCCTCACCTACTTCTTAAACCTTTTTCCAAATAGTCTGCCTCTTGCCCCTGGTAACATTGCTTACATCAGCATGTTCTTCCTGTGTACCATCTGTTTCCTCTCTTACACTCCTGAGTGCTTTTATACAAGTGTGATCTTCACAGTGACACCTGCCCTGGCATTCTATAAGTCCATGAACACAGATCATGGCCCCATGTAACGAGAAAGAAAACAGCTTACTGTAGGAACAACATACAATTTAAAAACAGCTGGCTGACACTGATTAAATTACGAAGGTAATTAGGTAAGTAGAGAGAACATAATCTCCTAAACTCCCATTGTTCTCAATGACTCTTAGGTCAGCACAAATGATCTATGTTCTCTGTGACTATAGCAGCCTGCTCTACAGACAGTGTGTGAGGATATTTATAGGAGCATATAATGAAGAGATTCTTCTGGTCATATGAATGGCCTTTTTAGAAAGGAGGACTTTAGAGCAGGTGGTTGGTGTCAGCCTGGTTGACAGGTAGAATAAAAACTGCTAATCTATCTTCTTGCTTCACAGCTAAGGGGACCCTAATTCTGCTCATCATACAACAGCCCAGCTACAATCCCAAACCATTCACTAACATGTTGAGCGCCATTGCCTTGCTGTTATTTTTCTAGAGCACTTCTCAATTTCTAAGACCATATAATTATTTTCCAACCCATTATCTGCCTTTCCTACTAGCACATAAACTCCACAAGGCAGATGTTCATCTGTTCCGCTCACTGCTCTATTAGTGTTTGCCCTGCAGCTGAGTCTTGAAGAGGAGTGGCTGGATGAATGACCTATGGAGGAAGATACTGGGCAGGATGTAGTAACTAAAGAAAAGACAAAATAAGTTCTTGGGTTAATTGAAGTCTACAGCACTGCACTCTTTAAGAACAGATGAGGAGAAAGGGTAGGGGAAGTTAATTAGAAAATAGTGACATGGTGTTGGGACATGTTTTTTGTTTGTTTGATTTTTTTTTCCCTTGGTTTTGTTTGTTTATAAATAGGCCTACTATGAAGCCCTAGCTAGCATGAAATTGGTAATATAGACCAAGCTGACCTCAAACTGCAGTGACAGTCTTCCAGCCTCGGTTTACAAAGTGCTGAGACTATAAGCACACCCCTCCATTTCCAGTGAATAATGACTTTTGCACTGGGGAAAATGAGTAAAGAGGTCACATGATATCAAAAACGTATTGTGCAAAGTTCTGACAAACTGGAGTGTATTCTTACAATAGCGGCTAGGATGGTTATATATTTGACAGTCACTCATGTGATAAGGGGTAAAATAAGTATTTTAAAAAAAGGAGGAGAAAGGTATACAGTAAGGAGAGGAAAACTGCATACTTAAAGAAAAGGTTATGATAGTTATTGTAAATGTGTTAATTACTATATAGTATGTTCTGAGGTTATTATAGTACAATGAAATGTGTGTGTGTGTGTGTGTGTGTGTGTGTGTGTGTGTACATTATTTATTTGCCATAGAGTGTTGAAAAAAATAGCTATGGTAGCTATACTGAGCCATAGTTACAGCTATGTAAGGAAAAGACTTATTTTTGTTCAAAATATAAGGTAATGTGTTGTGTGGTAGTTAGAAATGAAGCGACCCCAGTGTTCAAGCAAAGACTGATGACCACCTTCTAAGAATGTAATAAAAGATAATTGTTTTAAAGGCTCCCCGCAGAGCTGACGAGGCTGGCAAGTTTGAGGTGCCTAGATACTGGAAGAGTTCTCCAGCATTCATACTTACTGTTAAGGCATTTAGGCTGTATAGTGTAACCCCCAATAGGTGTGTGTACTACAGAATTGGCTGTAAATAAATAAATGCTAAATGTGGAAAAAAAAGTGAAAGAAAGAAAAAGGGAACAAAAGGACGGCTTGGCTGATGGTGTACTCAAGTTCTGAATGCTGTTAGGATAGAAGAGAGGTGCAGCGTTAATGCTTGCCATGTGCAAACTGAGAAATCCATAGCATAAGCATATCAGAGAAATATATAAGGCCAAAAAGCTCTCAGCCTTTTCTTGCACAGCTAGAACCCTGATGGAAAATTTAGAATGAAAAATGAAAATTTTCTCAACGCAGATAAATGTGTACATTCTCCAGGCAAGAATGACTAGAGAAGTAAATCCTTGAATCAGGGCTAACACACGATTGCAATGCATTCAGTATGGGATGGTTACACGTATTAACTGCATTGAGGTCAGTTTTTAATTGAGAAATAAGACTTCTAGGAGAGGAAACTGCTAAGAAGTGGTAAGAACATAAATAATGCTTTTTGAGCCACGAAATATTAAAAGACGGCTTTGAATGGGGTTACCTAAATTTGCAGAATCTAGGTTTGCAAGCCATGTTCTTATAGGGTCCCAGAAGCGATTATTTATGCTTGGAGCCGTCATGCTCAGAACGAAAATGCCTTAGAGAAGACAGTGAAGCTCTTGAAGTGTGTAAATAGAAAGGGGAGCCTAGTATGGCTTTGTCAAAATGATGCACAGCCGTGGTTGACCAGTTGCCTGAGAACTGAAAGCCTGGGGCTATCACAGGTGTGTGAGAGGGGGAAATATGAAAAATTCAGGAGGATGTTAACAATTAACTTGTCCAATAGTGTATACAGTGAGCTAAAGCCCAGGAAGTAGGATCAAGGTGCCAAGAGAAAGTAGAATGGTTTCACCAATGATTTAAAATTTGCCAAATGACGCTAACACAAAACTTTCACACTGGGCAACAGCGTAGGACATACGGAAGTGGTGTCAGGAACAGCAGTAGTGATTGCTGGAGCCAAAGCACCCAACACTGCCCATGTGCCAGACGGTCCTCCAAGTGCTTCACACCTACTGAGTCTTTTAAGGCTCAGCATCAGAATTAAACACCAAGATGCAGAACTGTGTGGTGGGATCAACTAGAGAACTCTACAGAAACTAGGTATATCCTCTAAGGGAGTACAGCAAACTTGCATCCTTCTGGGGAGACCTGTTTGATGGGGGCAACCTTTCAAAGTGATTTTTTTTTCAGGGCTAAAGGCTTATGGAATACTCCACTAGAGATATCAATGTATATATAAAGAGGGTTTGTGAGTTTCATGTTTTGTCAACTGACAAATTATTGAGTATCAGTCAGGATTCTCTGATTCTTACATTCTGTACAGAGTATGTAAGGCCATGTTTCAGACACACGGCTCTAGTGCTGCTTGGAAATCTGCCTTGGTTCACAGTGCTTTCTCTCAAGAGCAGGGTGCATTCCATGCTGGCAAAGCTGTAACACACTGAAAGCACTTCATTGATTTGCAGCCTGGTTCTCCCAGAATGCCCATGTGCTTCATTTGTCCTGTCAGCACCAATAATGCAAAGTCTCTCTCTTATCCGTTGAACAAACAAAAATTGAAATTGGTCTGAAAATTTTTAGAAGAGTTAAAATCAACACTATAGGATTGGCATGGGTCTAACAGTCTCTACCCATTGCCTACATGAAGATATTTCCAGTCTAGTCCTGTAGAATACTTTAAAGAATGAGAGGTCTTTGTAGATGCTATGGATCTGAAGTAGAGACCATATCTAGGCTGGACCCTATATCTAATTGCAACTGCTTTTCTAAATGAAAAGATGAGAACATATAGAAAGGAGAGATGAAGATCCAGATCCAGCAGACTGGAGTGGCCCATCTACAAGTCAATGAATGACTCAGCTATTTAGAGCCTGAAGACACACAGACAATACTTTGATACTTGGCCTCTAGAAGCCTCAGTAATATGTTTTTGTTTTTGTTTTTAAGTCACCATGTGGTAATTTTTATGGCAGTCCTAAGAAACTGATGGTAAATAAATCAAATATGAGATTAAAACTAATATTAAAGTTATCAAAAAAGTTAGTTATCAAACACAAAATGATGACAAAAGACTGAGCATAAAAGAAAGCAATCCTAAATTGAGGGTGGGTGAATTCGGTCATGTTGAATCGCAAAGGCAGAAAGCTAAACGATTTCAAGTGTATACTTGAGTTTAAATGAATATTATCTCTTACTATACTGTATTATAACTAATAAATGCTAGTGGATTGTCAGGTTATTTCAGGAATAAGGCAACAATAATATATAATATTGAGACTAATAAATAAAAATGGCAGTAATGTCATTTACAGTGTTTTGCACTTAAACATCTTCACAAAGCCACCTTGCTGTGGAGTTGTTAAAGCACACCAACACATATAATGCCACCCTCACACACGCTTTAACTTTATCTCAAATGACATTTTTCAAAAAAGTCTTGCTCCATACCCACAGGCTGAATACCCCATCTGTGACATGAGCTTGTATTCTTCGGCTGCAGGAGGCTTGTCAAATTCTGTATGATCTTATTTGTCTGTCGTGTGTTCCCGCCTTCCAGCTTTCCCTATTTACTGCTGTAGCTCCAGCATCTAGCACAGGCTTGGCACATGGGAGTGATGGAATGAATAAACAGATGTAAGGAGCTCACAGCAAGGCTTTCATTGTGAACCACTCGGTGCACAGATGCTCTACGTGTCCCCAAGTCAGTGAGCAGGCTCCTCTGCACCTGAGGCTGATGAAGAAGAGGATGCTACCCCCTTCCTGTGATTCCTTTGGACGTGGCCAGCAGATAGGGTTATCTGCACATTAACCATTTTTTTTAACTCTAAAATAATCCAGACTTAGGAAAGACACAAGAATGGCAAACAATTCTCATATACTTCATTCACAGTACCTAAATATTAATATCTCACAATGTTTGCTTTGCCAGTCTATGCTTGTTTTTGAGCCACCTGAGGACACACTGAAGAAACAATCCATTTTTACTGTCAAGTACTTCAGTATGTTTTTCCTACAAAGACATTCAGTGTTCTAGCCAAAGTACAATTTTCGAAAGCAGAGGGTTGTGTTGAAATAACCTGGCTAGTTAATCTACAGAATAGATGCAAACTTAGCTAATTGACCTCCCTCATGTCCTTCATAGTAACATAAATACATACAAGATACATATATAAATACAAATAAAATGTTTGTATGCTACTATATATGTGTGTATGTTGTCTACCTAGTAAGAGCTCTATCCATCCTATGAAAGTATCATATCTCTGCGTTTGCATTTGATCTGAAAAACATCATTAGACTTGCTCCTAATTACTTTGACATTTTCTCAAACCCAGACTGATTCTTTGTTAATGCCTTTCAATTCCTGTTTACCTGATGCATCCTCGTGGTCAGACTGAGATTATGCAGCTGGAGAGCAGGGATACTACCAAACTGGTCCAAATAGATATCTACTTATCCCATTTTTATAGACATTAGCTTCAATCACTTGACGAAGATGTTGGTAATTTTATTTAATATTTGAGATGTTAGCATAAGAGAGACTTCACCTTATATAACTGTGCTCACTAATTTTTAAAAATAGTGCAACTCTATTCTGGTTCTGACTTAATTTTGTGTGTGTATGTGTGTACATATACGTGTATATATATATATGTATTTGTGTGTATACGTAAATGTGTACATATGTATATGTGTATATACATACTTGTATACATATCTATTCATTATATATGTGTGTGTGTGTGTGTGTGTGTGTGTGTGTGTGTGAATTGTTTGATTTGGGATCACAAATAGGAATCCCTACGCTTCTAATTAGTGTAATGATCCAACAGAATTTTACTGTACTTCCTCCTCTCATGCATAGAAAGAAATAAAATTAGGATGTGATTTCTTAAAGAACACAATGTAATATCCAATCTCAATCCTTGGATGGGAAAGCGGAGGCTCAAACTGGTTAATTTGCCTAAGAGAACAGAACAGACCTGGAAATAACCAAACATTTATTGTTTACTGTAGAGTGAAAAAAAGTCACTTTAGTATCTTTCAAACATATAGGTATAGAGATACAACTAAAGAAACCAAAGGCAGATTGCTTAGGGCTATTTTCGATAATTATGGGATTTTTATACAGAGCCATACAATCTCTTCCACCAAATCACTGCAGTTTCTTTGGAGGAAAACCAGTTCTCCGAGTTTTCTCTCCTCTCTTCTCTCCCTCCCCTTTCTATTTTTCTCCTCTTTTGGAAACATTAAAGTTAATAAGAAGACAACAAAAACAGTAGCATTTGGACACCCTGATAGATAGTCCAGAGACAGCAGAAGATGGCTTCATAGCCTGCATAATGCTCCCTGCCTGATTCTACGGACTCATGTTTGATTACAATCAGTACCTTTCTGCATATTAATTTTCATCTGCACACACTATCTCAGCCATAATCTCATCATATTTTACGTACTTCAAAAATGAGCTAAGTCATTCTTTTCCAAGGTGGCTATCCAGCTTATAACCACTGCTATTATTAGTCAATCAGTTTCAACAGTGGACCTCACTTCTCCGCTCTCTGGAGAACACAAGAAGGTTCTGAACCTCCCCTTCCTTGCTCTGCATTCTACATCTGCCTTGAAAGTAATGAAGACAAGGGATCTCTGTCTAAATCTTTACCTTGGTGAAAGTTAGGTTTAGGTAGTGAGCAGCCATGAGATTAGAGCTGAAGACTAACAGCACCCTCGACCAGCCACTGTGCACAGAATGTGCAGCCTCTCGTTTCCTGTGGTTCTTGTGGTTCTCCTAGGAACCACAAGATGTTTAAAAAAATACATGTGATGTTTTCATTAAGGGTTAACCCTAAATCAAGGCTTAATGTAATGTCAGTAAGACAAACTTATAAATCATCAAAGCATAATTCAGGCTGCCCTGAGGAGTACAAATGTTAATTTATTCAACCTTTTGACATCTAGTGTGTACTGTCACAGTTGTTAGCAGCAGTGTTTGGGAGCCTCTTTGGAGGAGTTAGGTCAGTAGAGGAGGACTTTCACTTTTAGAGTCTGGCTCCACTTCATGCTGACTGCCTGATTCCTGCCAAGGTATAGTAGGCAAGGTTCCCAGAACTGCTCTAGTCTCCCAGGATCATCTGCTGCCGTTCCTAACCTGTGAAGGACCGTATACCCTTAAACTGTAAGCCAACTAACTTTTGCTTTCTTAAGTTGCTTCTTGCCATATATTTTGGTCATAGAATCAAAGAAAGTTATGGATACAGTGTGATAACGGACTCCCAAATTCTGGATGTGTCTCCTCTGTTCCCCAATCCTCCCTAAAGCTCTGGAGAACCAAGTAAACTATTCAAAAATGACTCTACATGCAGATGACCAATTCTACAGTTTGTGTTATGTCCATCCACTTGAAAGACAGAGAACAAGAAAAAGGTTTAAACTTACGTTTATCTGAAAGGAGGTGTCATGTAACAAGAGCTCAGAAGTCACAATTTGAATAGGGTTTTTAACAAATTTTTAAGAAAACTACTTTTTTAAAGATAAACATCCATTTTGAACGATTAAAAAGCATGACCCGAATGAGAATCTAAGATCATTGAAAAATCTGGAGCAAAAAATAGACAAAATTGATAAAACAGATAAAATTATAAAGGTATGTAAGTATTTAAGACAAAGTATGTTCCTGCTCCTCTCACTGCAAGGGTCTGGACATATGTCAATGATCACTGAGACAACCATGACACTTCACAAAAAGATTAACAAAAAGCAACTCTCAGATAATGTGTCAAATGGCTTCCATATTGTTCTGAAGTTCACAGAACTGTACTAATGTTGAAAACCTGTGCACCACCTGTCTCCCTTTAGTGTAAGCTTTTAGGGAAGAAAAAAAAAATTCAAGTTACATTTGACTGGTGTAAGCCCCTTTTGGAATTACCTCTTGATCTTCCAGTTGTATTTAACTCAGGATTCTAACAGTGGTAAAAATAAATAAATAAATAAAAATTCATTTCTCCCCTCAGAGTAGTTTTTTTTTTTTTAATAGATTTCTTAACAAAAGGAATAAAACTGCATTTGCCTTACATTTTTTTTATTACAATTTTCTCTTCATAGGCTGGCTATGTAGAGGAACTTTATATAACCTGAAATGCTGTATGGCAGAGTTTATGACTTGGATTCACTGAATCTGGGATGCACTTTTTTTTTTTTTTTGTCTGTGTGTTCGTGTGTAGTTGTCCTTTGTGATTATTTAGAGTTCAATACACATTCTTCAAGAAAGTAGGCAAATGTGTAGTTTAAAAAATACTAACAAAGTAGGTTAATCTTTTAAAAATGCTGGTTTGTAATAGGAACGTTACCAGAGTTAGGAAAATAGACACAGTAGAACAGCTCGCTTAGACGCTATTCCTCAAACAGCATTACAGACACAAATATTGTGTATGAATTAAAGGGTTGGCTGATATACAATCCACTGAAAAGTACAAAATTTCACGCATTAACATATCACTTTCACTCTGATGGCTGTTTTAACCCAGATATATTTTTAATTTATCACAGAAACCTGTAACTAGAGACTCTCATAGACCTCTTTGTCCTTCTGACTCTGCATAGCTCAAAAAAAGTGTCTGTTCGATGCATTAGCATATTAATTGGCTATATTTCAAAGTTCAGAATGAAGATATTGAATGTTATTTTGCTTCAACCCCTTAATATAAAAATATAAATAAAAATTATTTAAAAAATATGTTTTCTCAATTACAGTACTCACAGCTGTTGCCTGCTCTATTAGGCCTCTGTCCGGCTGCATGTTCTGGCTCCTTGTATGGAAACTGTAGCGTCGTATCTAAGGTCCTGAACCCTTCTTTAAGAGAGTGGTGCTTGTAGTACTCCACAAGCTCCTTTAAGAGAGCGCAATAAACAGAGTTTGTTATTTTTGTTCTCAAATAAACTCCTTAATACATAATTATACATGACACAATGATGACCATTCTGAGTCTAACATTTCCAACATCTATAAAAGTAGGGGAAAGAGCTATGCCTGCTGTCCGGATGGGCCTGATTCCCACCCCAGCCCCAGACACTGCCCTGTTTACTGGAGACATTTATCCATGTTGGTTGCTCTCTACTGTTCTTCAGGCATGCAGAGCATCCTGTCTGTCTTCAGATGCGGTCCTGAAAAGAAGCCATGCTAAACCTCTATCTCAGAGTAGTAATTATTGCTGTTGTTAGTGAGAGACGTGTCTTTCGGAAGAAAAATGAAAGGAACAGCTGTTTGCTTGACTCTGTAACAATTTCCACTTTCCCCCATTTTCTTTCAACTTGTCAGAAAAACAAACTTAATACTAAATGTACTTTTATACACACACACACACACACACACACACACACACACACACAAGCTGCTAAACTCTGAGCACTGTTCAGCATCAAGCCTGGTTTACACTGATGAAGGGTTAGAACACATCTTAGCTTCAATGTCACCCAGTATCCACCCAGAAGGCAGCATGGTGGTTCTTCCTAATCGCTGTTTAGAAATTATTTGTCTTAAATATCTGGAAGCCTAATATAAGCTTCTACCATATTTCAAACTAAATCTCCAGGAAAGTCTTTTTCTGTGTATCAAGGCTTCAGATTCTACACAAATCTGAATCCCTCTACTATGAACTGAAGTGGAGTACTTCATCATGAAAGTGTTATCAGTGGCTGAATGTGGCAGATATAAAGTCTCTGATAAATAGTTGAAATGAAAATAAAAGCAAATTAATTTAAACAAAGCAGTCGATGCTTCTGCTGCAGCACCGTTTAAAAAGGATGGAAGAGCAACTTATTTCTTGAAAAAAAAATAACATTGTCAATTGATCCAATACATCTCCTTGGTGGTGAAGTTCAAATTTTCTACAAGAAATCAATCAGGCCAGAACCCACTCACAACATGAAGAAAAGGATCATCAATGATTTATTCTTTTCTGTCTAACTCCGGAGCATGGTGTACTGCATTGTGCTGGGGGTGCCAGGGGTCAGAAAAATGCTGAAGACAAGGTTCCTACTCTCCAGGAGTTCTTATCCCAGATAGGAAAGTGAAGGTCTATGTGACTTCAAGGGCACAAAGAACTCTCTTTACTGTGTTCAAATGGGAAACAAAGGGAGACTTCAAGATGGAGGTGCCTCCGCTTAAGTCAAAGACCAGATTAAAAACAAAAAACAAACAAACAAAAAAAACCCCTCAGTTGGTAGCAATGGGGAAGGGATCGTTTCAGGTGGGTATCTAGGGCTGAGAACAGAGACAAAGGTGACAAAGTGAAACTCCCCACCCTGGACTAGGGAGATGGTTCAGTGGATAGGAGCATTTGTTACAGAAGCATGAGAGTGAAAAGCTGAGTTGAAATTGCAGCCACCCATGTAGAAATCAGGCTATTGCCACACATGTAGCTATAACCCCGGATGTATGGGGTTGGAGGAGACAGAGGGAATGCTGGGAGGTGCTGGCTGCCAGCCTAGCGCCAGGGTCTATTTGTGAATAGGGTGGATAGAGAGGCAGAACATATAATCTGTATCTTGCTGTGGACTCTACATATTTGCACCTGTGCATAGAGCACGGACAATTTAATGCACATACACACACACACACACACACACACACACACACACACAACCTGTCATCTTAATAAACTGAAAGCAGCCTGATTTATCTAAATCACTGGAGAAAGCGCATGATGATTCTTTTCTTCAATTCCCACATTCGGAAAAGGTGGGCCATAAAACATTTCACACAGGTCACAGGTCATGCTCGGTACATGCTAAAAATCAGGACAGCTAGCACTATTTTCTGCAGCAAGCCCTTATGTGGCTTCTCACATCTTAACCTAAGAGCCTCATGAGCTGTTGCTCAGCCCACGGATGCGTGGAACTTGGTAAAGTTAACCAACTTGTATGCAATCCGTATTACTACTAGCTGCCCAGAGTGAGTCCTTTTAGCCACATCAAGTTATTAAAAAAAGAGCACTTGGCAAATGTAAGTACAGAAAAGGGAGGCAGACAAAAGTCAGACTTCTATAACATACCAAGAACTCTGTTTTCTTAAACTTGAGATGCTACAGTCTTAGCAAACGTTAATTCTATAACTTAAAAGTGTGTGTTTGTGTGTTTGTGTGTGTGTGTGTATGTGTGTTTCTTCCTTGAGCCCAGAGAATGTGAGTGCTTGATGAAAGAATGGAATCTTGACAAAAACAAGGGGCAAAAGAAACAAAACACCAAGGGGCTGGAGAGATGACTCAGCGTTTAAGAGCACTGACTGTTCTTCCTGAGGACCTGGGTTCAATTCCCAGTATGCATATGATAGTTCACACCTGTCTGTAACTCCAAGATCTGACATCATCACACCGACACACGTGCAAGCAAAATACCAATGAACATGAAACAAAAAACATATACATATATACAAAGAAAAGAAAGAAAGAAACACTAAGTAGAACATTGTGTCTTGGAGATGGCTACCTATATAAAAATATGACATTTGTAATATGCCTATTTTTTATATGGTTTGCCAAGAGTAGCTTGGAAGTTAAACTGTGCTTAATAAATATAATAATTTTCTTTTTTGATGATATAATAAAAAGTTTAAGGAAAGCTGTTTGTATATGGCTTCAATGATACCAAGGAGCTGTTCTTTTAGTCTTGACACTTCAATTAAGATGTGCTATTTTCTTTGACAATATAAATATAAATCTGAAACAAACTGTGTAGTTCAAGAGCTTTGAACTTCAATTTAACTTTATGAGAGAGAATATGAATTTTATAAATTTTGTTATAAATCATTATTATTAAGATTAATGTGAAGTTGGCTATAAACTATTGAATTATTGAACAGGAAAAAAAGGTTTTGTTGGTCATTTAGTATTTTTTTACAGAAGGGAAAAAAAACCCCACACTTTTAAGAACCAGGATCAGGCAATTTAGTAAACTGCAGATGGTCTTTAATACCTGGCTAAGCATGGAAGTATTTTAGTTACATTTTTCCAGTCTTAGGCAGGTAAATCTTCCTAACATGCTCCTGAGTAGAATTAAGGAGTGCCACTGTGGATCTTTTCCAATTCATGGCTTTATGCTCTCTGTATTTTAGTCTAATCCACCCCTGCTTTAGCAGTCATTGACCTTCAGGTACAACACGCAAATAAGATGGCTCTAAACAAAAGAAATCTCTAAGCTTCCCTTATCTCAGCTGACACAGTGGTGTCAACAATCCAACCCTGAGAAATAATGAGTATGGGCTAGTCATTCCAATTACCAAGGAAACAGGCAATGGAGATAGCTTACAAACAGCATTTGGATATGGCTTGTCTGGCATACATGAAAACCAGGACAAAATTAATGCCTTGTAATCTGGAATCGGAAAGTCATTTAGGATTGGAACTTAATGACTAAGAAAAACAAAGATTTTGATTAACCAAGCTATTGGAATCCAAGGGAAGAAGTTCTGCTCCCAAGCATCAAATACAGCCTTCTCTGTGACTCCAGCTAATTTAAAAGAAGCTTTAGAGTCAGCTTGTGTTCTGTATCCTGCCTGATAAAAATTTTATTCATGCTATACAGAGATTCATATGCAGAAGAACACAATGTAATGCAGATCTTGAGATACTGAACACTCTTAAGAAATGGCTCAAGTCTCTACCCCAGCACTTACTGAGGTGGGAACAGTGATATGTAACACAGCACAATAAGAAGTGTCTGCTAGAGGTTGTCTGACTCTTATTTTTTTAAGACACCTCCTACATCTTGGAACCTCTTCTCATCTTCCAAAGGAATCTGTTACCTTAATACGAATCACCTCGCCTTGGCAAGTATCCACATGGCATTTTTTCCCAGATTAGGTCTGCAGGATACCACTATCTTGAGTTCTCTGGTGCACACGTATTTCCTAACTTGTGAACTACTTTTGGATCAATTGAGTCATTTATTTTGAAGTACCTTAAAACTGACTGAGGTCTTTCAAAATTCAAAAGAAGGGTACATATCCTTCTTTGTGAATTTTACCTTAAACATTGTGCTTAATTCTATTAAGTTGTTTTATTAGAATACAAGTCTCTCTTTTGGAAGAGTAATAGATTTTTATTTTAATTAAGCATTTAATTTAAAAATATGAATGATGCATACATTTGGTATATCACTACTTCTCTGTTTATTGAATTTACTGAATAAATATCTTCAAAAATTAAAAATAAAGATTTGCAATAAATGTATTTAACATATGAACAGAGAGCAGGGCTAACTCTAACTAGCTCAGCAGCTTCTTCAGCAACTAAAAGCTATTTATTTACTAACCCTGGAAAAAGGCCTTTGTTTCTGACTTAAGGTTTTCGGTTCTTTGTGTTCATTCTTTCTTTACACAAATATCCTTAAGCTGCTTTCTTTTCTTTTTCATTTATGCAGCTTTGCTCATAATTCTTAATCACCTGCATTTAATCTGGGCTTCCCTATAAAAGATCTCCAGGTGTGGAAGGAAAAAAAAATAAAAGAAGAAATTAACCCAGGCATGTGTATGTGAGACACAGATTTTGTGTCACTTACTTGAACTCCCGACCTGTACCTTTGCCTCTTTTTCAAGGAGACCAATGGATAAACCGTAGTGGTCTCCTCGCTACAAATTATTTAAATTGGAGTGCTTGGTGGCTTTAGTATAACCATGGCCTTACAAGAACTATAGCTCATGACAGTGCCAATGGCCTTTTGCATCCCTAACCTTCCCTGCTACAGATTTCCCTGGGCTGAATCAAGGGGATAGGAGGCTGAATTCATTGGCCCCTTCCAGTGGCCATTTCTTTCATCCTTCTTGTTTGCCTTCTCTGATGGGAGTTTCTTTCACTATTTTCAATGTCAGGAGGGCGAGTAGTCATCTTTGGCCCTGCAGCATTTTTTAAGGGTCACGTCAACTATAACACTGTGAAGAACCCTCATTACCGTCCAACAAAGTTTGTTAGCTGAAAACTCCAGCTGCCATGTCTTGCAGAGATGTGGAATGCCCCATGCATGCTTTCATCATGTTGGAGCTCTGCCTGTCACTCATTATCTGTGTACCCATTTGTCACATCCTTCCCAGGTTTTTATTATATGAAGAACCTCTTCTGGTCAAGCTCTTTCTCTTTTCTCTCGCACAGGCTAAGGTGCAACAAAATGTAAGTTACTTCCAGCAGGGAGAATGCCTGGATCTTGGTCACCAATTTTGACAAGAGATTCCATTTTCCAAGAACTGGCCATGCTGCCTGACCTTTGCTTTTGTATTCCAAATATGCCATTCATGTCTACAGATTTCCTCCTATTTCCTTTTCTCTCAGCTCAAGATGTTTTACTCTTTTAAAACACTCATCCCTATCTTAAAATGGTTTTTAGGCATTCGAGCTGGCTGGGTTTGTAAGTCTTCTTATGCTCAATTTTAACTCATTTGTATTCCTAAGTGGTTTCTGTTATATGACAGGAAGGTATAGTATGTATCATTTGATTCATAGTTACATCAGTGAGGTGCCTTTCTCAAAGGTAATCCAAGTTCTTAGCAGCTACAAATGTATCCTTCGTTAGTTCAAGAAACTACCTAAGTGAAAAAAAGTAAATTTGAAGCCACACCTAAGAAAATGAGGTTTCTTTACTGTTAACATGTATGTATAATGATATGTATGTATTGTCTGAATGACATATGTTTCATATGCCTACTAATAAAATTATTGAGATACTTATAAATTATCAGAATTAATGACTATACTTGAACCACAAGATATGCTTCTCATTTCAATATAAAATTTCTATGTAATATCAACTGTTGTGTGTGGCAAAAATATAAAATTACTGATGCCTAATTATCTAATGTAATGAATGAGAACCATCATTATACAGATTATTTGTAATAGCATAAAATATAAATAAAATTTCAAATTGACTTTATATTACAATTTGTATGAAATCCATGTAAATATAAGAGGTATTTTATTAGTTAAAACTTTTCTGACTCATAATTTATAATGACACAAAGTAGCTGAGTGGGGAGACAGAGGATGTAAAAAGAGGAAGGACATAGTAAAGATTTGTCATTTACCACTGAGACAACACCCATACTCAAACACCCACTCGAACAACTGAAAGTTATACTTGAGTTGGCTGTTGTTCTGAGATTCATAAGTGGTACGGATTCTAAAATATTATATAAAACCTAGACGCCTCATTTACAATGAGCAATACCATCTGGGCAATGTAAAATTTCACTCAAATTTTTCAACCTAGAAAGTGAGGATTTTGCTAAAGCCTACACTATAATGCTCTTTAAATAATTTTCAATGGGTAACATTGCTAAGAAACTATAGAGTTAAACTAACTTAACAGCAGAAAATGGGAATTAGAGATTGAAAAGAAATAATCAATGCTCACCATTAAGCTTTTAAATTTTCTATTTTCAGCAATGTGAAAAAAGCCATCTCTTGTTAAAATCTTGATGTGTTTTGCTTCATTATTGTACCTGTGGGCAATGAATAACTTATGAATATAAATGTGTTTTTAATCAGTAGAAATCAATAATTACCAGGGGGCATGCCCCAATAACACTACAGGAATTAATTCCGAAGACAAAATATATACTTATGTCAATACAATGGTGACAGCTAATTAACAAAATGTATTTATTAGATGGGTGGAAGATACAACCAATATTTGAAGTGAGGGAAGATTTGGATCTGACTAATCATCATGCTCAATATCCTTAGTAAGTTCAGCTTGAGAACACACACACAACAACAACACAACCAATCTAGTGATTTGTATTCTTAGAATCTACTACAAATACACACACATCAAGTAAACAAAATATAATGTTATGAAAGAAATCTGTTATGCCAATTAGCAGCCTATAACACCCATTACTGTTTCCCTTGCAGATATTTTCCAGTATAAATGAACTGTCTGGAGAAATGCATTATTTCCGCTGCAATTAGGACCTTGGTTTTCAACTTCAGTATTATGTGTGTCACATGGTATACACAATTATGAACACAGGAAATCTATTTCTACAAAAGCACTTGTCTTACTTACTTAATGCTGATTGCGTATTCTCCAGACTCTTTGCTCCTGTGCCTCACAAGGTAAGTACTATTCACCCTGTTAATAAGCTCCGTTTCTGCCTGTAATCTTTCCATTGGGCCAGCATACCTGTAAAAACACAGTAAGACAGAAAAAAATTGGATAAATGTACCTGAAAACAGTCTAAATATAAGTACTTATCATGGTTTAATGTGTGTGCTAATTACATTGCTTTAAATAATAATTTGGAAAATCTCTTTAATGTGCCTAAACACAAATATGGTACAATATTAACATCAGCAAAATGAACAGTACCTCAAGAACCAGTGAGCACCGTAAATATGAAATAAACACAAAGAATAAAAACAAAGAGAAGAATCAGAAGGTACTAGATCAGAAAGCTATTTAGGACAGTTGTGGGGTGGTTAGGAACAAACAGAGAGAAGAGTTATGGAGGCATACCCCTATGAGACACAGACGGATGACAGACAAACAGGCAGATAGACATACACACACACACACACACACTCACACTCACACACATAGAGTTCACTATTCCTATATATACTATCAAATCAAATCTCTTTTGAGGATCTACTAAAAGTGACTGATATGATTTAAATTATTTTAAAATAATTTTTATTTAGATGTGAAATTAATTATCTTAGTTCATAATTTTGACAAATTTCTAAAGAAGTAAGCAATAATAAAGGACTCATTTTTAAAAGCAGGTACAACTGGAGTTCAAGCTTTCCTAAACTATATAGGCCTTAAGCACAGCTAAACTCCATCAAAACAATAACCATCATAGTAAAATACCTAAACTCTGGATTAAATTATTCCTGCATGACCCTTCACATACCACATAGTGGCAAGGTATATAAAAAATCTGGAGCAATAGTAATTAAAAGGAAACTGCATTTGACCAGTTTTTTTTTCAAGCTATTCATGAATTACATTCCAGAAAAGTATCTGACTCACACAATGATCATAAACACAGTATAAATATATGCCTTTAATCTACGCTATTTAAAATGTACACAGTAGACATTTCAAAAAAGTTGGTAGAGGTGGACACAGCCACTCCTGTACCATGTCTAAAGAGAAGTTAGTGGCATTTTGTACCAATGACACCCTTTTTTAAGGCACTTGTGATCACTTATGACCTATAAGATTCTAGTAAGTCTGCTTCATGCTTAACTCATCTGCCTTATCTCTTCCAACACCTTCATCTCTACTTTCCAACCTACTGTATCTAGAGATTGTCAGCTTCCTTATGATGGTAAGGTCCTCTTAGACTGTGCTCTGGAAGGAATACACACGTCCATCAACACAGTTGATTTCTTTTTCAGGTTTAGAGACTCTTCCTGACTATCCATGTAAGGATCTGTCCTGCATCTTCATGTAACTCTCACTCCATCATTCTGATTACACTGTACTACTATCTGGCAATCACCACAAATGGTGTGTGTGTGTGTCCAAATGGGTTCCATAGTAATGGGAAGAGGGACTGCCTCTGACATAATCTTATTGGCCAGCTCTTTGATCACCTCCCCCTGAGGGGGGAGCAGCCTTACCAGGCCACAGTAGAGGACAATGCAGCCACTTCTGATGAGAACTGATAGACTAAGATCAGAAAGAAGAGGAGAACCTCCCCTATCAGTGGACTTGGGGAGTGGCATGCATGCAGAGGGTGGGATTGGGAGGGGAGGAGGGAGGGGCTTATGGGGGGATACAAAATGAATAAAGTGTAATTAATAAAAAAATAAAATTAAAAATTAAAAAAAGGGAATCTGCACTAAAATGAAAAGGCAGTAGTCTACCATATGAGCATTCTTCTTCAAGTCCTGCATCAAATATTTAACCTGTTTTTTCTTTTATTCATACATGGATATTTTAAATAACTCTTTATGCTCCAATTCATTAACTTCTAACTCTGGGCATAAGGAATGAAAGCCACCTTTCTCCTGACATGCACCCATGTTGTCACAGATTATTGTCTTCCTGTAATTTCTGCAAGCACAAGGCATCACTGGGCCCATTTTTGAGCAGTGCAGGAGTTTTAAAGTATTTGACTTTTTTTTTTTTTTTAGAAATAATTTTTATTTAATTGTTTTGTTGGATCTTTTCTTCTTTTAGCTATTTATTTTATGTACACCTGCATGCCAGAAGAGGGCATGCGATCACATTATAGATGGTTTTGAGCCACTATGTGGTGTCTAGGGATTAAACTCAGGACCTCTGGGAGAGCAGGCAGTGCTCTCTCCAGCCCCAGTATTTGACTTGTAAAAAGGTAAGCACAGGAGTTTGTTTGGGCGGTTTTCTATCTATCACAGTTCTTTCTAAATTCTCTACATAAACTCTCTAACAGTATATTTGCAAGGTTATATACTGTACTTGTAAATTTCTCACTCTTAATGTAATAGCCTCTGAGTTCCACACTCTCTCAAACTGCCTGATTCTTTCTGCCCTTTTTCTTCTCCATTCCCAGTTTCTACATTTTCATTTTCTTTGGATTAACAATTCATCCTTAGGTTTCCGATAAACTGAATATTAACATATAATTTTTGAAGGAAAATTATAACTTATGGAAATATTTAATTTTACCCAACACTTAATTTGTAGAGTAGTTAGGTAGAGAATTCTAGGTGAAAAAAATGATTTTGCCTCTTAAATATAAAATGGTATTACATCATTATCTTTCAACTTCACACTCAATTTCATTTTAATTTCTGACTCATTGGATGTGACTGGATTTTTTGTTCCTTGGAGACTTTCAGATTCCGTATTTTCTATATTAGAAAAATTTAATGATAATATAATTTCTTTTTGTTGGTTTGTTTGGTTTAGCTTCTCTGTGTGGTAATGTACGTTCTTACACTTTCAGTAGCATCTCCAAAATGTAGACATGGCTTTCAACTCTAGGAAATTTTGTATTATTTCTTTATTTGTATTATTTTCTATTATTTAATTGGTGCCCTTGGACATTTTTTCTCTTTCTGGAGTTCTTATGAATTGAATACTAGCAAACATTCATGTCAATTATCTAATTAAAACAAAACATTTCTCCCATGTTATTTCTTTCTTTAATGTTTTTGAAAATTGTTCTCAACCTTATTTTCCCAAGCTCCTTTACTGCTTAATGTATAAAAGCTTTCCAATTCCCAGATAATTCTTCTTAACAAAACATTTGTCTTATACTTCAAAGTTTCCCCCAATTGCCTGCTTTGTCTTTATTGCTTGTTCACGCATAAAGACACAGAATCTAGGAATGACTGAGGGTCCTGTGTGTGCAGGTCCAAAAGTACACCACTGGGTAGAAGTCTGCTAATTTGGCAAAAATCTTGTAATTGGGTTGGGGCACATCCAAATGTTAGGGGTTTAGTTTTTTACTGAGTTCATTCAGTCTCTTTAGAGTTCTCTAAACTCATTTCTGCATTCAAGGAAAGGGCACAATGTGAGAGAAAATGTTACCATGTCAGATCTAAACTATATGAAGAAAATAGGGTTTTTAACCTTAGACAGAAAGACTTTCCTAAATATGAGTGGTTTTCAGAATGGCATCTCCCCAATCTCTGCTGGGCCTGGCCTTTCCAAGTCGAAGCCTTGTATGTTTCTGTTTTCCCATGTAATACACATAACAACACTGTCTCTTGGCAAAATGTAAAAAGACAGGTTATTTAACTACTGGGAAAAGGCAACAGGGGCCTTGGCATCTACCATATTCAGACTTTCAAAGAGCTCCCAGTCTTCAGCATCAGATCTCATCCCAGCATTTCATACATTTCATGCATAAAACATGGGCAATTAAAGACAGTCTTGTTGATTTTCTATTTCATTGCACGGTCTATAGAAGTAATATTCACTTGATGGGATCAAACTACTTTAAAGATAAAAATAATTAACAGATAATCTAAACGGATGAAGTTGAGTCTCATATTCCTAAAACTCAAAGTTTTCATGAGTAGTTGATAATTTTGTTCCTATGTTGAAGATATTTACATAAAACTACTTACTTGATTTGAATGAACTGTCTAGGTTGCTCAAGGAAAGAAACCATAATTTAAAACTTTTACTCTGAAGTGTCTTTGTTAATTCTTCTATCTAAGGAGTTTCCATTGTCTTGCCATCTGGATTTTTTTTTAAATCATTAGGAATAATGCTATTCTAACTGGTTATACCTTCAACAGAATTTCATATCCTGGAAAGATGTACAAACCAGCCTACCCTCTTGTGTCCAGACAGTTCTCAGGTACCTGCCCAAATTATTTAATAAAATCCATGTAGTTGGTGATACTGGTACTTATTTTGAAAATTATTAACCTTTTAATTATGAAATTTACTTGCATGGAAAAATCCTTAATTTCTATCATTAATATACTTTTAACTACCACAGTAACAAAAACATTGGAAATTATCCTCAGAGATGTTAAAATGTAGCAAAGATTCCCAATCTGATCACAATTTCCTTGGCAAACTCAGTGCTGAAGCCAAGAAGAATAGAACAGAGAGTGCAGATAATGACAAGAAAGATCGATATGACAGTTGAGAAGTAGCAAGAGATCTGAAGATAATTCCATACACTTAAAAAAGGCCTGGCCTCTCAACCTCGCCTGGGCAGCAGGATAGAGCTAGCCCTGGTAGCATGGAGTAGGAGAGCTGCTGGTGAGCCAGCCTGGGGCCATGAGAGGGGGAGAGCCACTGAGCTAACCATCTCAGATACATCTCAGGCCTAGATCCAGGGCTGTGAATTGGCTCACCCCAACATCTACCCCATTGATGAACTGCGAGAGTGCCTGAAGGGGCTGTTCCTATACATCCTGTGTCATGGATCTATACGACCAGCCTACAGATCCTATGGTCCTATAGATCCATGACACAGGATCTATAGGATCTCCATGACACAGGACAGTGGGATATCTAGGTATAGTCCCAGTGAAGTTCCAGTATCCATAGAGAAGGGGGAGCAAGAGGTCTCATACCAGACCAAGAAGTCATTGAAATGAACATTTGCAATCAAAGAATTGTAAACAAAAGGGGAATACTGTGGGACACAGCGACACACTACAGCTTCCCCAATAATTTTTTTTTTCTTGGTAGGGGGCGGTTGCAATGGTGGTGAGTGGTCCGAGGGGAGGAAGAGATGACTGGGATTGGGTGATGTGAAATTTACAAAGAACCAATGAAAAGTTTTTTTTTTTTTAATGTCCTGGCCCTTTCTACAAATTGGCTATAGAACAAGGTAATCAGGAAAAAATATGCATCGCATTTATTAGATATTTAAATGCTACCCATATCTGCAAACTGCTATATGCCCTCAAGATACCACATTCATGCACATATTCAAATGATGTATATGAGAGCATAGACAAATACCAGAGAAAAGAGATTCATTCATCTTCAGAAAAGTCAAACACAAACCCAGGGAAACACACACGAATCTGAGGGGTAAGACAGCAATGTACAAAGGGCACCATGTGGAGTTTTGATTTGCATACATCCGACTGGTTGCATGGCTTTACCTTTTCCTATCTCCTCAATAATGATGACAGTAATATCTTCAATGTAGGAATTTGGGGAAACTTTTTGTTACATGTGAAAATGCATTTGTCCAAGCCAAATGGAAAATGGTTTACAACGTCACATTTAATGTGAAATAGAGTATGGAATGTGGTAAGCGCATATAAAATATTCAGCGTACATTACTTGTTATGGTATGATAAAGTCCTAACTACTCTGCTTTCTATGTGTGGCTTTAAAGTTGAACTAAAAAAGAGAGAAAGAGAGAGAGAGAAACTATCCATCACTGTCCATTGCCAACTTTGATTTTGCTAGTACATATGCTCCATCTAGACCTGTTGTATTTCTCCTAGATGAAACATCCCCTCCAGGAGGGAGTGAGGGGCTCATGGGGCTCATGAAGTAAATTAAAGTTCACACTTCTGGGAGAACAGAACCTTGGGAGTCTCTCATGGGCCCCTTTCTAGCAGTCTGAGAAAGCACAGAAGGCATCGGGGAGGGAGCTCTGGAGAGCTGAAGTGCAAAGAAGAGGTTCTTGGGCCGTCAAGCCGGCTCCAGGGTTCACGCTTGCTTTCAGAAGAGGCCACCGGGGTTGAGGAGGGATTTTCACCAATACTATGCTTTTAAGTCATCCCTGTTGCTTGTAACTCCTCCTTGGAAATACTGGTAATGAAGTTCACTGAGCCGGACAGTGGTGGCTCAATCATTACTCTGGCCTGTTATGGCCCATCCATTTCTGTGATGAGTAGACTTGTGTGTGTACATCGTCCCAGGCAAAATATGTCACAAAACAATATCCAAATCAGACACAAATATATCTTATTTTCACATTTTACACTGGAAACTACAATTTTATATACTATCCTTTTGAAGTCATTCTTAATTTTAGGTGACATAATTTTTTTTTCCCTCTCTGCTTCATGAGATTTATCTTTGCAAAATGTGAGGTACATCAGCATCTATCCCATTTCTTTCAGAGGCTGTTATGGACGTTTATAGTCAAGTGCACTCACTTCCACACACATACAAACACCATTAACTCATAACGATACAGACTAGCCAGCAACATACAAATTCATTTTCCTGTTTGTTACATGTGAAAACACCTTTAGCCAGGACAAAAGGAAGAGAGCATGCTTTACAACCACATATTGAAGGTGTCCTCGAGCTAGGAATATGGTATTTCAACTTAGCAACATAAACATTTTTAATACTTACCAAGGTTGGCAAGAGTAATCTACTGGTTTAGGTACCTAGGACATAAAAAGGCAAAATAGATTAAGTTTACTTAAGGGTAGCTTTCAGAAATCAATCATTAATTCAGTTCAGCTGAGTCAGCCCTATAAAACCCTTAAATAGCACAGTCCCAGAACTATCTGCTGGCGAGTTTACATAGAATGAATCATAGTATATGTCAGATAAGTAGAAAATAATTCATTCTGCTTTATTTCATTCTTTCATGCATTTCTCTACTATACCTTCAAGGGAAGAGAAAGCAAAAAATATGAACTAGAAACTTTCAACATTTACTACAAGACAGTTTAGTCCAGCATAGAAAATTAAGATAAAAATAGTATTAAGGAAACCAAGTAGCACTTCCCTTCCTTAAGACAGAAAAACAAAACAAAACAAACAAACAAACAAACAAAGACCTGTGAAATAAACAGTACTCACTAGATGTAGATGCTATTTTGTAATGCAAATTCTAACCTCTGATTTTAAAATCTTTCAACAAGAAAACATTTTATTCATTAAAACATCATGGAAAATATCCACAATTGCACAAGTGAAAATACTACATTTTATGTGCTAATAAAGAAAGCATCTTCTAGCTGATGTCAACTAGAAAATGAAAAAAAAGCCAAAGAATATATAGCAGTTGTAAGAAAAATAACCAATAAAGCACATACCACAGAAAAAGTGACTATTTACAAGCTATTGAGGAAAAAGTAGAATATAGATAGCCTGTTTTGAGTTTTAAAAACCATCATGAATCAGCCAACTTTTTGACAGACACATCCCATGATATTCCTGGGTCTTTTAAACTGGATGAAAGGGTGAAAGAAGGAAGAGAGGAGTTGGTAAGATCTCTCACGCCTTCTACCTGTGGTCTCTCCTTTGGCTGGTAAAGAATGGATATCCAAGAAATGAGGAGTGACATGTAATTTCACAACAAACAACTGAGGATATCCCATCCCAAAATTCCCTAGAAGAGCCTTGGCTTGTTCAGTGAACATGTTCTGTCACATGAGATCTGCTGTTCCACTTTGTTCTGATTGCTGTCATGAAACAGTGGCCCAAAGCAACTAAGGGAAGAAAGCATATTTATCTTCTATTCCCACATCATAATCCATTACTTAGGAAAGTCGAGGCAAAAGCTCAGGGTGGAATGTTGAAGCAGAAACCAAGGAGTACTGCTGCTTGCTGGCTTGCTTTCTGGCTCATGCTTAGCTGGGGTTTTTTGTTTGTTTGTTTGTTTGCTTGTTTTTTGGTTTTTTGTTTTGTTTTGTTTTTTTAATACAGCTCATACTCACCTACCTAGATGGTGCTGTCCACAGAGGGCTGAACCCTCTCACATCCCTCATCAACCAAGACAATCTCCCACACAAAAGGCCACAGGCCAACCTGACCTGAGAAATTTTTAATTGAAGTTCTCTCTTCCCAGATTACTATAGGTTGTACCAATCTGACAATAATACAACCACCTTCTCACCTCAGATTCCTATAACCAGGATAGGATCCTATGGTTTCCCATACCTCATGTTCCTCCTAATTTCTCTTTGCTATACTTTAAGACTTTGTTTTAACAGCCATTTCATTGCTTCACACTTAAGGCAGTAAATCACTTCTGGAAACCTTTTTATCCTTTCAGTATATGGTTCCTATAGTCCTCTAATGACATCGTCTTCCTTTATCATAGATGCTAAATTTCTTCTTTGGACAAGAAAGGCTTTTAAAAACTATTAGGAATACGCGTATGTATGACACATCTTCCTAACCAAGAAGTTTTTTGTAAAATTAGATGACACACTGATTAGGAGTTAAATTTCTAAGCCTACAGTGGTTTTCCTGTCACTTGTCTTGTTTTTGAACATACTATTTCTTTTTTATTGTTTCTGTTATTGAAGTTTCATGTTTTAGAATCTCCATGTAGTTCTTTTATAATACTTCCAAGTTCTATTCTGAGGTTTCCTGTCTACTCATTCATTATGGATGAATATGTGTCCTGAACACAGTTATGATAGCCAATTTCTAAGTATCTTTATACATTGATGTTGTAGATGAATGATATGCAGCCCTTTAGACTAAAGTTGTGGGTCCTTATATTCCCACAAAGCATGTTTCTTGTCTCAAGGCAGGAAGTTAACCTGGTTAAACTGTAGCTTCAGATGGTCTTCTGTGATGAGCAGTGGATGATTTGTCAGTTAACTTCTTTTAGCCCCAGCTGAGGGGCTTACCAGCCTCACTATTCAACCACAGATTTAGAGTTTATACACAGAACTTGGGGTTTCTCCTTTCTGGAACCCCATCCTTTCTATGTTTTCTCTCATAACCACTATGGTGCCTCAAGTTCCAGATTCCAATTCTTTAAGGCAGAGAACTTTACACTTTCTAGCTTAAGTTTAGCCATGTTGAATGTTCTCTGTATTCAAACCAAGAAACGCAATAGCATTCCTATTTCTGCATCTCAACCTTCTTGCTAGCTAGTAGCCTTGGGAAGCTTTTCATTCCTGGTTAGTATTTAATGATTTTTTTTCATTATATTGGTTACCTGGGAATTACCAAAATGGTAGTTTACCCTGACTATCAGCAGGAGAAGTGTATTGCTTCCAATTACCACTGTGGTTAGTATTGACTCCAATAATCAACACTTTTTGCAGTCATTTGTCTTTTCTCTCATGTTGGGTGTAATGTCATCTTTAACATACCTAGTTTTTGATTAATTTTAAGTTATTCATCTTGATTTTGTTCTTTTCCTTCTTTTTTTCTGTTGTTGTTGTTATTGTTTTGTTTCTTTTTTTTTATTAGAGACAGGGTTTTTGTTGAACAGGCTAGCTTTGAACTCACAGAGATCTGCCTGCCTCTGCCTCCAGGTGCCGGGATTAAAGGCGTGTGCAACATGCCCGGCTAGTTTTAAAATCACTTGTATCATCAGTTCTGGAAAGTTCTTGGCCATGATTTATTTGAATATTCTCTACAATTATCTTTAATCTCTTCTAATTGATATGTTTGAATCTTACCATTTCATTCTGTTACAGAATCCATTGCCTCATCTCTCTGGACTCACTTTAGAAACTTCTTCAGATTTCTCTTCCAATTTTCTCCTCAGCCATGTCTGACAGGCCATCTAACATACCCATTAAGGCCTTTGCTTCAATTACTAGATCTGAGTCTCTTATAGACAAAAATCACATAGTGTTGTAATCTTCTCTTACCTCCTTTTTAGTTTCCGGTTATATTAAAAATAGAATTTTGATTTAAGTATCTTCTCCTGTATCTTCTTCATGAATCTAACTCTTTTGTTTCTGTTAACCTTAGCCTGGGGTGGTCTGTTTCCTCATTAACTGCATGATTCTAACTGGTGGATTTATAACCCCCGGAACTTTTACCTGTAACGACCTTTTGGGGGCTATCTGTGAAGAGACTAAAACCAGACAAAATATGTATTTTTACGTGGGGAACAACTGTCTTAAATTATATGTCTTGCTGAGGATTATTAGGTCACAGAGCTGGTGTGACTTCCAGCCCTACATTTGGATAACTTTTACACTTAAGTTTAGAAATCATTAAGGGTGATCATTCTCTCTCTCTCTCTCTCTCTCTCTCTCTCTCTCTCTCTCTCTCTGTAATCTGTCCCAGAGCCGAGAGCAACAGAAAAGTAGCTCTTCTGTGCAGTTGAGTTTTACTGGAACATGCTCTAAAAACTGCCAGATTCACACTTATCTAAGTTTGCCTTATGTCCAAGCTTTGTCTCCAATCACTCTGTTGCCGTATATTAACTACCTCATCTATGTCTGGCCTTTTGTTCTCCAACCTGGATATTCCCACTAGAATGCCTCAGAACATTTGAAGAGACGGGAATAATGTACACAGGAAAATACATTTTCAACTCAGAATAGAATTCAGAGCACTACTCGGGGACCCCTGATTAATAGTGTAGGCCATCGTCAAAGGGATACAGTGTTCAAGCTCATGCAACACTTTCCCCTCTTCATCTGTCTAATTCCTTTCATTCAGCTTGTTCTATAGCTAAAAATAAATCTATTATTTCATTTACCTAAGCAGCTCACTTTAGTAGCTATTTATTAACTTTATGCTATAAGAGCACTCATTTACGTGGTTGTTTTACTCCTGAGTATGTATTGCTGTAGAATTCTTTAGTATCTTAAAATATCTGAATGTGGTTTTCCTTCTAGGCATTTATGGTAGGATTCTATAGCTTATTTAATATGTTAATTGCAAGCATCAAGGGAGCCACATTTACTTTTTCATCCTTTTGTTCATCCATTCAACACATTTAAATACATTTTTAAGGCCAGACTATCTTTAAACCAAAACTCCTAAAACCCATGCAAGATGTTGTAAACAGAAAGTAGTGCTTTGTGTATCAGATGCTTATTAGGGTTCCCAAATGTCTGAATGTTAAAATCTAATTGCTACTTGCTGTTATGTAAACATTGCTGCTTATATTTGTACCTGTGAGATCCAAACTATCTCTCTGTAACAAATAGAACAGCAAATCTTTTTTTAAATTCTATTTGCTTTTCAAAAATAATTAAGCTTGGATAAATGGTGTAAGATTACATTCTCAAATTAAAGGTGACAGATATTAAACTTGTAATATCAAAAAGAATGTGCAGTTGAGAAATATAGAAGTCATGGGAGTATAACAAGAAAAACGTTTTAAGGATTTTTTGAGGTTATCTCCCCTTAAGTAATCATATTAGTAAAGACATTTCATCACTTTGAATTCAGTAACTTTAAAATTGTGGGAAAATCATGATGTTAAAATAACGCCACTCCACGTAGAAATGAATCAATACCACAAAGCATCAAGGAATACATTTTATATGTTATTTACCCATATTATTTGAGTAGTAGTCATTGTGGTAGTTTAAATGAAAATGGCCCATAGGCCCATAGGGAGTCACACTTCTAGGAGGTGTGGCCTTATTGGAGGAAATGTGCCTTCGTCTCTGCCTGTTGCTTGCCTGTCCAGATGGAGAACTCTCAGCTCGTTCTCTAGCACCATGTCTGCCATCTTCCTGCCATGATGATAATGGACTAAACTTCTGGAACTGCAAGCCAGCCCCAATCACATGTTTCCTTTATAAGAGTTGCCATGGTCATGGTGTCCCTTCACAGCAATAAAACCATCACGAAGACAGTCATTCCCCTTGCACCCATTTTCAGAAATTTTCATTATGATATTAAATAAACAGAAAAGACATTCTAAAGCATAGAAAATGTATTCAGAGACCCAGTTGAAGAATTTGTCAACTTTTCACTCTCTACTATACTTTCAAAGACACCAGCTGAAGTGCAATGACTTTCTGTAACCTGAGTGACCAGGAATAAGTTAGACCATTTACCAAACCTGCCCAGTACATCCACTCTGTTCTGTGGCTCTGGGTTACTTCTCCTAAAGACTTTTCAACAATTTTGTAAATTCTAAGTTATGTTCCTATCTTGCATGTATCTCCCTAACATTTGAAGTATTTTTCAGCACAGATTAAAGTATATTCTGTGAGATTATACTCATGCAAGACTTGGGCTCCTATGAAAATATTAACAAAACCCATGAGCAGTCAACATCCTTTACATCTTCTTACACAATTAATCATAATATCAAAGGCAAAATAAAGCAAGAAGGAAGTGAAAGGTGAGAACTTACACACGGAGATGGTTTGACAGCATCACTGGGGAAAAATCCAACCTCTCCTGAAGCTAAGTTTCGTCCCTAAGTAAGAAAAAGAAACCATCACTGAGAACAAAATAATAGTGGCATGCTGTGGTTTATACAGTGTTGTTCAACTTAGAATCATCAGGTTGTTCACATTTTGCATTTAGTACTCAACACTAATTCATGGGCCCAGAAGAGGAAGCAGAGGCAGAGACGTTTTGTTTTGTTTTCTCCACTGTTGAACTTTCCATGTGGTTTTAGGTTATGATCATAAAATAACTAATATACTTGTCAACATTTGATTTTGAGACCTTTATGTCTTTCAATATTATGTGGAGAAGAAGCCTAAATAAAGTTTGTTGCTTATGAAGTTCTCATTACATATTACAAAGCGTTCTCAGTTTTCATTAACTCTTGAATCAATCTTTTATGGTAGAGTCAATTACTATCTTCAGTTTTGTAGAAGAAAGAAATGAAGCATACAGAAAGTAGAGAATGTCCCTGTGATCACAAAGATAGCAAATAGCAGACCCAGATTCAAACCCGGGTGTTCTAAGTATAGCTCGACACAACTTCTCTATCCTAAGAAAAGGCTCATCAAAGAAGGACCCTTCTATGACATCTAAATATTATCATAGGTGATGTTATTTTACCAAAATAAGTATGTACTTGTAAACTGCCTCAACGTGAAAAACTGCTCATGAATTTGGGGATGAAAACACCATTAGAGAATTGGTACCATGGTATGAGAAACTCACCCATGGCCCCTTCATATCCTCTTAGCAACACACAAAGTAATAGCCCAAATTTAGCAGAATGGACAGCTATTATTAATACTGCACATTCATCTCCATGACTAGACCATGAGTTCTTTGATGTTTGCCAAAAGGTCTTAGTCATTTTTGTATAATACGATGTTGGGTGCAAAGCAGGTATTCAATAAATATTCGTTAATTAAAGTATCTTTCTCTCAACCTGATAGTCCCAGGCCAATGATTACTATGAGCTCAAATAATGTCACAGACAGTAAAATACACCACACTGCATCTTTTAGGCGCAGCTGCTGAAAAGGCATCATGCTGTTTCTATGCAAAGATATTCCTTCAGTGAAATTCTCTGACTTTTTTTAAATGACATTCTAATAATGAGTGTGTGTTTGAGAATTTGTATATGTGGAGTGTGTAATGTCACAAAACAGAAAGGGTGGAAGTAAGACCATTGAATTGGATAGTTTATCAAGATATATTGACAACTACATTGTAAAACAATTTCCACTTTAAACCAAGTGGGCTATAAGAAATGCATGAATGGAAACAAGTCATCCTGGTTATTGAGGAAGAGACCATAGCTTCATAGAGAACATCCTACATGAGGAAAACATAATTTTCCACACAAGCTTAGGACATCTTTAGAGTAAATATTAACAAGTAATAATTATGTCAGGAAAAAAGGTCTAAGTTGTGATTATTCTGGGTCTCAGTGATAGCAAACACATGTAGAGATCACATCAAGAGCCATACTGTTGGCCCACTATTTCCTTGCCTCAAACTTTTGTCCACTACTGTGCCAGAACCAAAAAGGAGTTTGCAGTTGGACTCTCTTTCTGCCAAGATGTCTTCTGGTGTTGTTGGGATCAGTAAGCAGGCACTTCTACAGCCAGCTCCAAGAAACCTGACAGACTGGTTATCAGGCACTTGTGAAGACACCCAGACCACCTGCTGACCACCTGAAACTACCTGCGCATGCTCTAAATCACCCTATAAAGAGAACAGGAGCCCCCCCTCTCTCTCTGCCTAGTCTCTCTGCGACCCCTCTCCCCCTCTCCCCCCTTCCCTCAATAAACCTCCCACGTGGAACCGATCTTGTGGCGTGATTTGTGAACCCGAGTGTAACCCTCACATTCGCACGTTTCCTAACAGGTGTACTGACTGAAGTCTTGCACAAGGCTGAGGGCCACATAGTAACATGTGAGACCAAGACTGTTGAAGGAAGTTCATGGACACATAGGACAACATGACCTGCCAGATGTTCAACACCACAGCCGTGAACAGAGATGGCCGACGAGTACTCCTGGAATAGATGCCCACACTCAGTAACAAGAAATGGTTCTGAGTTTTGACTGACACGCTGAAAAATGCACTCAAGTTAACGAATATGAATAACAAAAAGCAAAGCTCAAAGGCTGGCTAAGAAAGAGGATGCATAATGGGGCATGAACAGATCTTCCAGAAGTGAAGATAATTTTCTCTGCTGAAGAGAACTGTATCCTTTTTAATCTCAGGTTATCTGGTGTCTGGGGTTTCTTTGCAGGCCTGCGGGGGTGGAGGGCTACCTGTGCATATGTCCTAGATGTTCTTTTGATCAGAGAACCCACTAAGCTAAGTAAAGTCTGGGTGTTTTGTGGAAAAAAACCCCACAGTTTATTCTTTCTTACCTCACCTCAAGGACAGCACCAAAGTAGGTTTCACTGAACAGATTACCAATGATCAGTGTCAACTGTTTAAAGTTTTTAAAAATGTCTCCTAATGAAATACCCAAGACAGGTGTGATAGTACATGCCTTTAATCCCAGCAGTCTAGGAGGCAGAGATATGCAGATCATTGTGAGTTTGAGTCCAGCCTGGTTTACAAAGCAAGTCCAGGACAGCCAACGCTACACAGAGAAACCCTGTCTCAAAAAAGAAAAAAAAAAAAAAAAAAAAAAAAAACAAAACCAAACAGCAACAAACAAACAAGAAATACCCGAGCAGGGCAGTTAAATCCATGTAAGAGTCACATGTTCCTTCAGGCAGAGAGGGAAGAGGCACGGCAGCCTATCTTAACAGAGGAGTGAAGTCAGAGCTCCTCTCTCATCCTGTAAGAAATTAGTCTTCGTTTTGGGAGATAACTCGTGCTATATTCAATGATTCCCATTTATTAAGGAAATGGCAATTCTAAGACATTTGGAGGCTTCAAAACAAAGCAGCGTGTAGGCGGGATGTCTTAGGCTCCTTGGTGGATGTGTGTGGGAGGCACATGGGTAATTCATTAATACTAATGGGTAGAGCAGCTGTCAATCCCCTACACACGGGTGGAAGTGCAGGCTGGAACTATGAAATAAACTATCCGAGAAGGCAATGATTCAGTGCACTTGATGGGATGATCTATCTGTGAGGTTTTACTAACCTTGATAAAAGACATATATCTGAATTTTCTTATTTTATTCTTACATGAGCATTTTATTCTGCGTCAAATAATCAGCTTGTCATCTTTTTCTTATGTCTATTACAAAATGCCAGACATAAGGAATAATCTTTTAGTTATCTTCCTGTCTGGTATTTGTTCTGTAAGTTCTGTCAGTCGGGACAAGGTCAACTTGAAAACGTTCCTGTTTTGTACTATGTGTCACTTGATAGGTAATATGCTGTCTTTGTATGCATTTATTCTGCAGGGACTCTTGCATCATATGATGGGACTTTTGTAAACTTAACATTACTAGCTGAGTCTCTTTATGGAATTCCTTCTCTGGAAAGGACCAGAGAAAATAGGTCATGAACTGCATATGCTGAGGGGAGAAACAGCTCTATGATTCATTAAATAAACTGAAGCAGATGCAGGAAAAATATTAAAGTATAATTTATACGATAATAATGCTCTTTTTGAAAAGCAGGTTGCTTCTGCAGAAAATATATTGAACTAAAATTATTGACAACTTCCCTGATATCCCTGAATATCACAAATGGAAATGCATAGTCAGGCTCTTACTTATTCCTAACTGACCTTAGGCTTTAACTATTCCTCATTTTTCTTCAAAAGACTCTACAGTGGATCATAAGAATTTAAACTATTTTAGATTTGCCAGTAGAAATAAACCTATAATCTACCTGTAGAGAGAAAAACATTAATGCATGCCAGGATGCCATAGCTAAAACTGCATTTTAAGCCCACAGACAAAAAGGCTTAACATGACAGAGGATGTCCTCCAAAAATCTTAATCGTAAATTGCTTGGCTTCGAACTTTGTGGGGGGGAAAAAAAAGAAGAACAAATTGCTTTAAGAAAAATATGCCATCTCTTCCCCGTGGCTCGTTTATCCCCCTAATACTATCTGGATTGGAGCTTTGACGCACTCCTGGAAGAGCTCGGAATGATTTCAAACAGATTTGGAAAGCTAAAAAGGCTAGTTAATGGTTATTCATGAAAGGTGGGAAAATCTCCCCCATTCCAGCGCCCTGAATACTCAGAACGTATATGCTTGATGGTGCTATAAAAGCAGGCCAATCAGTTCATGTCAGAGACAGTCCCTGTTCCTATGGCCAGGATTCATTTAAGCGTTTGGCACATTGTACCTTTTGCTTTCACTTTCTTAGGTTGTTATAAATAAAAACCAGATTATGTAGCTAAGTAGTTAATTTGAAAATAGATTTTTAACATGTTCTTGCTCTCAGTAGGGCGTTAGTTGTATGGTGATTCACACTTGTCATTTTTAATCCTGAATAATATGGATGTAGTTCCTGCATATGATATTCTTATTTAGATGCACTGCATGAGCAATTTTACTACTTTTCTGGAAGTTTTGTTGTTTATTCATTTGTTTTGTTCTTACTTTCTATCTATTATATTTGCCTGAAACTTATAGCATCTGATTATCTTATGCAGTTATCTATTGTCTGTGGGTATTACTGTAATCTCATTTCCATTGGTGATTTTGTGAGTTTTTAAATATGAAATGGTTTATAAATTCATGTAATTGTGAGAAATCTTCAAAACTTGATGAAGACAGAGAACATATTTTCATCTTGCAAATGACTGAGGACATTATAATCAGGGACTTAATTTTAATCAGGCAATGTTGAGTAAAAACACATATAATGGCCAAAAAAAAAAAAAAGGCCACTCTCTTTATATGAACTCAAAATTGGTAATTAACATTAAGACTAATTTATCAATCCCATTCCAAGTTGTAAAGGGTCTCAATAATATACTTTCAAGCACAGTATAACTACTCATTCTGCTTCAAGGCACATCTGAGAGAGTGATATATTTCATTGGCATTAAAATTTCTTCAGTCCGAAAAAAAAAAAAAAAGATTACTGGGCAGTTTATCTCACACGGCTGGTGGCCAGAGCAACTACCACTCTGCCCAGTCATGTTGCCATGACCAGAGATAAATGGTTTCAGTACCAAAAGACAAGAATGTGTAGCAAGACCATGACTTCTTGGAATAAAGGTCAATAAACATAGGGATTAATTTATTGGATAGACAGGTAGGTAGAAGATAGGCATCAGGTAGATTAGACAGATGAATAAAATAAATGTGAGCATTATTCTTATAGCCATTCTGATGGGCTTTGTAAAGACAAGTAATGTAACAAGTGGTCCAATAATGGGGAAGTGATCAGAAGGGAGACCAGTCTGAAACTGGCATTCACTAAAGTGTGACTCGTGGTTGCAGCCTGGCCTGTTCTACCTGTCATAATCTGTGGGACACATGTCCTGGCTAGTTCTTAAAATGCATACAAAGGTAGTGTCATAGGAAGGAGGCACCAGAATAGCTTCCTTTGTTTCCTAGTCTGCTATAAAAAGCTGTGCCACTGTAGGCAAGTCAGCGGTGAGCAATATTGATGACAAGATTTCTCCTAAGTGCCACGTCAGGTTGTTTCAAGGATTGAAGAATTAATATGCATGGAAATCATTTGAAGATGCTGTGTAGTTATTTTCTCTTTCATCCACAATATTGTTTTTCAATTATTCTCAAATCATTCTTTTAAAATTTCACTGAAAATTGACGATCTGCGTGTTATTAAATAGAACTACCTGAATCTTTACATAACCCCATTATGTCCCCCTGTATTCAGGCAAATATAATAATTGGCAAATAACCTGCACTTTCATCATCACTTTCATTTCAATGGCTAGTCTACATTCTGGAGAGTCCATTGCTTTACACAAAGTTTTCTTGTAAGCAAACACATTCTTTCATCATTCACTGTCTACTGAAGAGAGAGTGTAGATATTTTCCTTCCAATGAACACCAAGAGTTGTCAAATTCCATTGTGTATAGTCAAATATTGAATGGTCACTGTGAAGACTACCAAAGGGCACATGTACACACACACACACACACACACACACACAGAACAAAACTGCCATTTTATAATTTTATATTCAAAAGGGTAGGATACTTGATTTTGGCTAGTGTATGAATTTCAAAATCTCATACAGTGAAATAAAGACTTGAAATTTTCATCTCTGATGTTGCTCCCTTCTAAAGAGCAATTCTGACTTACAGGTCTGCCAAACTTCATCCTTGGACATCATTATAGTGATTTTCAATTTACATAAAGATGATCATAGGGTCCAGTGATCAAAATACATGACAAAGTCCACAATTATAAATGATAATTTTTCCTCATTTATACAAAATTGTTTGTCTTCACTCTATCTCTGGAATTTTGGCTGGTGGAAGTGAAAGAATAAGAGCACTTAAAATCAAAAGTTGTAAAATGTATGCTGAGAAAAATAAACTACTGTAAAGCCAGAAGCTGCATTTCTACACTTGTTAGATGTGAGACAAGTGTGATGGTAGCATATTCTCCCTGTTTTGTTTGAGGAATGTCTACAGAGAGTCTCTGTATTTCTCCAACAAGAAAGGAGCTCCAGCTCCATCCCTTGTACCTTGAGGTTTTCCTCCTGACTCTTACTGGATATGAGGTACATGGTGGAATCCTGACTCTCTCACAAGAGTATTTTATTTCTGATGAAATAAACAAGAAGTTCCTTTGATGGAAGAGAACTATTCAGCCAGCTAAATCCTATAATCACACAGATGGGCCAGATCTCAAGCTCTTGCTCAATCCAAAATCTGCAAAGAAGAGCAAGGTTCGGCTGCAGTTTGGAAAACAGCCTACTTGGAGAGAAGCTATATAACACCCAAATTCATCTAGGCTCAACAAAGGCCCAAAGAAATCTGTTGTTTCTTTTTTCTTTCTTTCTTTTTAATTGTTACCAACAAGAAACATGAGTTTTTGTTTTTGTTTTTTTTTGTTTTTTTTTTGTAACTTGGTGAATCTAATCAGATGTAAGCCCAAAGGACATGTCCTAAGTGCTAGTTTTACGTGTTAAATGTTCATGCAACACTGGATGTTTTTAAGGAAATTATTTTCTACTGAGAGCAGAATTGGTGCTTTAAGACGTTTTAATGTATATTTTGCATTGTGCTGGGCATGTGCCAGGTATAAACGAAGAGACACGGTCACTATTTAAGGACCATTTGATAACGTCATTTTTTTCACTTTTGGTATATTTTCATAGATTTCTATAGACTTTTAGATCACAAAACCTTATGAAGTAATTTTTTGTTGTGATCAGGGCATCTGAAGCCTGGTGTTCTGATCCTGGCCTTTTGATCTTAAGTCACTCAAGTCTTTCATAGTTTCAATATCCTCCTTTACGAAGCAAGAGAATTGCCCAAAATATTCCCAAGGTCCCCCACACTAGGCACTTTCTATAAGTTCAATAATTTCCTAGTCAGTTACTGTGGCTCCACAGTACCACGATCCAAATAATGGCAGGCATCAGTAATTTAACTTAACAGCATTTATGGATAGGAGATAAAGATTTCCTCCCCAACTTTCCGTTTGAATACATATGAAGTAACTGTTTACTAAAGCATATGGGATTGGCTTCCTTGGAATTAGATATGATCACTAATTCTTCAGAATATGAGTCATAAAATACTGAATTCAGTATGTTATGAATTCATAAATCATTTGCTCTAATACCTGAAGGGATGTGTACATGTTCAGGCTCTACTGAACTTAAGGCACACAATCAACAGCCATGTCAGAGGCATTCCAGACTGATAGCCCACTGAATGTACTTTTTAATTGACAGTCTTTCAGCAATTGTGTCAAAATGTAGCTTACTTGGCAGTAAAATAACATAAGAAAAGGACAGCAGTTTTTTTTTTTTTTTAAAAAAAAACTTTATCCTTAAAACGTTCTCTTTGACTTTCAAAATTGAAAAAAAAAAAAAAAAGGTAGGACTAAACATCTGAATTTCTACTTTGGTTTAAGTAGCCTCCTCAAAGTCTAGGATAACCTATGCTTCGCCCTGCAGCAAATTCAGTAATGCAAATAAGAAAACTAACCAACAGTATCCATCTCCAGAGTTAACAATTAGGACCTCACCCACTGTGTCAGGCTTTGCCAATTTCCATAATACAGTCTGTACACTTGGAAACACGCCCACAAGCCCCGTTTATGATCTATTCAATCAAAGCCAGTTGGCAATTACCCAGGGAAAGTGTTTCTTACAAGCCTTTACTAATGTCTATTATCTTCTGTAATCATCTCTCCAGGGCCTTCCTTGCTCCATTACAGTCATATGCTGCCTATTTCTCCTTTCCTGTAATTAGGGACCATGATGCTCTCAAGGTCAAAATACTCGATATTTTGAGTCAAATACCTATCAAAATAAAGGTCTGGTGATTATAGGATATACTGACCAACTAAGAATAGCTTCATATCCACACACTCAAAAGTTCAATTTTGCCTTGATGGCTTCTCCTTGTTTTAGACAAGGGCTCGGAGACAGTGCAGAAGCACAGGTGAACCGAGGGACTTCTTAACATGGGCTCCCACCCTTGACAGGGTGCTGTATAATCAGAACTAGATCTTTGGCGTTGTGAAGAAATGTCTTGATGACAGGAATCTGACTTGGGAAAAATACCTGTCAGTCCTCACAGAGACTGAGACGCTGACTCTTGGCTGATAACCTCAAAGAACTGAGTTGGCTCTATTTTGGATTTAGGAATCTGTTTTAACAACAGAGCTCTGATAACGTTTATAAATGATTCTTTAATGTTTCTATTTGCCTCTGACTAGGACACAGATGAACACCTGAATTTTAGATCAAGAGAGAAAACACACCGTTTTAGGAAATGCTCTTGGAGTTAACATTCCTGTGTGTTCTAGAATTATTTGGAATGCGTGGTCTTAATCCTTTGCACCAACTTCCACAGTTGCAAGGAGGGAGATTCAACTTCTCCCTTCTCCCTACACCTCTCTCATCCCTCCCGACTATAGACTGTGATAAATTCTCATTAAGCCAACTTCTTTTTCTGTAAACTATTGGCTTTGTACCATGCCACCTTGAGCTTGAATCCTGAGACATCTTAGGTCTTCCACAACCAAAGCAGCTTTGTGGAGAGAGTGCCTAGTCTTCACCCACATTGCACTTACAGCAGCCATTCCCTTCAGAATTTATCATTTTCACTTTGTATAGTTACAAGGAAAAAAGTTAAAAACCAGCTCAGAAATCAAGTGTAGGAATAAAGTGAGTCTGTCAAAAACAGAAGGTAAGATTGCCATATTTGCCTAATATACAGTCTTGAAACCAAAAAACAAACAAACAAATAAACAAACAACAACAAAAAAAAATGTAAGAAAGATAGAGGAGACCGCAATTCTCAAAATGATTTTGCCTTTACCCACTTCATGGAGAGGTCCATGAACTAATCAGGATGTGTGAGAAAACACTTTCATTCTTGAAAATAAAGATCATGGAAATGAATGATTTGTAGCTGTAAAGTATCATGACTATTTTCTACATTTTTTAATTTTCATTGTGAATAAAATCACATATTTTTGTCACCGATTGCAGTTCCACACTTATAATTGCCTTTTGGTTCCAATTAGCTCACAAAATTTCCTCACTGGTACATTGGGTTCTTCATAAATGACAATGGAGCAAAGAAAGGCCCATGATCTAGGACACAGGATGCTTATTGTTTCAAGATCTTTTAGCCTAAGAAGAAAACACATGGGAGCACTCTATTGTAGTAGAAACACAAGATGGTACATTTGCTTGCCTTTTCTCTCTTTCCCTCCCTCTCTCCCTCCCTCCCTCCAGCTTCCTCTGCTTTCTGATACGTATAATCTGTGTATTTTCTACGAAAACCTTTCTTATATGAAAAAGGCACTCCAGCGTGAATGAGTTTCTGCCTTTCTGCCTTTACATATTATATTACTTAAAAGCAACAGGTTAGTTGCCACCAGTCAGATGGTGCAAACAGAAATGTTCTGTATGTTGTGAGACAATAGCCTTGCCTTACACCTGCACCAGGAAATGTAACCCTAAGTGTCCAATTTCCTACTTGCTATTCATTTCATTTGAAGACAATTTTATATGGCTTTCAAGGAAAAGAAAAGACAAAGGAAGAAAGAAGACACTGCCAAAATGAATCCCTTAGAAGGGAAAGCGGAGTGCATTTTCACAGCTCAATTGACAATTCATTGTTTGAAAGGAGTTATAATGAAAATGCAGAGAGCCCACTTACTTCAGTAGAAATTACTGTTGTGATAATAACAATGCAGAGGAGGCTAATATCTATTCAAAGAAAGAGAGTCCCTGATACATCCTGGAGAGTAATTTGTATGCTTTGGGCATGATGTGTGTTGAAAACATGACAGTCTACAATAAAATCTGACTTTCTTGCATTAATGAGTGAAGTGACACACTTGAAAGAGAAAGCAGTTTAGAAAGTGAAATTTCTTGAAAATGTTCAAATAGGCCAAAGCTCTTAACCAGTACAAAAGTCCTTTTAAAAATTCAAATCCAAATTCATTGTAATAAGTACTTCAGATTTTAATCTACAGGCTAAACTCTGTGTGTTTTTAAAAACAGAATTTACAAAAACCTCTTAGCAGAAATCCTCAAAATAATGCATCCTCTATTATGATAATTTGGATCATGAGGATTAGAAACTGGTGGTACTCTTTCTGGTCCTTCCAATATAAAACACAAAGTGAAAGCCACTGTAGGCAATTTTTATGCACTTGGATGGATGACTAAATAGACAGATGGACCGTCTGATGGATCTGTCTGAATGGCTGGATAGTGCTTGGTGACAACAATATGATATCACTGATTTATTTTACAGTGACTATTGCTATCCCCTACTTTTCATTTAATAAAACTGGAGCCCTTACATGTTTAAGGCCCTCACACTGGTAGATGACAGTCAATAAAACTCAGCAAAAGGAGCTCTGATTTCCTAAAATCTAGCATAGGAAAAAAACAAACAAACAAACAAAAAAACACAAAACAAAACACTTGAGAAGTTTGCTTCTCTAGTGCTAATTATGTAAAATCACAAATGAGCTGGGGTGAGGTACCAGAAGAGGTGCATGAAACTGTATTCTTTTGTTGTTGTTGTTGAAACTATATTCTTGAAGCAATTAAAAAATGCAATCCCTTAGAGGAACTCATACATTGAAGGGTGCAAACTACAAAATATATGTTTTCTTTAAGCATGAAAATGAACAAAATATGTACATGGAGACCCTGTAAACATACCTACAAATACAGGACTTCAAATCAATCAAAAAATATTCCTTATAACTGAGAACCAACAAGGAAGAAATACTCTAGTGTTTTGATTTTTAAATAAAACATAAAATTAAATTGGCCAGTTTTCTTCTGTGAACCTTCCATATGTCCAGTCTATAAAAGAAAAGTATATTTAATCATGCCAGCCTCCTTGAGGACTTTGTAACATCTTTAACATTGTTTTGAAATACAGAAAACAAATATGTCAATTTCAGTATGAAGTTTGCGACAAGCATTTCTTTATTAAATGCTGACAATCTGAAAGCACTCCCCTTATTTAGTATTTATCATAGCCAAAAGAATTGAGTTCGTTGGAACACCTTGGGCTTTTGGCAATGTATAAAAGGTTGGTTTTCAATCAATGAGCACATAAAGAGCTGGAGATTTACCATGGAATCTTACCAAGATGATCATCTACTCAGTGGCTCACATAAGATTTATTTGGACTTAATGCAAGCCTGGGTTCAAACCAAACCCACTGTATCCTAATTTTTGAAAAAGGGCTGCCTTTTGGTATTATAAAGTGGCACAGGTTCTTTTCATCAGTTTTATGAACACGACGGTTGTCTGCCCACCTTAAGTGACACACAGAATTAAGCTACATAGAATTTAAAAGACTGTATCCAAGCCACACAGCAATTTAGCCATTAGTAAATGACTTTACTCCAGGATTTCTCACTCTGCTACTGCTCCAAGAAGTCCAGCTAAATATCCTTTAAATGACTTAGAGGCAGTCATAAGACAATGGTGGCACATGTTATGTCTGAGCCAGAAACACTAGGTGAATTTTTAACCTATGCCTGACCATGGAAACCTATTACTAGTTGGCAGCAAGCATGGAAGAGTTCTCTAAAATTAGAGGATATAACGTTAGGCCAGTGAGAGTTCACACTGGGGCACAAGGGCTCCTGGACAGGGAATGCAGAGCTAGCGTTCAGTATACAACTACTATCTGAAATAGATGTGCTAACCGTTCTCCTCTGTTCTAAGCTTAACTGCTCTTCTTCCTAACCATAAGATCTGAATTCCACTAAGAAAGAAAAAGTCATAGACACATTTTGTCATTCGTGTCTCTCCTCATTTAGCCTATGATTCTCTTGAGTATTTCCAATGCCTTTTTAGCACGACACAAGAAAATCTTCACACATCCAGACAGCTGAAGAGAAAAATGAGAATTAAAAGCAGTTTTCTTTTTGTATAGAAATAACAGACAGCAGCACAATATAGTTCAATGAGTAAGGAGGTCACTGAGTCTGAATAGTCATTATTTTCAAATAAATAAATAAATAATAAATAAGTCTATAAACATTATGAAAAATGCTGAAAGCATCACCTAAACATACTATGCTGCAAAAACTAGTGAATAAAAAAAATTTAAAAAGGTATAATTCAGCTTTATGTGTCTAAGAAAAGTAGGGAACAGAGAGGTTGGTTATAAAACATTACACCTACAATTCTCTCTTCAACAGAGTTAAATGCCTGTGAGTACATACTGTACAGGCTCCTGGGTGTCCTGCTGAGCCCTCCCCATGATCTTCACCATGGTCGCAAACATACCACAGTTGAGGCACCACTTCTATGCCTCAATAGCTCCAATATTTTGTGTTTAGCTTCACTATTTTCTATTGATGTTTCTGGATGAGAAATTGCCTGGCTTTTAGCATCCGCAAGGGTGGCTTACAAAGTAAGTTTATTCTTAGCACTGCTAAGAAAAATCCCACAGTGTTTTCCATCTGTGGTCCACTGTGACCTGGGTGTTCTCTGGAGAATCCTCTCTCCTGGTATTCAATTAGCATAATCTCCTTTCCTGTGTCTGAACTCCATGCTTAAACCAATGAAAGCACCAGCTCTGGATATAAAGCTCAAGGCCTGGCAGCGTCTGCCTTTGCATCCTCAATAGGCAGCTGCGAAATGCGAAATCTGACCCTGAGACCAGTGTGGTGAACAGAAGTCTAAAAAGTTCCCAAGGAGGTATTTGTGGTCTACACCTCCACAGACTTCCTGACAGGGTCCCGTCAAATCCAGCAGAAGAGCTATCTTATTAACCTAGGACATTATAAGAACCCACAAAACATTTTTTATTGAAAATGGACTGAAATACTGTCAGAGATCTCATGACACTGAAGAAAATACATTTCAATTAGCAAAAAGAAGTTTGCAGCCATAAACATAAACATCATCAAGCTTGTTAGGGGAGCAGGAGCTTATTCAGTGGTAAGAAGACCTCAGAAGACACAGCACAGTATGAAAATTAAGAGCTTAGACTTGGGGCCAAGAATTTCTAGATATGATTTCCAGTTCTGCCCAGTAACTATGACACTTTGGCCAAGCTACTCAAATTTCAAGTGGCTCTGACTGATGATGTATAAAATGAGAATTACAATAGCAATTATTTTTTTTTCAAAATCTTCACTACTAATACGTGTTACTATATGTAAAATACGCTTATATATCTACTTTGTATTAAAAATTGTATGATTAGCATGAGTTGTTTGCTTATCCTTGTTACTACTATGATTTTTTAAAATGCCAAGTTCTGCCTGATAATAGGGGTGGAAGCAAGAAGGCAAGACAGGATAACAAAACTATCACAAATGGGGCTTTTAGTAAAATGTCACAGAGTAGCACATGGAGATTGTTCTAGTTTCATATTGCTGTGATAAAACATCCAGCAAAAAGCAACTTGGGAACTTCGGTTTCCAATGATAGGTTACAGTCTATCACTGTAAGAAAGTCAAAGTAGGAACTTCAAAGAGCTAGTTATATCACATCTACAATCAAGAGCAGTGAAAAATGAATGTATGCATGCTTACTTATTTTTTTATATTGAACTATCTGAGTTCTTCACTCTTAGACAGTTCAGAAACCCGCTGACTAGGAATGATACTTCCTATGGTAGGCTGGGTTCCCACATATAAATTAACATAATGAAGACAATCCCCCAAAGTCATGTCCACAGGCTGATTCAATCTCAACCATCCTCCATGGCCACTCTCTTCCCAGGTGATTCCACGTTGTGGCAAGTTGGTAATTACAGGTAATCATCACGAGGATGGTGAGAGTTACACGGTTAAATATGAGAATGGTGAGATAAGAAGTCAGAAAAGTAGCAAAGTCATAGCATTGATCCTGTGGTTCATAAACACCTTTGTTAGGAAAAAGAAATATAAGCACTGTTTGCCAAGAAGGAAAACACCGAAAGACACCACTAGATTATGCAATCCTATCTGAATTTGGCAGGGTTATGGGAGATGGCTGTAGGAAACAAATTCTACAAGTGAAGATGGCAATTAAAAATAATCCCAGATATCACATGACATAAAAGTTAGGGCAAGTGTCATGATTTGGGAGAAAATTTTAGAGTGGAGATGGAGAAGAAGAAATTCATTGCAGGTGACTGAGAAGCTAAAATAAGGAGGAACTAATGACCAAGAGTCATAAAGGAGAAAGTGAGAGGAGAGTTAGAATCTACAAAAATGCCAGAAGTAAGTGTAGGAGGGTAGATAAATTGGGTGTTTCTGTTACTAGTCAATATGGATATATAACATTTGAGCAATATGACCAATTATTTTGACCTAAATGACATTTGTATGATATTCCACTGCTTATAAACAAAATAAACGTTCTTTGTAAACCCACGCAGAACATTTATCAAGACTGATAATTTCCTGGACTATAAGACAATTCTTAACTAATTTAAAGTGATCAAGTCATACAATCTATATTCTTTTGAGAAATGAAAATAAATTAGAAATTCAGAACATACCGAACAAAACTGTTTAACTTGACTTTAATATAAAGAGAAAGATCACTCATCTGTATAATTTTTTAGATACCAATGAGGGAGATCAATGTTTTTAATCAAAGACATTAAGAACATATGGAAAATTCCTTAATACTTGGAAACCAAATAGCATATTTCCTAAATTCCCAGAAAAGGAAACGAAAGGGCAATTAGAAAGTATTCTGAGCAGACTGAAAGTAAAAAACAAAGCATAGCAGAATCTAAGGAGGCAGCAAAAATAGTATTAAGAATCTGCAGTGCTATCTGCCTGTTAGAAAATGAAGCAAAATAAAATATGTGAATCAATAAACATGTGTTATCTTAAAAGCCTAAAAGCAAACAAAGTTTTCAACCTGTTAATTAACCAAAAGCAAGGAGAAGAAAGTAAGAATAATGTTAGGAACAGAAATAAATGATCTAAAAAGAGAGAGAGAGAGAGAGAAAAGCAAAGAAACCATAACCTAATTCTATGTTGAGAATAGCAGACATTATAGTCATCGCGAGTGTCAGAATGAACCAAGGAGAGAATCCAAGGAAGAATGGATGGGGATAGTGGGGTAATGGAAGTGACTCTATAAATACTAGACCAACAATTAATATTGTGAACATCAGGCCATTACATTTAATGACAGTTAAAATGCCCACATTCTTAGAAAAAGACTAACTACCTTAACTCACAGAAGAATAATCAGGTAGAAGCACACACTTTTTTACTGATAGAGAAATTTACTTTGCACTTTGAAGAGACTGTCCTACTTCCCGGGTTACGTCACGCTCGGTGGTAAAGAACCAGATGCATTTCCCTCAGATCAGCAACACAGGAAAGACACACACTCTTTTCATTTCCACTTCACACTTTACAGATGTTATAGCCAGTGCCACAAGGTAAGAAGAATAATTTAAAGGTATGTAGATCAGGAAAGATCAAAAAAACATAATTGTTTGCATAAAACCTCTCATTGGATATGGTGAAAAAACCTCTAAGAACAACTGATATTAAGCATAGTTACAGAACAAAAACTCAACGTAGAAAAAAAATTCATTGTAAAAAAGAGAGAGAGAGAGAGAAAAGCAAGAGAGAGAGAGATGACTTTGTGCAAAAGCATGTGTTGTACATGCATGAGGCTCTAAGCTCACATCCTCATAAACCACATAGAAAGCAGGGCATAGCCATGCAGATCTGTAACTCCGACACTGTGGGAGGTGGAGACAAGAGGACTGATATGACTCAGTGGTTGGCAGCCTAGCTCTAGGTTCAGTGAAACATCTTGTCTCAAGGGAATAGAGCAGAGTGTGACAGGACAGGGCGCTGATTGTTTTCCTAGGGCCTTCATTAGCATGAAGAGGTCCAAAGACCTGCATACACATGTATACAATAAGCTAAATACATTCAATATACTAAATGAAAATATAGATTATATACATATTTCCATACACAAAGAAAATATATGTAATTATAAAATGCATAGTATTTTTTAAATTACAAATTTACCAAGTCTAAAAACAGAACCATGGTTGCCTTAGGGTAGTAAACAGGAGATCATCATTGGCGAACATAAGACCTACTTTAGACTGTTGACCATAGTGATCTACACACACACACACACACACACACACACACACACACACACACACATTTCCAAATTATACATTGTAAGTATATAGGGTTTATCATATACCTCAAAGCTGCTCTTCTTTTTTCTAAGTGGCACTACTGACAAAAGTTAAGCATAGACTTCATAGAGTACTAGTCTATGACTAGAACAAGAACAGAAGCAACTGAGTACAGACTACTTCCCCAGTGAGGTTAGCTTTGAGTGTAAGAGACAAAGAGGGGCTCACTCCTCATTCAGAAGGGCAAATACGATAGACAATGAAAGCAGGACAAGACAGGAAACGGGGCAGGAGCCTTCCACAGACAGCCTCTGAGGCTATACTGATCGAGGTATCGAAGCAGATGTTGAGACTCATAGCCAAACTTTGGACAGAGTGCAGGGAATCTTATGAAATAAGGGGGAGATAGAAAGACCTGGAGGAGACAGGAGCTCCACAAGGAGAGGAACAGAACCAAAAAATCTGGACCCAGGGGTCTTTTCTGAGACTGATACTCCAACCAAGGACCATGCTGGAGATAACCTAGAACCCCTGTACTGATGTAGCCCATGGCAGCTCAGTGTCCCAGTGGGTTCCCTAGTAAGGGGAACAGGGGCTGTTTCTGGCATGAACTCAGTGGCTGGCTCTCTGATCACCTCCCCCTGAATGGGGAGCAGCCTTACCAGGCCACAGAGGAGGACAATGCAGCCAGTCCTGATGAGACCTGATAGGCTAGGGTCAGATGGAAGTAGGAGAGGACCTCCCCTATGAGAGGGCTGGGGGAGGGGCATGAGAGGAAAAGAGGGAGAGAGGGCAGGATCAGGAAGGGCTGAGGGACAGGGCTACAGCCAGGGTACAAAGTGAATAAATTGTAATAAATAGTAATAATTAAAAATTAAAAAAGAGACAAAGAGGATGAGGGAATGAGGGAAACTGACAGAACAAACTGGACAAAAGGTCGAGTTCTATGTGTTTTTGAAATGCAAGGAATGTGTACATATAAATGTGCTATAGAAGAGAAGGAAGTTGAAAATTTAGGATAGAAAATTTAAGAAGAAAAGAGTTTTGAATAAGGGGGACATTGTAGGTACAAATGAAAATGTTTTGTGTCTAGGTGGAAGGATGTTAGAGTCAACAGACTTAATTTGCTCCCCGCCCCCCTTCCTATTCTGGGGAGGATGAGGAATGAGAAAAAGAAAAACTCAGGAAAAAGTGCTGGATTTTCAGGAAAGCAGTTGGTTACAGCAGTTGAAATGGTGGTCAGGATAAGTGTTATATCTAAGAACTTTATGAAGTGACAAGAGGACAGACAGACTTTCCTGTGCACAGTAGGCTATTTTGTCCTATGGCCCTTCTTTGCTTCCTTTCCCTTTAGCCAGGATCAAATTTCACTCACATGCCATTCTTCCTACTGAACCTCACCCCCTCCCCATTACCTTAAATATACAATACTTAATATATTCTTCAACTTTATTGGTAAATATCTCTATACATATTAAAAAATATACAGATTCTCTTAATAAATCATAACATTCTGTTACCCAGGTACATAAAATCTTAGCCCTGTACCATATTTATCACAACAAAAATGGTGGACTTATTAGCAAAAAGAGATTTCATCACCAGCTAATATCAATGAAATCAACTACCTTTTACATTTCATATATTTTATGAATAAATGTGTAGAGAGCCTCTAAGTCTTACAGGTACTGTGGGTGTGCAAAAAGTCAAATAGGGCCCCAAATGGCCACTGGCAAGTCAGGCAGGTATTTTCCAAGGATTGAACTCTTAATATATTAAACCATGCATATGAGATCATACCCACAGGTACGAGGTTTGGGAAAACATTCCAGCCAAGTATGAATTTTTAATAAAAATGATAATTATGACTCACAGCACTGACACTGTTTTTTTCCTTTGGTGTTACAGCACTCATGGCCATGTTGACAGTGTAAACACAGGGAAGTTTAATAAATACTAACACCCACCATGCCATATATGGTTTCTGAAGCTGAAGTATGTAATCAGTATCTACAGGCAAGAGTGTTGTGTATTCAATATTCAATCAGCCATTTGATCAGGATAGTCGTTGTCTGACAGTACCTGCCAGAAGGCGCTGTGTGCATCTCCTCTCAGGAGCTCAACAGTGTCCCCTGCCTGGAGATGCAGTGGAGGTCCTTCATGAAGAGCTGGGGATGGGGTGCCAGCGTAGTTCCTAATGACCTGCATCCTCGGCAAACCTGAAAACAAACAACACACTAGTTACCACAGATAAGGCGGTGGTGTGTGCAGGCTGCATGTGCTCTCACAAGAGGAAAAGTGGAGCCCATTATTAGCATTAAAACGTTTAATGCCACCAGCCTCAGGAGGACATCTGAAGCAACCCAGATAGAATGCTGCTCAGCTTCCTCATCACCTGAGATGGGGAGAGAATAAGACGCTGATCCCCTGATCCCTCATACACCTTTCCTTCCCTCACTGTCAGTCTCTTTTTAGTTGAAAAAAAATTTTTTTCTCTTTCAGCTGATGCCTGCTTCATAAACAACACATCACGTTTTGGAAAAGGATCAATTTTTTCATCAGCTCTACCCTTTCTGCCTGTTACTTTCCTCTTGGGTATTGGCTGATTTCATCATGAAGGAGGCTTACCCTATCTGTGTGTGTATCACACTGCCCAGTAGAAGGTTCCTCTCTTAAGGTTATCTTTGTAATTCAAAAGCAAAAAGGTGATGGATGTGTGACTACAATTCTTGAGACATTTATATGGAGAAAGTGTCTGGGATCAAATTTAGGCTTGCAAAACAGATCCAACAAATGGAACATGTCTAAGCCAATAGCATCAACAATATTAAAAACACAGATCCATCCCTGTCTTGCATTTCTTTCAATGTGCAATGAGGGCGTCGGTTCAATATTTCATTTTAGAGAACAGGCAGCTTCAATTATGTTGGGGCCTAATTGCACTGATACTTCTCACAAATGTATGACCTCACAGTCACTTTTTCATTTATAGATGAAGCTGCTCCCTCGTAGAAGAGAAATTGCTCAGAGGCATGACCATCTCTTACCCATTTAGGGGCATGAGCTATTGCTTATTACACTTGAGAAGTGTTTATTCCAACAATGGTGTGATGGGATGAAAGCACTGCACTCAGTATTTGGAGAACCAGTGACTATCATTTGGTTCTGGATATCCCAGATACTTTTAAAATGCTGCATGAAATGCTCTAGCAAGGAGTTTATAGAGATCTCAAAATCCTTTGCAGTCATCACCTACTACTCAGCCAGAGCAGGGGATAAAAGACACACGTTACTTTAAATGAAACAAAACAAAAGTGTTACTCAGGGCACCCTTATCAATCCAGTCAATGGAAAGCAAAGGGTTGAAATTCACTAGCCCTTCACTCCGATTCAGCTGCTATGGCCGTGGAGGTACAAATATAAGTTGCTGCATCTCCTCTTGGCTTCAGTGCCACAGAACCCCCAAAGGGATGGTGACTTTAACTCTGCATCTTCATGAAGAGTTTTCCTACCGGAAGTCATAAGGAAGCACACTAACACAAACAGCATATTTTATTATCCTTCCCCAAGAAACAGCATCCCAAGGTGAAACACTCATCAAACTTGTTTCCCACATGCTAACTGCCTTGAGAACTAAGAGTGCTTATTTTACAGTCTGTTAAATTGCTACTACCTAAAATGAAATCTGCCCTTCCTGTACACCTAAGCAATGTCAAAAACTCAGCATGTGAAGAAGGACTTGGGAGAAAGCAGAATTCTTCACATGCTGTCTGGCTCCCATGTTTTGGCTCAGATTTGTACTTAGTCTGTTTTCATTGAGAATCATCAATGCTTGGATAAGATCTAATTTAGTAGATTCCCTGGACAGTTTTGATTTTATACCATTTAAAAAACATGCTAAAGGCAGGAAAGAATAGGTTTTAAGTCTGAAATAGCATCTGACCTTAAATAGCAAGGCCATAGGAGAGCTGTGACCTTCACTATACTATCTGTGTGACACCTAATGATAATGAGAGTTCTCTTACTGTCAACATGCCCAAGGTAGTCATTCTCAAGAAGAAATGATTAAAAATGCATCGATATTTAAGGAAACACATTAACTCTGATGTCAGTTCACTAAGTATACATTAGAGATTATAATATAAAAATGTCCAGTCTGCACACAAGGCTATGAGAAGTCGGGTCCAAAGTGACGCTGCCTCGGGTCTATTTATATAGATTGGACTGCCATAACACATGTAAAAAAATAACATCTAAAATAGGAAATAATACACAGGTGAACATGGGCTGACTACAAAAAATCTTCTATGTTGCAAAGCGGCAATGAAGGACTTGGCTTGTATACAGTGTTATCTGTTCTTGCTTTTTACTAATTCTATCTTGTCAGCTATAACTTTCTTAAGGGAAGCTGATCTAACTGAACACTAACAGAGACACACTGCTCAGTTTGTTCCTAAAATGAAAATGTGTGGTTGAAATGAAAATGTTAGGTTGGCCAGAAGAAGGCTCAGCCCATGTTATGTTCAAAAGGATGCTGTAACTAGTCTCAACGCAGTCACAAACTAACTGGCAAATATAGGGTTCTTCAACTGACATGCTTTTTCTATGGGAATAAATTGTAACCATATGATAAACTAGAATTGTGTATTTTGTCATTCCCAGAATAATCTGTGGCTATTTGTTTCTAATGGTTAATACTTATCATTTCACCATTGTCTACTGTTAGAGCCATGGCACTACAGAGATCAAAGGATAAAAGAATGAAATGAGGGCAGATTGATGTAATAAAAATGGTCATTTTGTCCTTTGCTTCTGATGCTAGCACAGGACAGGCATTCAACATTGGTATGAAGAATGACTACTTTACAAAAGATCCCTTTATATTCCTTCCTTTAATAATAAGAAAGAAAGAAAGAAAGAAAGAAAGAAAGAAAGAAAGAAAGAAAGAAAGAAAGAAAGAAAGAAAGAAAGAAAAGTTCTAGTAACATTACCAGGAACATATCACAATAATTGAGATTAGAAATCATACTAAAAAGGAAACGAGGAACGGGTTAAATTTTCACATCAGCGCTCTACTATCAATTTAATACTTAGCACAATCTACTTCCACAGCAGGCACCACAATCCATAAATAAGATTAAGAACAGAGAGTAAATTACATTTACAGGTACTCACCCCAAGATTAGGCATTGGCTATTGACTTAATGGAGGACCTTCTCACCTTAGAGCCTGCTGGACAGGCTCCAAACTCTCTTTAAAACTGACCAGAACAGAACACACCCTACACATCCCCATGGCATCTCCATCATTGTGGCATCCAGTTTATCAACAAGATTGTCTTATTGAAAGCTCTATCTCCCTGTTTGACTTATCTCCATTGACCTGCCTCCTTCCATCTGTAATTATGCTGAAGAAAGAAAATTTGTTTTGTAGATTAGTCTTTTAAATTCATTCAACCTAAAACCCCTGAAGCCTGAAAAAATAAAATGAAGGACATCTGTGGCAGGCTCCCATCCTGTTCCCTCTCTTCTACTGCTTCCGGGAACTATCCTGTTTTCCCTTCTGAATGAGAATTAAGTATCTTCCCTAGGGTTCTCCTTGTTGTTTAGCTTCTTTAGGTCTGTAGATTTTATTATGTTTATCCTATATTATATTATATGGCTATATGGCTAATATCCACTTATAAGTGAGTATATACCATGTGTGTCTTTCTGTTTCTGGGATACTTCACTCAGGATGATCTTTTCTAGTTCCACCCATTTGCCTCCAAATTTCATGATTTCCTTACTTTTAACAGCTGAGTAGTATTCCATTGAGTAAATGTACCACAGTTTCTGTATCCAGCAGGGGATCAAAGCAGATGCAGAGACTCACATCCAAGCTCTGGATAAAGCACAGGGAGTCTTATGGAAGAAATAGTGTGCAGAAGGACCTGGGGGGAACAGGAGCCCCACAAGGAGACCAAGAAAGCAATATATATATATATATATATATATATATATATATAGCCCCAGGGACAACTGCAGAGACTGATGAATCAACCAAAGACCATACAAAGAGAGAAAATAGACCCCCTACTCAGATGTAGCCCATAGACAACTCAGTCTCCATGAGGGTCCTCTAGTAAGGGGAGAAGAGAGTCTCTGACATTAACTGGGTTGCCTGCTCCTCGATCACTTTTCCCTGGTGGTGCTTCCTAGCCAGCCCACAGAGGAAGAGGATTCAGGCAGTCCTGATGGGCTAGGGTCAGACAGTAGGGGAAAAGGAATTTCCCTATCAGTGGACTAGGGGAGAGGGTTAGGGGAGGAAGACAAAGACAGAGAGAGCACAGGAACAGAAAGAGATGAGGGAGGAGGTTACAACTGGGATACAAAGTGAATACATCGTATAATAATAATAATAATAATAATATAATAAAAGAAAAAATTATTTCCCCATGTGGACTATATATCAAGGGCTTCTGAAATACAACAAAACAAAGAAACAGTAACTGTAAGAGAAGAAACAGATTTTTTTCCTCATTGCTAATAACCAGAAACAAATAGTCAATGTTTTTAAATGACCCAAATTATACACTTCACTGCACTATAAATCAACAACATACTCCAGAAAGCCACTTCTTTGTGGATTCAGTTTCTGCTCTCTTTCTGCTCCAGGACTACTAAAAGTGGAAACATTGGTGCAATCACAGGAATGCACACCAGGGTTTAAGGCTTCACACTACAACTTCCCTCAGGCACTGACAGCCAGGTAACCATGTGCGATTTTAACACACACATCTGGGCCATCTTGGAAATTCCCAAAACTTCATAGAATCAGCTATCTCTATCTAAAGGAGTGTTATGAAAATGGCACAGCTAAAGTTAGAACTCCTGCCAAATATTTATTTTGGCTTGCTTTACTCCCTACCACAAATTGTTACATAAAACAAACAAACAAACAAACAAACAAACAAAAACCACCCTAAATTTCTCTCTTTAAGTTTTGCTCACACTTGTAATTGTGCTGTTTTATGACAAAAGCAAAAAAACAAAACAAAAAAACAAAAAAATACTCAACCCATCCTTATGCACGTGGAGATTTAGACATGAAAGCAATGGCATCATTACAATGGTCAAATTCCCTTTGACAGCCATAAAGTTCTAGTTAAACAAAACACATACAAGCACATGAAACACAAAGGCTACACTAGTAACACCAGCAGCGGCAGCAATAATAACCACAAAATGCAAGTGTCTTAAAGCAGAACCTGAAACTTCTTTCAAAACTGACTTCGTCAAGAACTCTAAAGCGCTTTTTAAAAAGTGTTAATTCTCAGTAGAAGCTTATTGGAAACCTGTTAGATAAAACCTATTTCATTGCAATTTTCACTTAAACCCTCAAACTTCAGTGAATGCAAACGATGCTAGTCCGTAGTGAAGAGTGGAGTGATGACCACCCTCTAGGTAAGTATCCATTCGCCACGCTGACAGCCCTGCCCAAAGGCAGTGGCCTTCCCCAGGGCAATAACTTACAGGAGGATGCTGCCTAGTAGAGAAACAGGCTGCCAGTAATGTGCTAGCCTTTCACCCGTGAGGCCTAATTTAAAATATAAAGGTAGTCACATTTTTTTAAAAAAAGTAATTAGTCGTACAAGGTGTCAGAGGATGTGCTTGGTGTGTATCCTGGGAAACTGATCACAGGTATATCCAACTCACTCATTCATTAACAGTGTTTGAGTACCATTCAGTGCTGGGCAAGGCAGTTCTGACGCAGAGCAAGAACAACGTCCATGTCCTTACCCGGCCTGTGGTTCCTCTGTGGAACACATCAAGACTGTGGCTGAATACAAAAGCAATAGTGCACTAGGTCATGGATTCCCTGGTTGGGGTCGGGGACTTTCAAAGGCTATTAGTATCCACAGAAGTTTTAGGAAAAAAAAAAATCATGTTTTGTATAGTAAGTCCTAGGTAGGCTCCTGAGATGTGTGCTTGGTTTTTTTGCTATTAGCTTCTTGGCTAGGACTTCTAAACGCTAGCCGGGCTTTGAAATCTCTTTCTTGTGGATACATGTCTGAAGCACATGACCAACTCACCATGAGGAAACTTGCTTTTGAGACAATTACAGTGAGGTAAGTGGTAACTGGCATCATTCCAACAAAGATCTCTTCAAATCAGCATACAGGGAGCTGGTGAAATGGTTCAGTTGGTGAGAAAACTCTGTGCAAGCATGGGGACCTGCATGTGGGTCCCAAGCACCCAGATAAAGACACTGGGCATGGCTTCAAACCTGTAACAACAGCCCAGGGGCATGCAGTAAACCAGGGCTTTCTGGCTACCCAACCTAACCACAACACAGCAGGTTCAGTGAGAGAGCCTATCTTAGGAAAATAAAGCAGAGGAGTAAAGCAGAATACTTGATATCCTTCTCTGGGCTCCGCCCACCCACCTTCCACATACACAAACACCAAACACTGGGGGGGAGAGGGGGAGGGGAAAGCGGGAGGGGAAGGGAGAAAGAGAGATAGGAAGAGAGAGACAGGTCATACACACAGAAAAGATATATATATATACACACAGAGAGAACATACACATATACACAGAAAGAGAAAGAGAGACCTACACACAGAGACACACATATACATGGAGGAAGGGAGGAAGGGAGGGAGAGAGAGAGAGAGAACACATACAAAGGTAATTGATTAATTCATCAACTCATCACTACCTGGGCCCCTCTTGGAACAATATTCAAATCAGTCTCTGTACACCTGGCTGAGAGGGGATGCCAGGCTGAGGGGAGAATGCCGGGCTGAGTGGGGGCCACCTAGCTTCCCCATGGTCCATACCTTCCAGATCTCTTTCCAAGACAGAGCTGATCCTTCCTGCACATACAGTCTTCTCTCAGAAACAACACAAACCTCAGGATGGAAGCCTTCTGTTCTGACATAAGCAGGCAAGTTGGTGTAAAAAACTTGCCTTAAAAGAACTAATTGTTCAGTAGAGTCTCAGAGACTGTCTGTTGTAGGCTCCTCTCCTGTTCCCTGTCTTCTCCTGCTTCCGATGTCTATCACATTTGTTCTTCTGAATGAGGATTGAGCATCTTCTCTAGGGTCTTCCTTGTTTAGCTCCTTTATGAGTATAGATTTTTAGTGTGTTTATCCTATATTATATGGCTAATACCCACTTATGAGTGAGTATACACCATGTGTGTCTTTCTGCTTCTGGGATCCCTCACTCAAGATGATTTTTCAAGTTCCTACCAGTTACCTGCAAATTTCATGATTTCCTTGTTTTTAATAGCTGATTGAGGTACTGAAGCAAAGGCTGAGACTCATAGCCAAACTTTGGACAAAGTGCAGGGAATTTTATGAAAGAAAGGAGAGAGAGAGAGATCTGGAGAGGATATGACCTCCAAAAAAAGACCAACAGAGCCATAAAAACTGAGCCCTGGAGGCCCTGAAGAGAATGATACCCCAACCAAGGACAATGCATAGAGAGGACCTAAAACCCCAACTCAGATATAGCCCATAGACTCAAGTCTCCAAGCAGGGAGACTTGGTACTGTCCCTGGCGTGAACTCAGTGGCAGGCTCTCTCATAACTTCTTCCTTAGGGGAGGGGGTACAGCCTTTCCAAGCCACAAAGGAAGACCGTGTAGCCAGTCCTGATGAGACCTAATAGGCTATGGTCAAATAGAAGGGGAGGAGGACCTCCTCTATCAGTGGACTAGGGGAGGGGCATGGGAAAGAAGAGGGAGGGAGGCTGGGATTGGAAGAAAATGAAGGAGGGGGCCACTGCCAGGATAAAAATGGAATAAATTGTAATAAATGATAAATATAAAAATTATTTTAAAAAAGAACTAATTGTTCACTGTGTACTTCCCATCAATGACTTACAAAGAAAATCCAGAGAAACCCCTTTTGTAAACCATAATGAGTGAAATGAAGGAAATAGTCACTACTCATAGGCAAGCAAAGATCAGGCATGGGAGCTTTCTTCCAGCTTCATAAACAGATCAGTCACTCTCTGACACTGCCCACGGAAGTCTTAGTGAAATGTGAATTACAAGTGGAGGATATAATAACGCCTTTTGAAACTTATTTTTTAGTGGATTAAAAAGACATTATAGCCTACTGAATTTCAAAGAAGTGTAAATTCCCATCCGCGACTTTAACATTTCAGTGAAAATAGAACCTTACGTTTTTTTCTAAAATCTTGATGTCTGACGAGAGGCCTGGGAGAACTTGCTGTGGACTCCTAGTGAACGTTCACTCCTAGGTAGGGGAGGGGTACAATTGGAGGAGTCTCTGAGCTGTCTCATTAGGATTTTAAAGACCAAAAGGAACACTATCACATGACTCCAAATAATAGGCTCATCACCTAGTCTAACCACTACATGTTTCACGTGATAAAACTAAGAACCAAAGTGGTACGAAGAGCAACTACATGGGTAGAAGCAGATAAAGCCAGAAGCACCGCTGCTTTTTCTTCAGTTCACCTCCCTGTAGCTTGTCACTTTAAAACTGTGACACAGGGAATGAGGTTGTGGCTGAACAATAGCTCCTGCCATTGACCATGCATGTTTTCCCCAAATCAGCTTTAACAGTCCACTCATATGAGATACCTCAAGTACAAAAGAACAAAATTGATTTAAAGGGGCTTTACCATAACCTACCCCCTCTTTGTTTTATGGGTCCATGCATTTATCTAACAACTTTACAAGCCACTTGCTCACAGGGATTGGCCCAGCCAACGGGAATACAGTTATATATATGCCTAACCAGGTTTATTTCTCAAATCTCAAACACAAAGACAAGCAGTAAAAAGAGGGTTATGTATTAATATTATAAAGAAGCAATTGGGAAAAGACAGTGGGCTGGAAATTAATGGGCCATATGAGGAGAGAGGAAGAGGACTTTCTTTGAGGAAAGATGAGCAGGCCAGGCTTAAGGCAGGAAGAGAAAACAATAAGCATTAAGGGAAGAGGGGCTAATGACCAGCCTCAACGTCTAACATGAAGGCTGAAATAAGAAAGCTCTATGGCAGGTGGCGCATGCCTTTAATCCCAGCACTTGGAAGGAAGAGGCAGGTGGGTTCAAGGGTTCAAGGCCAGCCTGGTCTACAGAGCAAGTTCTAGGACACAGAGGGCTGTACAGAGAAACCCTGTCTCAAAACAAAATAAAACAGTCAGACAGACAAAAGAATGAGCTCTAAGAACTGAAAGGGCAGAATATGACTGGGAGGCCACGTGGAAGCAAAGGATGAAATCTAGCTTTGATAATACATGACCTTTGGTGGTCTGCTTCACTTCAGTACTCCCTTCCCACACTGACCCCGTAAAACCATTTGATATGTACTCACCAACCGAAGTGCTCCTGAGCTGGGTGCATTTTCTTCCTGACAAGTGTACGCTTGCTTTTTGTACCCAACTCACCTCACAATTAAGGGAAGAAGCAAGAGTCAGAGGGCTCCTCCCACTCCTTATTTGTCTTTAAAGTCATATAGAATGACTTATCTCCAGAGTGATGGTATTAGTAGGCAGGCCATTTTGGATGTGACCGCATTATAAGAGTATGATCTTCTTCAATTAAAGCTCAGGGAACACCAAGGGAGAGGCAGCAGAAAGACGGTAAACACCAGAGTATCTGCTAGGAGATAGTCAGGTTAGTGGGTGTCCTCTTCAGTCTCTATGGCCTCTGCTAGTAGGAGTCTCTGCGTGAGAACCCCAACTATCCTCCCAGGAGCCTACCCTGACTTGGGTCTCCAGCTTGTCACAGAGATACCCTTACCCTCATTTTCTCTTTTCTCTGCAGGTTTTCTGTCTTCTCGCACTCACTCTCCCCAGGTCTGATCTCTACCCTCTTAACTCTCTGCACCCCCTCTCCTACCTTGTTCCCTCTCTTTAGCCACTACCTCTATCTGTTCTATCTCCTCTTCCCAGTGAGATTTATGCATCCTCCCTTGGATCCTCCTTGTTACTCATCTTCTTTGGGTTTGTGTCTCATAGTCTCCTTATCCTGTACTATATGGCCAAAACCACTTATAAGTGAGTACATACCATGTCTTTCTGGAGATGATCTTTTCTCACTCAGAATGATCTTTTCTAGTTCCATCGATTTGTGTGCAAATTTCATGATTTCTTTGTTTTTAATAGCTGAGTAGTATTTCATTATGTAAATGTGCCACAGTTTCTTTTTCCATTCTTAGGTTGAGGGACATCTAGGTTGTTTCCAGATTACAGTTATTGTGAATAAAGCTGTTACAGACAGAGTTGAATGAGTGTCCTTGTTGTATGGTGGAGGGGTAGGGAAAAAGAGTGGGACTGGGAGGGGAGGAGGGATGGGGCTACAACAAAGATGTAAAGTGAACTAAAAACAAAACAAAACAAAAACAACCCCCCCCCCCAAAAAAAAAAAAACAGAGTATCAGGGAGTTTTTGTAAGACTGTGTTTCCCGGAAGAGACAGCAGATAGACTGTAAAAACCAGAATATCGGTGGGTTTTCTGGAAGCCTGTGCCTCCTAGGAACACCAGAAGCTACACCCATAAAGTATTATCAACATAGCTGCCTAAAAAGGAAATGAGTAAGAACAACAGACTTGCTGAAGTGGACAGGAAAAAGACCATGATACCACAACCCTACACAAAAAACCACGGGCAAGTATGGAAGGCTGAGAGAAGGAAAAATAGTGCATCCTGAGAAAAAGCCTATCAACTGGTTATCCAGTACTAAATGAAAAGCTTTGAAATTATGCATACAAACAACATTATACAGACTGAACAGGTGGTACTTAGGCATTTATGAGTGTGTGTGTATGTGTGTGTGTATAACAATAATTAATAAAAAAAAAGGCCATAAATTTGAAAATGAGTAAGGAGAGGCATATGAGGTGGGGTGAAGGAAGGAAAGGTAAGGGAAACTGATATGTTTTAAAAAATAAAAGAAATACTTTAAGTTTGGTTTGAATATTCATTTTAGAAATGGTATTGATCTTTACTTGTCCTTCAAAAGCTCAATATTTTTCTTTCCCTAACAATTAAAAATTGCTGATTTTTCTTAATCTTCCTCCTTTCCTACTTTACGTTTAATGGTTGGCCTCATTTTTTCACTACGTGTTTAGAGTCTCATCTTATTTTACATAAAGAATTTAATTATCCTTAAATATCAGCATTATAGTACTGTTTTAGCTTGTTCAAATGAATCATTATAAGCTACCCCCATGAACAGATACACACTTCCTTTTAATTATCTGAAAAACACTATAGAAATGGTACTTGTATTTTTAAGGGTATAATAAAAACATAAAAGTAATAATAATTAAGGCATAAACTCTGGACTACAAAGGGAAATATGTTGAAATACTAAGAAATTGTGCCAGGAAATCATGATTCATCTATAAAACATCTGCGCTGTAAAAGCAAGGTTTACAAAAAGGACTCCGAATTGGGAGTGGGTGGGAAGGATGGATCTGGCTCTGGGGCTGTAGTTTCAGGAGGAGAGAGGGATGAAGATGATCACAATACATTGCATGACATTCTCAATAAGAATACAATTTAAAAATGAATACAGGTGTGTGTGTGTGTGTGTGTGTGTGTGTGTGTGTGTGTGTGTTTACACATGCCTCGGCATGAAGGGACAGCCTCTTAAAGGAGATGACATGAACTAAAGTTTGAAGATGTGAATTGACGCGCATAAATGTGAGTTACTTGGCGTGGCCAGTGTTTGTTACTCCCTCACTACATCATCATCATCAATGTATGTTAGTGGGGAGGGTAGATGAATGTTCTTAATAGCAAATTATTTCTGCAAACTTAGATACAGAAAAGAACAAAATGTGACCTCATGGTTTCACAAACAGAGCACTAAGGATTCTAGTACTCCAATTTTGGTAAACGCTTTTATAGCCAGTTAATCCTTCTACCTCCTCTGAAGAGGACTGTGCTCATGTATAAAGAAGACATCCTGAGCTAGAACTTTTAGTTCTGCTTCACTTCGCAGTTAAAGTGCCAGGGACTGTCTGACACAAAGTTCATATGCAAGCACAGGTTACAAAAGCACCTGAATATAAAATGCCATCTTCTAACATAGCCCCTCATTCTATAGTTGAACTACTGAGTCTTCGCTCGCATTGCTCACCATAAAAAATTGATGACCTGATTAGCAATGACCTTTTCCTGGCTTGGTACATAGTCTGGTGATTTCACTTCAAATTTCTTGCTCTTCACTGAAGACAAACTCTCTCAAGGCAACGAGCACAACTGTCCTTTGCTGGCCTTTCATCCCAACCATGGAAGTATGGCGTACACTATGCTGGGTACGGAGATGGGCTAAGAGGGACAGTTATTCAAATGCAAAGCAGGCAGTTTTCTACAGTGTCAATGTGCATTCAATCCCTATCAAACTCAACCTGACAACATAAAGGTCTTATCAAGCTCAGGTGTGAGAGAAAAGAGGTGATTATTGTTTAGAACTGGGTATTTCCTTCGATACTGGCTACATGGAAAAGCACTAGTAACTCTTTAGTTCCTTCAACAACATTTATTTACTGTGTCATCCCCACCTACTTTGGGAACTATAGTCCTCTTGGAAAAAGCTAGGCACAGTATTTATTAATTTGTTTGTTTGCTTAGGTTTTACCAGAAAAAAGTCATGTTTTCTCTCTGAAGTTATGGAACATAATTAGTGATGGCAAAATCCTATACTTTCTTCTGTAAAAACATTTAATTACTTTTATTATTAAGAAATTACAAAAAAGGATTTCTGTGCTTCATTCAACTTTGTTGTGCTAACCCCTAGCTGGACCACTAATAAAAATGCAATAACAATGCATGGTGATTTTAGGAGGAAAACACTTCTTGGTAGGGATCTAATGTGAATTTTATAACAGACACTTTAATGTCTCCTTTTCCTATCATCTCCAAGGACGGTTGGCAATTGTTCTTTAAAGCACTTGTGTTTAAACACCAAAAAACATAAATTGTGCCATTTACTGCTGCTGTTTTATTATCAATTAAACAACCAAGAGAATATATTAAAAACAATTAAGACAGAAATTCAGGGTGCTCATCGGAGGACTTGAAGCACTGTATTACTTCTTAAATTCTAAGAAATGTTAGAAGGTATTGCTTCAAAACGATGAACCCATAAGCCACTTATATGGTCTGGTGATTCCATTACCTATACCAGATACCTTTACTGGCTTCTAAATTGCTTCTGTTTCCTTTTTCTATCTCCTGAATAGACACATCCTTATAGAATATACATCTCTGTTTCTGTCGAATTTCAGCAATACAAAATTGATGGTTTTGCACAAGACTGAGAACAATAAGTTTGAGAGCAGTTTGAAAAGTTATAAGCACTTTTCTCCATGCACAGTGTTTTGGAGCCTATGCATATTTAAGACACATCCATCTTCAGGTTTGTTCCCTTGCTTGGCTCGTCACCAAATGTTTCACTTATTCATGAAATATGCTAGATACTAGACATGTGGCACTGAGCTAAGACCCTTACACACAGAATTTTGTAATTAGCAGAGGACAGAGAGGAATGAGTATATCCTCGTTCACTTCATGTCAATGCTGTCAGAAGACAGGTAGGTGGCTGGAAAGCCCTGAGCAGAGAGGCTGACACCAAGAAGATGGCCAACATTGAGAGCAGAAGACTCTCAGAGAGAACTCACGTGTAAGCAGGCAGTAGTAAGACAGAAAGAAGTATATTTAACTGGAATCACATCCAAGAAGCCACAGATCTCTGAGTGAATGACTCTCTCCATTGCAACTCCACAGTTCCCTGGTATGAGTAGAGAGGGCTGATTACCAGGCACAGAAGAAGACACTGCAGCCAGTACTGAGGAGACCTGATAGACTAGGGTCAGATGGAAGGGGAGGGGGACCTCCCCTAACAATGGACTAGGGGAGCATGGAAAAAGAAGAGGGAGGGAAGGTGAGGTTGAGAGGGTCTGAGGAAGGGCACTACAGCTGGGATACAAAGTGAATAAACTATGATTTTTTTTAAATCAATTAATTAAAAAAAAAAAGAATGACTGAATATCGGGCCCCAGAAACTAACCTGATTGGGCAAGGAGCACACAGACAAAACTAATGAGCAGAAAATTGGCAAAGATCAAAGGACTGAAGGTAGAACGAGAGAATGAGCTATATGGATTTAATGGAATGACTCTGGGTGAGGTCAAGGCTTCAAGGCTTCATGGCTAGCCCTACTATGTGGTTAAATAAATAAAGGAAGAAAAAGTACTGTGACTATGAGAATGGAATCTTTTTAATTAGGATCTAATAAGGAAGAATGTTACATTAGATATTACTAGTGTAAAGTACATATGAATGCTTAAAATGTGTTTTCAAATTTTATTAAAAACTCTTTGATAAAGTACTATACTTCAAAGACTTTTAAATTGCTGTTAAAAGGGAGAGATGCAGCCTTTATTTACCATGAATGCTACAGGAAACACATAGTATAAATAGTATTTTCAATGAATAAAATTAACAAGCACGGCTTGCTATGTGCTAAAATATTGTTGCTGCAACTAACTCCATTTAAATTGCCACCATTTTATTTTTATCTGTGTTTGGTGTATAAGAGGCAATGATGACAGCGGAAATTATGCAACTGTTAATGAATGTGAGTTTCTATGAACTAATGTCCCTGGCTGCCTGTGTAGATGACAAGGCCCCTTCCTCCTCTATAGCTTTGGTCACCTGTAACTGCCTGTAATGAGCTTCCCAGAAAATGTCCCCAGAGAGAAAAAAAAATGACTAAAAGGCTTCTCCTCCCTCACCTCTAACCTCAGCAGAGCCTATAACACACTGCTCAAGCAAGACAATAACTTCTTTGCCTCAGTAATTAAAGTAACATTTTATCTTATGAAACAAAGCAATCTAACAAAGGTTAGGTCAACATAGTATCAAAGTGACATTTGTGAGCAAATTCCACATCTCTGAAGTCATGGCCCCCAAATAAGGCTCTCTGTACGTTTTTAAGCAAAATTTCACACTACATAACCCACACTCTCTTAGCTTTTCCTTTTTTTGTCTACCTTAGGTAAAGAGTAGTACGGAAGAGGAGGACTCAGAAAGAACTGTTACGCAGGAGGACCTCTTCCTTCCTGACATTGCGTATGGGGAACTGCCTCGGGGTTTACATTCTCATAGACCCAACAGTACTTCATATAACCTGGAGCATGGTACTTCTGCTCTTTCCTGTCACTGACAGAAAGGTCAACCAAAGCTGCACGGGGCTATGAGAGATAAAACAAAGCTCACGATTCCTGCAGACTGTGACAAGTTTCTGGGATTCATGGAACACATCTCATGATGAAAATTCTATTAATCAAAAACATGAAACAGAGCTGAAAATTAAAATAGCACTTTCATATTTGTTATTCAGTGTTACTTGCTTCACAGGTGTGGTTAAAAATGTTCATCCAGGCACTTAAACCTTCAAACACTTGATCAGAATTTTCCAAGAGAGATGGCAAATTAATTGCTGTTAGGATAGCTCACGGGAGAAACAGAACGAGAAAGCTGCAGCAGGAGGTCTTAGCTTTGACCCCCTTAGTATTTGGAACTTACATGTGAATGTGAGAATATCTGAATGTCATTTTGCCTCAGTTCCCTTACTGGGCATCATTCTTCAATATCTACTTTTAATGGAAGAAAGCCCCCTCCTTTTAAAAAAAAAAGGACTTCATAAGTGTACCAGGGTATACATGTAGGTTGCACAACTATAAAAACACTGAGAACAAAAGATTAGTTGTTTCAAAGTTACACAGTGGAAGAAAGAATGAGCATTGTATAAATGCATCAAAAATTGACTTTTGTAAACAAGTAAATACCGGTTAAAAAGATCACTTACGTGTCTAAGTACCCTATAGTTTTCAGCACTTTATCTCCAAAACAAAACAAAACACTGAGTTTCATCTTTAAATTACTAAAGAACACTGACATTGTGCATATTTTTCATGAGAAAACACTGCATTTTTACACAATAACTATACATGTAGTATGACAGTCTTGAACGCTGCAGTAATGCAGGAGAAGTTAGGCTTTTAGGAAACACTGGGGTGCTATTGCGCATTAATTGCTATGTGGGGCACAATTACCTCCTCTCTGTTATACTGAGGTTTCCTTTTATGTATATATTTAAACACACAACCAATTTTCTAGAAAAATCTACTGATTAGGTAAAGAAGGCACCAATGTGAACAAGGAGAGAGTGAGAGTCAAGCTTGACCCTCCTTGTCTCTGTCTTCACAATTTTAACTGGTAACTGCCCTGTGCCCTAGAATACCACTGCATTTAAAAGGATAAACATCTCTGTTTCTTACCGACATCTCCACAGAGAAGGCTCTAAATGCCACTGTGCGTGGTGGAAACCCCCCTCCCCGACAATGGCCGAAATAAAAACTATTTGGCACCTAAAAGCTATTCCCACAGATAATGATTCTTGTTTACTCTGCTCCCTCCCTTTCCCGCTCCTTCTCTTCTCCAGCATGTGCCCGTTTATTCCAGTTTCAGGTTCTAACACGTTGAACTGTGAGAAGCTTGGGAAGGGAGATCCCGTTCTCTGCATACCTCTCCCTTGTGGCTATTATTCCCCAAATAACAGTGCCTGTAGTGAGCACTACTTCCACGGCGCTAAACTTGATCATTTCTTTTTTTCGCAGTGCTGAGTTATATAATTGTTATTTTCATCTTAATTATCCCAAGTGAGTGGGAAGGCATTTCAAGATTTGGCTTTGAAACAAGTTAACTAGAAAAGAAACTCATTCACGTGCCTCATTCCTTGGGCATCCATTTATATCTTTACAGAAGGAAAAATACACACCGTGGCTCTCTCCAACAGACTGCTCCATCGGCTATAAGGAAGCATATCATCCAGTGGAGCTGTAAAGTGAAGGAGCCCATGCGAGGTAAATTTTTTGTTGGTTCTTTAGGTTTTAGCCCCCCCCCTTTTTTTTTTTTTTTTGTCCATCTTTTTCCTAAAGCTTGCATTCCTTCCTATGTTTTATTTCTGTCAAAAGTGCCTTTTTTTTTTTGGTACTTTGAATGTGATTAACGTGACAAACAGCATAGGCCTGCTCTGGATGACAAAATTTGCAGTCTAACAGAGAAAAAGATTACACAACCAACAACAGCAAGACGTGGATGTAAAAAATATAAAATTACTTTCAGACCAAATTCAGGATCACAGAAAAAGATCATTCATCATGACCAGGTTGGCTTCATTCTAGAGGCAGAAAGATCATTAAACAAATATTAATCAATACATATAGCTCATCAAATCAAAGACAAAATCCACATGATCACCTAAATAGACACATGAAAGGCCTTTGACAAACTTCACCATCCTTTCATGGTAAAAGTCATGGAGAAGCTAGAGATGGAGTGAATCCACCTCAACATAGCAAAGATTATAATCATGTTGCAAAGCATATCCACTAAGATCAGGAATACAACAATGTCCACTCTTTTCTCTCCTTTCAATACAGTACTTGAAGTCTTACCCAGAGCAGTAAGACAAGAGATGGTAATAAAAGGAATACATATAGGAGAAGAAAAACTCAAAATGTTCCTGTTTGAAGATAAGAAATTCTACACATGAGACTCTGGCTTTCCAGCAAAGCCTCTTAGATCTGAAAAACACGTTCAGGAAAACAGTAAGGTATGAAAGTAACACACAAAAATTAGTAGTCTTCTTATATACCTATGACAAACAAATTGAGAAGGAAAAGAGGGACACAGTTCTATTCACAACAGCTCCCCCCTCCACACACACACAGGTAAAAACATTCTGAATAGTCCTCTATAATGGGATCTCATGAAACTAAGATATTCCTAAAAAAAAAAAAAAAAAAAAAAAGTGAAGGACCACTCTACAGAGTGGGAGAAAATCTTTGCAAGCTATATTGCCAAAGGGGATTAATATTGTAAATACAAAAAAAAAAAATCAAAACAACAACAAAAAAACCTTAACACCAAGGAAACAAACTACCCAATTAAAAAGTGGGCCTTAGATACGAACAGAATTCTGAGAATGGCTAATAAACATTTTTAAAGGTGTTAAACATCATTAGACATCAAAAGAAATTCAAATTGTGACTACTTTGAGATTCCATCTCACCCAGGTCAGAATATCAAATGATAAACAAATTCTAGGATTAATAAAGGGAAAAAGAAACCCTTACTTAATCTAGTACGGCCACTAGAAAAATCAGTGTAGAGGTCCCTATGAAAGCTAGAAATAGAGCTACCATATGACCCAGCGCTACAATTCCTAGACATATGCTGAAAGAGATCTACATCTCAACCCCAAAATAGTTGCTCAACCACGTTCATTGATGCTTTCTTAGCAGTCTGTAGGAAATAAAACGAGCCTATATGTCCATTAACTGATGAATGATACTTCCTGAGTAAAATGACCTTAAAAACAGTATTAAAATAATCAAAATTACTGGATTTAAAAAATAAAACAATGAATTTCTAAAACATCTGTAGGATTCTTTTTATTCTTTGCAGTCATTATGATATATAAAAAAGAAACAATGTGATTCAACAGCAATAAAGAGACGGCTTCATTTACTCTAGACTATTCAACAGTAAGCTGAGAATTAAAAAAAAAATACTGTTATAAAAGACTGCTATAATATATGGAATCATGTCAATTAGGTTATTGGTGGGGAGGACGCAAATTACCAAGAAATATACTTGGGTTAAGAATGAGACACCATTTCTATTTTCAAAGCATGGAGAAGCCCAGAAAACATCTGTAATGACACATGACACAATGGCTGTTTTGTACTGTCAAATTATGAGTCATTTTATTGATGTAAATACAACCTGTGTCTTGAACTTTTCCCTTGGACATTTTGTGGAGCTGCGGAAGCCAGGAACTGAGCCCAAGACCTCGCTCACCTCTACCACTAAGGTGCATTCTAGCCAAAGGTTATTTAATTTACTTATTATTATTTTTTGTTGGTGCTGATAGTGAACAAAATCCCTGTTGCCCAAATAATTAAGTTAAAAAAGATGGTACCAAGCAGATCATGCATTCCCATGGCACAGCACCCAGCCCGTGGCTCTGACCCTCCCAGGCCCTCCGAGGTGCCATCACTGCAGCATCTACCTACCATGCCCAGGAAGGCATATATCTTTGCCCCACTGAATTCTCACAGCCTTCCGGATTCACATCATGAGAACTAGTAGATGAAATATAAATTATGCATCAATTCTGTTTCATCTCCACTCGACTATAAGCTTCTCAAGGTCAAACAACATAAATTATTCAATCCTTTATCCTGAGTATGGTGTTTGGTACCCAACAGTCTCTCAATAAATGCCTGCTGAATAAATGAAAGGCTGAATCACTGTTTATCACGGAACAATAAATTATTTAAAACAATTTTAATAAATTTAAGTATATTTCTTCGTTAATTTGCTTATATAAATATAAGCGTGGCATAGGATATGGTGTGTGTGTATGTGTGTGTGTGTGTGCAATTTTATGTTGCTTTGGCATCGTTCTGAATTCAAGCTTAATTTGCTCACATCAGAGGTAGAAATCAGATGCTCTTGCCTCAGTTTCTAGGAGTATGCCACATACAAATAGCTCATCTAGTGGCCAGAGATAAGAACTCAGAAGCATAAGAACGTCTCCTCTGAGTTTTCCTACCTTCTCTTTTAAAAGACCACACAGTTCTTGCTTATGTCCTGATGAACCACAACCCATTACGTAAAATATACCACTGCTCTGCACCCGCCTGCCTCCAGGCCCAGAGTCATCCTGCTCCGGGCTTGGAGGATTTCATCTCTGACTCATCATGCCTTCTATCCTCCTTGCCTGGGATCTTCAAGTAACAAATCTTTCAAAGTCTTTTCTCTTTTAGTAGCATAATGAATTTGGGCTTCCTATCTGAAAAACTAAAGGCTGCCCCAGGCTCATTTTCCCTGAGGCATTCTGGAGAATGCATGGTTAGACTCCCCAGTGCCAGAGTGGTGGTTAGAGAGTGTACCCCGAACCTGAGTTGCATGAGAGACACAGGGGTACCTACTAGTGTTAACAACTTTCCCGTGCAAGGGATCCCATGGCTGGGATACCAGAAAACTAACCATGCAAGGCTTCCTTCCAAGAAGGTTCTTATGAAAGGCAGATAGTACACACACTCATCTAGCTAAGTTTGATGGGGGCTCCCCCCAAACAGCATGCTGTCAATTCTGTGTTACGAGTGAAGCCTGGCCTAGGCTATAAGTTCTTAGAACAAAGATCGCTACACCCATGGTTTCATCCTATACCTACCCTACTCTAGCTTTAGGCAGACTAAGGTGACTACAGATAAAATAATGCTTTGTTAATTGCAAACAGCTTGTGCCGTAGGAAGGTAACAACTATTTAGGAAGAGAGATTTGTTTAAAATAATAAGCTTTACATAACGTACACAACACGTGTTTCTTCACTTCATATGTATAGCCTCTATTTTTATGCACTTGTTTAAAAAATTAAAATAAGTATCAGCAAATAATAAAGTTGGCGTGTCAGACTTATTTAGAGAAGTTATTTTCTCTCCTGAATGAATAGCTATTATTTATATCTTCAAATCATTACTTGCCCACAAGCAAAAAATTTAACAGCTCTGTAAGCAAATGAAATTATAATTTCTAACATTAATAATTGCTTATATGGTATGATTCTGAAATTTCAAATGCAGAGCACTGTATTTGAGATTCTGCCATTTTAAAGTAATGAGTTGCTATGTGTTTTTCAGCACTGAAGCCACTTTGCAAAATGAGCCTGTCAACAAATTTGTACTCCCACACGTCATCTACACAAATAAGCATTCAGTCCCCTTTCTCCAAAAGATTATATTTATATTAGAAATGTGACAACTCTTTTTAAGGAACCTAGAGTTAAATCTAAACCATGGGGGCGGGGATAGGAAACAACCGTACAAGAGACTACTTTCTCAATTCTTATACTACTCAATTTTAGAGTTTCCCAAAAATGATTTTTTTAGGGGGAAAATGTATTTTCCTGACATGAAGACTCAGTACTGCTGGGGCTGACCCATATATTCAGGATCATTTTCAGAGCCCATATGCTGTTGCCTCTCAGTGCTCTCAGGGCACCTTTGTTATTTGATTAAAAGCACTAAGAGGTGAAGGGATTTTATTCAAGGACACTGACCTCAAAGCTTCTGAAGTCCCCAGTCTGACAAGAAGAACAGGTTACATAAGGATGTCTTAGCAGAGACATGTACTAACCCAACAGAAGCTCTGCCATTCAGCATGCTTCAGAGAAAAAAACGCTAACAGATGCACCTTCTGCCTGCCTGATGGGTAAAAAGGGACTTATGAGTAATGGGGAAGGAAATGCAGCTGTAAGCTTCCAAGTCTATCCTATTACTACTTAAAATACAGCAGTTAGAAGCACTTGACTAACGGGCAGGTGTCAACCTGAGGGTGGGGCCTCTCCACCACTGAGCCCTCCTGTTCCCAGCAGGGACCTGCACACCTGCTGCAGCCCAGGCTTCAAAGGCTTTCCTTGTCTTCTTGATAGTGCCTAGGAGTTTAGATTGTATAGTTCTTATCAGCTTAATGACCTTCTAAATCTGCTAAAGAATGTAAGTCTTAAAGATATGCTAGATAAACTCTCTTGTCATGTTTGACTCTGTTGTTCTAGTCAGTTGGGATTTCTTGCAAATCTCCAAGGATGGTAATTTGCATTACAAAAAGGGTATCCAGGACACAGGGGTGTTTTCTGAGACTGATACTCTAACCAAGGACCATGTATGGAGATAATCTAAAACCCCTGCACAGATGTAGCCCATGGCAGCTCAGTGTCCAAGTGGTTCCCTAGTAAGGGGAACAGGAGCTGTCACTGACATGAACTGATTGTCCTGCTCTTTGGTCACCTCGCCCTCAGGGGGTGTGCAGACTTACCAGACCAGCCCACAGAGGAAGACAATGCAGCCAGTCCTGATGAGACCTGATAGACTAGGATCAGATAGAAGGGGAGGAGGACCTCTCTCATCAGTGGACTAGGGGAGGGGCATGCGTGGAGAAGAGGGAGGAAGGGTGGGATTAGGAGGGGAGGAGAGAGGGAGCTATAGGTGGAATACAAAGGTAATAAACTGTAATTAATAAAAATAAAAATAAAATATTATTTTAAAAAAAGGGTATCTAGAGATTTGGAAACAAACTTGCTCATGCAAACAATTTTTTGTGTGTGTGTCTAAGATTCATTTTATTAGTTTAAAATGTGTGTGTGGTATGTGGGCATGGGTTCCTATGAGGCCAGTTGGTTCCCATGGACCTAGAATTAGAGGTGTTTGTGAGCTGCTGTAAATGGGTGCTGGCATCCAAACTCAGGTCCTCTGCAAGAGCAGTAAGAGGTCTCATGGCGAAGACATCTCAAGAGCCAGCAAAAGAAATTTCAGTACATGACCTTTTTCATCACTGAAAGAGCTGGAATGAGTTCAGTTTATTCCAGTTTATTTTTAAAAAAAATATAACAACAACAACAAAAGGCAAGGACTGCATTAGCCCATACAAAATATTTCAGCTGTCCCTCCAAAGCTACTCAATAAAGACGCAGTGTTTTACTGGAAGGTTTGACAATATCTCCACAAACCTCTCACCATGACCTCCGAGCATCCTGTAAACTCCATACCTTAAACAGTCTCTGAGCTTTTTAATTAGAGGTAGGTGTGGGTTGAAAATAAACATAGTAAAGAAATGGCTTCATAAAATTCTCATTCACCCAAGATATTAAAGCTAGAGATAACACTTGGCAGATTTCCACACAACATGATTTAAAATAATGGCCAACAAGGTAGTCAGAGCTTCAAAAGAATACTAATCTGAAAGAGTTTGCAAGTATTTTACTTTTGCTGAAAATTTTGATTCCCTTTCCTTTCTATGCTAGCAAACTTCTTATAATGCCAGTGCATAGCGGGACAATGAAATGCTGCTGCGGTTACTACTGAGTCTATAACACAGGCCGTAAATAAGATTCTTGCTGTTCCAGGTTGGCTCTGAGTGGGTGACAGAGAAAATTTCTTTTCAGTTAAAGACTCCTGTAAAACTTATCAAAATCACACTTTTTAAACATGCCACGCTCTGTACTGCTGTTTTTAGAACAGCAGTGCTCATTTTTCTTACACTCTGAAAAATATTAACAATGCTGGTAGATACTCATCAGTATAAAAATACAATTACATCCATCACGTACGTATACTAATTCTCAAAGTTAACCGCCAATAAAATACAACTGTTGGTCTTATTATCAAGACATTTTTTAATAGCTTTCTTGGTGTAGAGAAGAAATATGTATCAGCTTTACAAGAAGGTTAACTGATTTTCAGAATATACCCCAACGCTACACTTTATAAAGTCAACGGCACAGCTGCATTAAATGTGTATTGACTGATCACATACTGTGTTCTTGATACTAAAGTCTAAATATAGAAGGACAAAGTTACAGATAATAGTTTATAAAAGTTTGCAGAAAGTATCAAGCAACAAGTCAAACAACTTAAATCCTAGCACTCAGGAGGCAGAGGCAGGCAGATCTACAGAGCGAGTTCCAGGACACCCAGGGCTATACACAGAGAAACCAGTTTCAAAAAACCAATGAGCAAAAAAACAACAACAAAAACACAGAGTAAACAAAAACCATATGGTGACAGTGGGACCTGGTAAAGGAATCTACATGGCCCAGCAGATGTGGGGTGCGCCAAAGGAGGTCTTCTGGACAAGGGGATACGGGGATATGAGAGCTGAGTTTGGATGGATGAGTGATACATAAATGGGAGTTAGCCAGATACAGAGGTCAAGTAAGCTTACTGCAGGCAAAAAAACAAAAGCTTGAGCTAAGACGTGGTGGCAAGAAAGAATTCAGTATTCATGAGAACTCATCAGAGTTCTGCTTCTGCAAACACTCAGAGGAGCAAATGAGCAAGAATAAGATGTATACAAGGTAGGTTCTCAGAGGCTTATACATTTTGAATCAAGAGACAGGTTCTGAGTGCCACTTTATGACTGTAAATAGGAGAGAGGTGCCCTCCCCACTTCGGCAATTATTCTTCCAACGGCCTGGAGAAGGCAATAAAAAAACTTAGGTTTGGATGAGCTGAGGTTATTATAATAGCCAATAAATTGAATAATAGGTTATAAATACTAGTGGTGTAGGAGGAGGGGAGAATTGGAAGAAAACAGAGGTTGGAAGGGGTCCATGCTAGACTTGGAAATAAGACATGCGTTTTCTATGGAGAATTTAAAATAGGAAAACTAACTTTACTAAAGTTAATTTGAATGCTCTTATGACTCTGGGCTCCTAAGTCTCCACTAAGTCTCCACTACGTCACAGATAAAATATTTGTCCCCACTAGTGGGCAGACTATTCTTACTGTTCCCACCTGCCCTGGCAACCACTGCTGAGCACTTTGTCCACTAGGTAAACAGCAAGCACTTGCCTGCGGCCTGCTGCAGCAGAGGTTACAGGTACAGATCACGAAGCACAGCTCCCAAGTACACATTCTCCAAGTTGGTTCTCTGAGAGTCACACAACGGGACTGAGAGTGGGATCCAAACTAGACCCGGGAGCCCTGCCGTCATGTGGTCATTTCTGCTGAGAACAGAGCCAATGCCTCATAGATCATCACAGACGCCCCCAATCCTGACCCGGCGCCTGACCCACAGGAAGGGCGTGGACCCCCGAGTTGTCTCACTGCACACCCACCATCCCTTTCCCCACTAAGAACACACTGCTCTAAAGACTGCTGCCTCTGCAGCATACCCGCTCCATGGAAAACCAGAAACCAAGGGTCAGGCCAGACTGCTGAGGAGAGGAAGAAGTAAAGAAAGGGGGATGTGTTCTACCAGCAGCACACAGAAAGGAGACGCTGCTGAAGAGCACTCCCAGGGACACCATGTTTGGGAGCATCACATACCCTAAGGAAAACAGGCTTTTCCATATTTCCTCCTCACACTTTCCTCTTCCTTCGAACTCCTCTGCCTTGTTTTTCCAGTGACTACAGAAAGACTGTGTAGCCCTCCAGGAACAGGGTTCCGCCCTCTGGTTTCCAAGCATACAATAAACCAAAGGACCCCTGAATGTTCAACAAGTTACCAACTCATACAACTGGCTAGTGACAGTCATAGCTGCAAAAGTGCTTAATCTCAAGGGGAGAAAAGAGCAAGAGTTATCTGATCTTACCCTGGAGAATGTTACTGTTAGGCATGCTTTTCGGAAAGATCTGAGGGCCTTCCCCTACAGACAGCCACCTCCACAGGCAGCTGAAATCTGTGGTAGGGCTATTTCCACAGTCAGCAGAGACTTTATTTATAATTATTTTTTATTTTTATTAGTTACAGTCTATTCACTTTGTATCCCCCCTGTACCTCCCTCCCTCCTCCCCTCCCAATCCCACACTCCCTCTTCCACCATCCATGTCCCTCTCCCAGTCCACTGATAAGGGAGGTCCTCCTCCCCTTCCTTCTGATCCTAGTCTTTCAGGTCTCATCAGGAGTGGCTGCGTTGTCTTCTTCTGTGGCCTTGTAAGGCTCCCTCAGGGGGAGTGATCAAAGAGCAGGCCAATCAGTTCATGTCAGAAACAGTCCCTGTCCCCATTACTATGGAGGCCACTTGGACACTGAACTGCCATAGGCTACCTCTGTGCAGGGGTTCCAGGCCATCCCCATGAGTGGTCCATGGCTAGACTATCAGTTTCAGAAAAGACCCCTGTGCCCAGACTTTTTGGAACTGTTGCTGTCCTTTTGAAGCTCCTGTCTTCTCCAGGTCTTACTATCTCCTCCTTCTTTCATAAGATTCCCTGCACTCTGCCCAAAGTTTGGCTATGAGTCTCAGCATCTGCTTCAATACCCTGCAGGGTAGAGCCTTTCAGAGGCCCTCTGTGGTAGGCTCCTGTCCTGTTCCCTGTTTTCTCCCTCCTCCAATGTCCATCCTCTTTGCCTTTCTGAATGGGGATTGAACATCTTAGCCAGAGTCCTCCTTCCTGATTAACTTCCTTAGGTGTACAGATTTTGGTATGTTTATCCTATATTATAGGTCTAATATCCACTTATGAGTGAGTATATACCCTGTGTGTCTTTCTGGTTCTGGGATACCTCACTCAGGATGATCTTTTCCAGTTCCCACCATTTACCTGCAAATTTCATGATTTCCTTGTTTTTTATCACTGAGTAATATTTCATTGTGTAGATGTACCACAATTTCTGTATCCATTCCTCAACTGAGGGACATCTGGGCTATTTCCAGCTTTTGGCTATTACAAATAAAGCTGCTACAAACATGGTTGAGCAAATGTCCTTGTTGTATACTTGAGTGTCTTTTGGATATATGCCTAGGAGTGGTATAGCTGGACATAAAACCAGACACACCAAATCTGTTAGAAGAAAAAGTGGGGAAGAGCCTTGAACTCATTGGCACAGGAGATGACTTCCTGAACAGAACACCAACAGCACAGGCTCTAAGATCAACAATCAACAAATGGGACCTCATGAAACTGAAAAGCTTCTGTAAAGCAAAAGACACTGTCATTAAAACAAAACAACTGCCTACAAATTGGGAAAGGATCTTCACCAACCCTATACCTGACAGAGGGCTAATATCCAGTATATATAAAGAATTAAAGAAGTTAAACAACAACAAATCAAGTAATCCAATTAAAAAATGGGATACAGAGCTAAACAGAGAATTCTCAATAGAGGAATATCGAATGGAAGAGAAACACTTAAAGAAATGTTCAACATCATTAGTCATCAGGGAAATGCAAATCAAAACGACCCTGAGATTTCACCTTACACCCATCAGAATGGTGATGAAAAACTCAAGTGACAATACATGCTGGAGAGGATGTGGAGGAAGGGAAATGTAAACTTGTATATCCAGTTTGGAAATCAATCTGGCACTTTCTCAGACAATTAGGAATAGCACTTCCTTAAGATTCAGCAGAGACTTTTATCTTTGGTAGCAGGGCCATTTTATCAAATGCCCCCTGATGCACCTTCTCCAGGGCCCTCCCTGTCCCCTTCTTAGAAGCAGGTGGCTGAGAGCTCTGTCTCCTTGCCTTAGGGAGCACTGCAGGGGAGAGAGCAAAGGCGTGCAGAAGCCAAGATTCCCTTTGCCCTCTATAATTTCTAAGTTACCAAAGATGCTGCTGGGTGTTTCAGAGGAGAGGGAAAAGACAGGTGTTTCAGGGAGAGGCCCAGATGGAGAATGGGACAAAGGTATATGGGTCTCAGAGGAGGTGGTATTTCCTGCTCTGTGGCCTCCACATATTGGCATACAGGGCTTCCTAGGAAGCCTGGCAGGCCTAGGATTTCAGCCTTGAGATGCTCCCTAAGCCAAGGCCACACTTTCCCACACTTGAGATGATAGTCTTAACATGGAAAGGACAGAGATTCAAAGAAGTTAAGTTGATGTATACAAATGAAATGTGGCTTTATTTCTTTGGCTCCTAAATGTAAAAGAACTGAAATTCCTAACTAACTCCAGGAGTGAGTCTTTCCATGCCAGTGGTTCTCAACCTATGGGCCACAACACCTTTAAGGGGGTCACACATCAGATATCCTACATATCCTAGATTAACATTATGACTCATAACAGTAGTAAAATTACAGTTATAAAGTAGCAACATGATAACCTTATGGTTGGGAGGTACCACAACATGAGGAACTGTATTAAAGGGTGACAGTATCAGGAAGGTTGAGAGCCTATGCGGACTAACATAGTCTGAGACATGTGCTAAACCTGGCTCCCTGCCCTCCTTGAAAATCTTTCAATAACTGGCCAGCATATTTTCCATCTTTAAATATTCATCTATAGTAACCTTTAAAATACTCTATTGATTTCTGTGCCATACACACATATGTTATCATAGAATAAGAATTAAAAATACTAGCTAACAGGAAGATAATGCAACCAGGTATCCTGATGATACCTGATAGGCTAGAGTCAAAAAGAAGGGGAGGAGGACCTCCCCTATCAGTAGACTAAGGGAGGGGCATAAGGGGAGAAGAAGGAGGGATTGCAGGATTAGAAGGAGACAAGGAAAGGGGCCACAGCCATGATACAAATTGAATAAATTGTAATAAATGATAAAAAAAATTATTCTAAAAGAAAAAAATACTAGCTAACACTTATAACGTGCTTATCATGTGCCAGACCCTGTTCTAAGAGCTTCATCTTTCAAATGCAATGGAAACCCCAGGAAGCAGTATTCCTTTTAATGAAGAAGACACGGTCACTGAGCAGGTTAAGAAACTGAATTGAAGCCGAGAGAGGCTTGCTCTGGAATCTGCAAAATTAGTTTCCAGACAAGCATGATATGTGAGGTACAAGGAAAAAGATATCTAGGAGTGTTGCCTCGATCCTAACAGAACTAGATACTTAAAAGCAGAATAGACAAGAGCAAAGCATGACCATTAACCTTGGCTGTCTGACACTCTAATGCGGTCCTGCCTTACTTACAGGTTTCAGCTTGCCTTTCAAAACTGCTTGATCCTAGGATTTTGAAGATGGCAGTATTGACAGTGAACAGGCATCCTCCACAAAAAAAAAAGTACAAATGGTACAGGGCAAGGCTCTACAAACTCTTCTCTCCTTAATTCATATAAGGTAGTTTGATTATGTGGCTGCTAACATCCCTCCCAATGGAGAGAGAAAGTGAGAGCTCTATTCCCTAGGGACGTATTATAAATAAAGAAATGTTAAGCCTTACACTGGTGACATTAAACCATTTTACCAGTTTCAATTTCTTCCTTCTTCTCCTTTCTCTTTCTCCCTCTTCCTTCCTCCCTTTGCTACTTTTGAGATATGTTCTCATACTATGTCCCCCGGGCTGACCTCAAACCTGCAGCCCTCCAGACAGTTCCAGGACCCCTTGCTAAGGTGACAAGCACGTGCCACCATGCTGAGCAAAAGCATTTATATTATCAGGCTTCACACATACTGTCTTGGTGCTTGAAGAATGTAAGAGGATCCTCCCAGAAAAGGACAATGACACAGGGAGTATAATCCTACAAGGTCTCTATATTTGCCCAAGATATAATCTAAGATTTTTTTCTAGAGTTAACTTAAATACATTTATTATAAAAAAGACTGCTACAGCTGAGTGCAGATGACTTGACCAATGATGTTTCTGTTAGGACTGTGCACGCATATATACTACCAGTAATAAATCACAAGACAGAAATACACTCAGTGTATGTAAATTATTTTAACCAGCATAACTGTGCCACAAACCCTCATTTTTACACAAACAAAAAGCCATACAAAGAGCAAACAGCCACCTTGCTGTCCTTGCTCAGGGTCATTTGCTAATAGTCCACAGTGATGTTATTTAATTTCAAAACCGCAGTGAAGCTACACTAGGAGAAGTGCAGATTCTGTGACATGAGCTCTCTTACCGTACTTGGGTCTGACGTATCAAAATCCGAAGAAACTTGAGGCTATTTACTGTGCCTGCTCGCCCCAGTTTGCCACTGGAAGCCTTTCAGAGGAAACCTTCTCAGGCCTTCTAGTCAGCTTCAGCTAGCCCTCTCTCCTCTGAGACCTAGATTCTCACACAATAGCAAGGACTGTTTCTTCCCAGCAACCCTGACTTCAAAGCCTTTTCTCTCCTTGGGATTTGCAACTAGGAGTGTTTCTCCTCTGCAACGTGACCATGAGTATTTCTTTGCCCTTCTTAGCGCACATCCTTCATGACCTAAAAGTCTGCAGCTTCCACAGCTGTGGCTAGTCTGGATACAAAAAGAATAAGGTGTTCTAATGTAGTGAGCGTTCCCTCCTAAAACTCCCACGCTATTTTAAAATGCTGACTCCTTTAACTGGGTATGAGAAAACATACAGTTTTCCTTCTGTATCTTTGGATTTTACATTTGTGGATTCTACCAGTAATAGATTAAAAAAAAAAAAAAACATTCAGGAGGAAAACACTGTATCTCAATTGAGCATGCAGAGACTTTGTTCCTTGCAGTTATTCTCCCAAAATACAATAAACAGCCCTAGCACACAGAATCTACATTGTACTGGATATTATGAAGAATCCAGAAACTATTTAACACATACGAGGAAGATGTGCATAGCGTATATGGAAACTGTGTTTACCACTTTTGTTAAATGTGGACATGCTTTAAATTATCAGCACAGCTTCATTTATTGGGAGAACTGAAAGTAGTATAAACATATAGTACATTATACAGTCACTTTAAAACTCAATCCACAGTTATGTCACCAACACGTGCATGGACCTACAGAGTATGCAAAAAACAGGGAGAGGAGGTGGGGCGAGGGGAGAGAGAGGCAAATTGTCAATGTTTTCTATGTTGCAGCAAGAGCAAAGCACAAACAGGACCCCGGACAAGCTATTCCTTTGACTAGCTTGTGAAGGAAAAGGTGAAATGTTAGAAAAATCTGCATGATTAAGCAGGAATTTCTAATTGAGGTCAAGTCTATCCTCTGAAGTGACATGGGTTAAGCGGGGTTTGAGCCGGCAATGTCCTGTCATTGAGGCTTCTTGCAACAGTTCCCAAGATACTTATCCAACATGATAATGCTCATCTGCTTTTTGGCAACAAGGGTGTAGGGGTGTCAGGATCTGTGAAGGACTCAGTGCTGACTATACAGAGGAGATCCCCAACGGACAAAGTCTAGCACTGATAAGAAGTACAAAAGAATGCAGAGAGAAAGACACACTTGTGTTCTTTAAAACTGAAGACAGACAAGCTACCTACCTGTGCTTTGATTCTATTTCACCTTATGGAAACTTCCTCCAATTCTTCTCTGCCCCCTCTCCTTCTCTAAGCTATTTAGATTTTTAAAATGAGCCTCCCTAGGCATCCACAGGACCTCTTCTTTATCCCAGACTGATTAAAGAACAGAAAAAAATTGTCCAGGCTGTTATAGCTGGATGTGGACCCTGTCCAATTCTTGTGATTCTCAGAAACCTCAGGATACACCCTCAACCATATCCTGATAATGTCTTGGTCTCTCTCCTTCTGGTGTTTCTAATAGCAGAGACTAAACACCCAAAGAAAGAAGCAAGAAAGGAAAATCCTCCTGATAGAGACAGAACAACTCACTTTGAGGAGTTCCAGGAACTTCCTCCTGAATCCATTCCTACCACTAAACTGGTTGCTGGTGGTTTCTATGCAGGTTTTATTTTATTTTTTTAAAGCTTTATGATGTTGAAATTGGTACATCTCTTTTCTTACATGAGGTCTATATGAGTATCTTTTCGTTTTTAATAGTCATTCTTTTCATTCATTGGTGATGCACTGTTTCCCATGCATTTTTCCTATTGGTAAACACTTTCGTAAGTTAGAAAATAACAAAAAAAGATGTGAATACATAGTTGTAACAAGACGTTACTCTCCAGTAAACGGGTGTATGTGTGTGTGTGTGTGTGTGTGTGTGTGTGTGAGTGCTGCAGAGATGACATTGTAGCCACAGGGCTCATCTTAAAGAGCAGGTGAAAATAAGAACCCCCAAATAATGCTATCACTGAGAGTTCAAGACACATGGGAAAATAAAGATGTCAGAGAGGGGTGTGAACTGTTAGCCTAAAATGCTGAAGCAAGAGAATCTACAGCCTGAACTACTTAACAGAACCATGTCTCCAAAAAATAAAAATAAAAAATAAAATATTTCATAAAGTTGGCTCTTTTTATTTTATTTCATGGCTCTATAGTCATAGTTAGATTCCATTTTCATGGGCCGAGGCGTTTCCTCAATTGCATAATCATTAACCTTGTGGTGTAAGTAAAGCATACATTTTCATACTATTCTACAGATAAGAAAGCCAAAGCTCATTAAAGAATTACATAGGAGGCCTTGATAATTACACAAATGGTTGACTTGAAACAGATTTTCAAACTTTAAGTCTTTACAGTTTGCTGCAGGTCAGGGTACTGGGGCTGCTGGCCCTGTCCTTTGGTGCCAAGCTTTTCATTTGAAGTACTCCAAATAAATCATGACCACACGGGCAAAAAGCAACAGGGCTAAGAAACTGAACCAGCTTGATGTCAGCCAGGAGCTCAGGCTCTTACTCAGTACACTCTGCAGCTCGCTGTGCACTAGGTACAGAAATTTCCGGAACAGTTTACATTTAAATAACACTGCACATTAACAGCCAAATTAAAACCTCCTCAAATGAGATTTTAAAAAACGGGGTGTTTTTTTTTTTCCTCCTCTTAAGAAATCTTGCTTAAGAAATTGGCATGAATCATGAAGTATGTTTTTGTCCTGTGCCTCGATGATGATTAATGAACTCCTTTTGGAGAGGCGAGATCTGTACTTGGCATTGATAGTATAAACTTCTCTCTTCTGAAAAGCTTCTCCCAGGTAGGAAAAGCACTTACATAAGGCAGTGATTAATGAGATGCTGAAAATGTTGATTTAGTCCCAGATAGCAAAATTCTCCTCTCTGAAATATAAATGCTTCACCAAAATTAATTTTAAGACTCACTACAAACGAGTGAAGTGCCAGTTCAAGCTGAAAACACATCCCATGCTCAACCTGAGTCCATATGTTTCCCAATTTCTTCCTGTTTTCCTATGGGTTAAAAAAAAATATCCTTGAACAGTTTGAGAGTCCAAGAAGGTGTTGCCATTTCATTTTCTCAAAAACTATTGGCGAGATTTGTTCTTGGATATTGCTTGAATTTAAGTGGAAGATGAATATAGTATTTAAAGATGGGATCTCTGAAGCATAGCATTCCCTTTTTTTAAAAAATGGCTGGTTTCTTTTTCAGGGCTGAAAGCCACAGGTGGTGGTGAAGAAATGTGTAGCCATTTGTAGCTGGATGAGCAGAGAACACAGCAGAAACGTCCCAAACTCAAGCCTTGAAGCACAGACTTCCACATTGTTCTTTTTAAGGCTATGTCTACTACATGCTTCATGTCAAGCAGAAGCTGGAAATTGTATAACGATTACTAAAGCTGAGGTCATAGGTCTAGTTTTGTTCTTGAGAGCAGGGAGAAAATGAGCATGAGAAGAGCACATAACATTAAAGAGAACAATGGAAAGAGTTACTCTGAAGGCAAGGGGCAGACATGCACCATTTCTCTTCCTCCATCAAAAGAAGACTTAGGAAGTGTATTAGCATTTTTCATATTTTATAAGCAAAACATCTGATTTTCTAAATGCAGGCCACTTATATTCACTTAATAGTCATTATCTTCCTAGGTCCACAGAACATATATTGTGACAAATAATTGTACAAGATAACATGGTCGAATAAAACTATGAGTATAATATAATGCGAAGCTGCAAAATACACAGGGTGGATTTTAAGCAACATGTGAAGAAGATTGCATAAATGTATAAACAGATGAAAAACCACTGAAAACATTCTGATGCACACTTTAGAGCTGATCAGAGAATATAGTCTATTACTGAAATTTTTTTGAAGTTTTAAAAAAAAATTTCACTTATTACAATTTATTCACTTTGTATTCCAGCTGTAGCCACCTTCCCTCATTCCCTCCCAATCCCACCCTCTCTCCCTCATCTCCTCCCATGCCCCTCTCCAAGTCCACTGAGAGGGGAGGTCCTCCTCCCCTTCCATCTGATCCAATCAGGTCTCATTAGGACTGGCTGCAATGTCTTCCTCTCTGACATGGTAAGGTTGCCCCCTTGCCCCCTCATGGGGAGGTGATCAAAGAGCCAGCCACGGAGTCCACTTGGATACTGAGCTGCCATGGGCTACATCTGTGCAGGGGTTCTAGGTTATCTCCATGCATTGTCCTTTTTTGGAGTATCAGTCTCAGAAAAGACCCCTGGGCCCAGATTTTTTGGTTCTGCTGCTCTCCTTGTGGAACTCCTATCCCCTCTAGGTCTTTCTATATCCCCTTCTTTCATAAGATTCCCTGCACTCTGCCCAAAGTTTGGCTATGAGTCTCAGCATCTGCTTTGGGCCTGAAAATTCTGAAAATTAAAAAAGCAAGTTACAACAACAGAAAATAAACATAAATACCACTATAAAAGCTTAACATTTTGATGGCCAGATTAGATGTAATAAGAGTGTATTAAAATTTCTAAACATGAAGAAAGAGGAGGAAGGGTAGGATTGGGAGGGGAGGAGGGAGGGGCTTATGGGGGGATACAAAATGAATAAAGTGTAATTAACAAAAGTTAAAAAAATAAAAAAAATAAAAATACATATCTTATCAATCTCAGTCTAGCCAAATGCAGCATAATGTTCTCTTCACATGCATGGAGGCAGCAGCCAGCCACAGTTCCAGCTGGTTACAATTCTGAGGAAAACAACTGATACTCCTGTTAGGGTACCTGGTTGGCATGTGTAAGGCCCTGAGTTTGATCCCAAGCATAACTCACAGAGACAGACAGGCAGATGGACAGAAAGACAGACAGATACACACACACACACACACACACACACACACACACACAGAGTGATAGTACAATAGAGTATATAACTATGGTACCTAGAACTATGGTACCTAGTGAATTCTTGACCTCATGATATTTTGAGTAACAATAGATTTACTAACTCAGATAAGTGCCAAAACACTATTCTATTCCTATCAAATGAATTACAGCAAAACAGGTACAGCGTCAGTAACAAAATGCGCATGACATATCCTCTTATGCCAATAATAATGTAGCTATAGTGCAATGTAATATTAACATTTTGATACACACACACACACACACACACACACACACACACATAAGCACAATGAATTTATCTGCACTGACCCAGAAACTCTAACTTCATGACTCCATTCTTAAATAGCAATCAACCATATGGCTACATCTGCTCATGTGTTCTCATTTTTATAAAAATAAAAACTAGAAAGAATGATGTTCAACAATAAAACAAGCTAAAAATCAGTTCACATTTTTGAAGATCCTTTAATAATCCAAGACTCCCCTCAAATTATGGTAAGGATGATATTTTTCAGCATAGCTGACCATGTTGTTTTTCTAGTTACAACTATTCCAAGGCTCAGTGGGCTCTTCTAGATATACGGTACTCTTAATTCCATGGTGTAGAATAACACATGCCTTGCCCTGATTTTTATACACAGCTCTCCCTCTACTGCCCTGTACTTGTCACACATCTCGGCCCTTATCAGAGCTGTTGCCTACAGCTACATTTATCTTACATCCACTGTCTTTCATCAACTCTCTACTGTGCTGTGTACCTCAGTTTAGACCTCATTCTCTCATCACCATGTACCCCTCACAAGCTCTTGCATTCACTAGCCCAAATCTTCAATACTTCCTTTGCTCTGCCACCACCCACTTCTATGGAAGCAAGAACACATTTTGCTCATTATTAAATTAAACCCCAAGCCTGCACGCTTGTCAAATTGTTTTACAAGTATGTTCAGAAAACAAAGTAACAAAAGCAGAACAGCAAACCTTGAGAAATACAGACATTTTGCAAACATGCTACTCTACACAAAAAAAAAGAAGAGTGAAGAGTGTAGTGGAAGTTTTGGTTTCCTTAAAAATTCGGTTATGTTATGTAAACAGGTTTTTTATTTTAAACCCAAGTGTGGAATATAGAGCTGCTTTTTCCATTATTATTATTATTATTATTATTATTATTATTATTATTATTATTATTTACACTTTATCCATTTTGTATCCCCCCATAAGCCCCTCCCTCCTCCTCTCCCAATCCCACCCTACTTCCCCTTTCTGCATGCATGCTCCTCCCCACGTCCACTGATAGGGGAGGTCCTCCTCTCCTTCCTTCTGATCTTAGTCTATCAGATCACACCAGGAATGGCTGCATTGTCTTCTTCTGTGGCCTGGTAAGGCTGCTCCCCCCTCAGGGGGAGGTAATCAAAGAGCAGGCCAATCAGTTTATGTCAGAGGCAGTCCCTCTTCCCATCACTATGTAAGCCACTTGGACACTAAACTGCCATGGGCTACATCTGTGCAGGGGTTCTAGGTTATCTCCATGAATAGTCCTTGGTAGAGCTGCTTTTAATACTGCAGATAATTGTCTCATAAGAGGTGTGGTTTTTGTCAGCTGATAGCAGCCTTCTGTGGCTTGAAGAGGGGCAGGGCATGATCTTTACCAGTTGCAGTTCATTTAATTTGAGGACTCTGAGAGGGTATAAATACCAGAGCACAGAGAGAGAGAAGGATGCTTTGAGGGATGCTCCAAGAAGGAAGAAGGCTGCTGCGTTTGCTGTTTTGCTGGAAGGCTGGATATCCGGATGACTGAGATTGGTACTGCCCCAAAAATCCTGATGACCCTAAACAGCTGAAAGTAACTAAAGAAAACTTTGCCCCTTTTACATCTAACCCTCTTTCTCTCCTACCTAGAGTTGGAGGCTGGTGGAAGGGGGGTAGAGGTTTACAGAATCTCTAATAAGATAAAGAGTTTGCCTACAGAAGAGAAACCATAAATAGGAGTCAAGAGGCATCTGAGAAAGTGGACTGCAGATATTTCTGCAGAGACCATTTTAGAAAATTTCCTCATCTTTTCTAAAACTTTCGTAATAAGTTCTAAATGCAAAAGTTTTGTCTACTAAAGAAGGTCAAATTATTTTAAAGCCTACCTCAACCCTTTAAGTCATAACTGAACAATGACTACCTATTCCATTTCTGCTCCTATTGTTACTCGAAAGATAACACATCAAAACAACCACAAGGTAGTTTTCAGAACTGCATCATATATTTAGATTATATATTAAACAGTTAATGCCTTAAAATATCTTTTTGAAAAACTCAACTTCACTCAACTTTAATACATAGCCTGCCAGAAATCATCCTTTCTACTTCAAAACTGTTCAGTAGAGTGAGCTGTGCCAGTCATCCACCCAGCTTGTTTCTGAGCCAGGGTCTACCAGTTGTTTGTTTCAGAGTCTCTAATTAGTTTCCTTATCTTCTGTGAGGGATTCTTCTGGTGCTAAGTTTTAATCGTCCAAATTAATTGAAATACTGTAGCAATTTGAGATTAACATTTTCAAAATTAACAAAGCATAAAATAAAATCAGCCATAAATCTGCTTGGTAACAGAAGCTACTAATGAACTCTGCAAAACAGACCAGATTCTATTGCTAATTGTCACTGTCCGATGAAGTTAGGCCTTAGGAAATAAGCTTTCCCTGTTCCAAGATAGTAGGGTGCACAGACCTTTCAGAGGTATTTTAGACTCAAACAGAATGAGTATGTTTGGCACCCACCATATATTCATGATTCTGGGTAAACATCTTAAACTCAAGAATCCATGATGCTACCTCAATCTCATGATTTTGTCCTATAAGTCTATAATTGCTAGGATGCCCTACTGCCTCCTTGGCTTGCATGCTCTACTGAAGTAAACATCTACATTAGAAAGTACACACAACAGAGGATTACCATACAGCATCTGGCAATGCGTGGCAGGAACTGGGTTCCTTAGTTCAATAGTCTAAAGGGAATGGAATACTGCTTCCAGATACTTGAGTTTGAAAATGGACACCTCCCCACCTGACCCTTCATCTAGCATCACCCTATATGCTACATGAGGCTTCATGAAGCAGAATACAGCTAAATCATGCTCTGGTGTCACAATTATAGCAGGCAAGATGTTTAGGACAACCGTACACACCAGTATGGAGCACGGGAAGGTGTGTATAAGCATCAGTGATACTCATCAATTACAAGTCTGCTACTGTTGTGGGAAAGGGCTTCGTCTATTAATCCACTTGACCTTCATTGTGACACAAGAAAATAGTTGCTACTTATCCCCATTTTAGAGGTGAGAAACAGGGGTAAACTCTTCCAAAATTATACATCCATGCCCACCACTGCCAATGCGGAGTCCTCAGTGTAAACTGCAGACTCTGAAAATTCTGATGTCAGCGGAAATATAGAGAATAATGATTGGAAAGGGTTAAGTTTCAATGAGGAAGAGTGGGTCTAGGTGTAGGAGAATCAGAGTGAGAAATAAATAACACAAAATCTTTTGGAAAAAGTCATGGCAATCTACTGCTGTAGAATCTCATTCTCTCTCCTCTTTCTCTCAGTCTCTCACACACATACACACAAACACACACACACACACACACACACACATGCATGCACTGACACACACTGACTAACAGAGACAAAGTTATGATCTGCCCTTCCTTTTCCTTATTCTTTCCTTTCTGTCACAGTTGCAGGCTATGACCTAACTGTAATAGACCCATGTCTTTGGTTTTCCTTCCTCTCTTCCAACATTTACGACACCTTTTTTTCCCATTTGTCTCCACAAAACAAGATATTTTAGGATCTTGTTTGATCTTGTTTAAGATCTTTGTTTGTTTATTTCCAATCAAATAAACCAATTTGGACTAACATTGGGTATGTAACAGTGGAACCACTGCCTTCTAAAAGGCCAGTTTCTGTGTTCATAGGAGAATAAACACAAAACACAAGAATGCCAGCTGGATCTTTCAAGTACAAGGACATGGTTAGAAGACCAGGTATGAAACAAGAAAACTGCTTCTCTTTGGGCATTGTTGCAAATTAAATAGCTACTATTTGTGATCAGCCTTTGCTGGTCTTCTCAGTTCCTAGTTTAGGCTATGTGCCTCCTGATTTACTTTAGAAGAACCTACAAGAAAAAGAAACACGTAGGAGACATGAGAAAGCCTGCCACAGAACACTTACGGATGAAATGTCCGAAAAATGTTTTCTCCTTGTCCTTTTGTCTTTTCAAGTCTATACACATCGAATTGAAATTTAAAAAAGAAAGAAATACATGATGAATTCTCTACAGATAGGCTGGGTCAGTCCCTTCTTCATTCCTCCATTATGGAAGGGGAAACTAGGCTGTCCCACCACAGGAAACCCTGACTACAGCCACTGCTGCAGAGATGAAAACCTGGTCAAGATCAGGACAATTAAAGCCCTCCTCAGAGTCTCAGCAGACTGCAGAAGAAGCATTCTACTTTTCCTGGATGTTAAAAAATAACAACTAATGTGCTTTTTTGACCAAAATTTTACATACTGTTTTCCTGTGCTCCAGTTAATATGATAAACCTATTTGTAAATAGAACTGTGGTAATAATATAACCATACAGTAATTTATCGATGGCTTCTCTCCTAGGATCTGTTAAATATTACACAAAATACTATTAGAAGGGGTAATACGTTTTGATCCAATTGGTTTCTTTCGTCTAACAGTTGGGACCTCAATTCTGAAATGAGATTATCTGGCTCTTAGAAGGGGTTGGCCTATAACAAATTTCTGAAGTTTCTATTTTTATCTAGTATTGCATGGCACATAGTTTGTATTTTCATATGGAGCAGTATTATTTAACTATCATGGCCACAGATACAGAGTAGAGAAGGAGACATGGGTCATATGGCTCATCATTGATAAAAATGTTCAAAGTATCTCACCATGTTTATGACTTCTTTTTCAGAATATTTTTCTAAACATTTAATAAATGCATACTTTATCTTCTAAAGATAACACTCTAATAAGATGATGCTAAAAGTTCATAAGTGAGCCATAAATGGGTTCTGTATATTATAGCACAAATATTCTGTTATCTCAGTAATCACATTACTGGTGTTGTTTGCCATCTAAAAGGACCACCCCCATAGATGTCCACCTATGAATATTCACCTCCCTTTTGTTCCTGTTCTAAAGGTACCAGTGCAGCATGAAAGACTGGCTTGGCAGGGCATGTACAGAACTGCCAGAAAGGGGTAATGGTCCTTTGTGAACTCAGAATGAGCCTTAAAAAGGAGAAATAAATCCTCAAACCAAAAGAGATGTGAGCCAGGTGCTGTGATGTTCATTTCAGAAATCTGTTATCCTGGCAAAGGGAATTAGAAAGGTGGTCCTGAAAATAACTAGAAGGGGATCAACTGCCTCAGTGCAAAACTAGCCTTATTGTTCATAGTTTAATAGAAGCTTGCAGGAAAATCAGCTATTTTAAAAACCAGAGCACTCTCCAGCTTCGTTCACAGCTTGGATTTCTTATTTCTCTGCAATGAATCTTAATCACTGGGTTCTCCTTGCCCCATTTTGTTCAAGTTTATTCCTCCCGACGTGAAATATATTTTTACACATTAACAATTATGCTCCTATCATTTCAGATAGAATTTATATTTGATGAAAAATTAGTTTTGGAGGTGACAGAAAAGACAGTAGCAGGAATGACTGATTAATATGAAAATATGACATTCTATGGAAACTTTCTTATTAATTGCAGACAAAGGCTCATTTACAAAAACTGTCAAAAAGGTGCATTTGTTTCTCTCATTTAAAAGAAAGTGGTCATTTTTAAAATGAGATTTTAGAGTTACAATTTTAAAAATACTGGATTGCTATTTTTTGTTCTCCTTACTGCTTTCTTCTTGGAAACTACAATATAAAAATTTCTCCATTGAAAAAGTTGTTCTGTTTAAAATCAAATCTAAAGGAAGTCAGCAATTCTATTTAGAGCTGGAACACAATCCTTTGAAATTAAAGCAGCGAGGAGAACCATATTAAACTCCTGTTCAGTAACATAAGCCAGCATAACAAAATGTTTATTTACATAAATGAAAAACATCTACACAGAAATCAGTTTAAAAGTAATGCAAGCTCACAGTGTTTTTTATTTTTCTAATTCATTTAGCTTATTTGCATGTATTATGTAATTAAAGATATTTTCCTATGTTTATATGGCTATTTTCTAAGATACTATGTTACACCATAATGCCAAGAATCTTAATGTAGAATAGTACACAACGTTAATTTCCTTACGGCTAATGTATATACATGCATTTGTGCAGCTGAAACCTGGTGTTTTTATCTATTCCTTTCCTACCTAGAATACAAACATCGTGGAGAAGGACCATATTGTTTTTATAATTAACAGCATGGCTGTTTTTAATGTCACACGAGACACACGGTTGGTGATGACAAATTACTTGAACCCTTTCTTCACATAGGACAGGAAGAGGGTCGATATTAGCCCTACTCATCTGGAAGAGAAGGTGATCATCGCTGAAGACGCCTCTGCTAAGAAATGCTTAAGAAAGCTCCTAAGTGTATAAGAACAGCATTTCTGAGTCACATGTATCGTTTCTATAATCAGGAAGGTAACAATGAGCGCACAAGCCGTTGCTCTCTGAAAGGATTCATCCTCTTAGCCATTACTATGCAAGGTTATCACAGTGCACATGAGCAGCTTAAGCGCACAGGAGAGGGAGCTACCAAAAAACATTTTCTATCCTCTCCATCTGATCCTGAAGACAGCACAACAAAGAATAACAACCCGCTTATTAAAAAAAAAAACAAAAAAAACCTATGTAAGACTGCGGACTTACATAGGAGGTTATGAGTTGCACAGATTTAATATACAAAAGTCCAAAAATAAGAACTTAGTAAAAAAGACCATACTGTGGCATATAGACATACTACATGCAAACAGAAATCAATCTGAAATCTCCAATACTTAGATAGGAGAAAAATTTTAAACCTAAGTATTAAAATTTAATTCGTAATTTTGACCTTGAATGCCACTTGAGGTGAAAAATATTACAGCAGTGCTTGGATTTACTTGAAATTTATGATCTCATATTCTTGAAAAAGGCCCAGCACCTCCATGTTCCTGAAATAATTGATCAGTCTGTTACAAGTGTTGTTTTCCTGATACCAACATCTGTCTCAGGAAGAGAGGTACAAACTGATGAAAACATCCTGCTATATTTAATTGATTCAAAAGAGCTACTATAATTTGCATCTGACATATTATTACATTTATATAAGCAGTCAGGATTACAAATTAGTAAAAAATAATCTTAGCCCAGCACAGAACAAAGAAACACAGCAAAACCATTATGAACATGGTATATAAAGATAAGGGGAACACTGACATGAACTCGGTAGCTGGCTCTTTGACACCCCCCCCCCAAGGGAGGAGCTGCCTTGCCAGGATGCAGAGGAGGACATTGCAGCCAGTCCTGATAAGACCTGATAAGCTAGGTTGGATGGAAGGGGAGGTAGACCTCCCCTATCTGAGGACTTGGAAGGGGGCATGGGAGGAGATGAGGGAAGGAGGATAGGATTGGGAGGAAAAGAGGGAGGCGGCTACAGCTGGGATGCAAAGTGAATAAAATGTAATCAATGTAAAAAAATAAAAATTTAATTAAAAAGATGAAAAAAATGATTAGGTATAATTACTAGTAGAGTGTTCTAAATGTGCAGACAAGCCACAGCATAAACATGTAGCTCTTGTCTTTATTGTATGCTAGAAATCCACCAAAAAAAAAAAAAAAAAAGAAATCCACATTTTTCAATGAGAGTTTTCATTGCCTGTACTGAAATCGCAAACTCTAAAAATTATACCCAAAACAAATCACTCTCAAACATCTCTCTTGGTTATATCTTTTAGTAAAGATAATCAAAAGATTGCAAACATTGTTTAACAATCATGAAATAAAGGAAAATGTGAATATTACTATGATTGTGCAACTTTCCGTTTATATTTTCAAAACAGGGTATCATGATGTAGCTCTGGATATCTTAGCACTCACTATGTAGACGAGGCTGGCCTTGAACTAACAGAAATCCAGTTTCTTCTGCCTCCCTATTTCTGGGGTTACAGGAATTCACCAATATGCATGGCTGCAGCTTCTTAATTCAATATAAAACTGAATCTGTTTTCAAAGATTTAACTTGCAAATATTGACTCTCCACATGACAAAACATCCAATATTAAATAACTTTCTGTAGAACAAATTAATAATATAATTATCGATACTAATGAGTATTTACTTTTTACTAAGCACTTTTAAAGGGACTTTTTAATCTACTACCTCACATCATGCTTACAACACCTGTAAGGCAGGTATTATTATGAGCCGTCTTTCATAAATATGAAAACCACAACACAAGAAAGGAAGCAAACTAAAAAAGGGTTAGGCTCCAAGCAAAGAGCCAAGTGTGCCCTACAGTGCAAACAACAGGTTTCAGAGCCACACTTCCCAACACTAGACCATATCATGATACAGGTGATAAGGACTGTGGGTAAGGGAGAGGATGGTCAACACAGAAGAAGAAGGAGGGAGATAGGACAAATGTCACCAGGGTTGTTTGATAAAACCTCAAGGATTTGTATTACTTTACACTTACCTAAGATCATCTGCATTACATGTAAGTGTACACACACACAAGGATTAACAACGCTCCCCACAAGAACCAAGGATTAAAACAAAACAAAACAAAACAGTACCAGGCATGAGGAATCTCCTTTAGAATGGTTAGTCAGGGCAGTCCACGTGACCCCCTGTCCTTAGTTGCTTTTCAGGATGTGAAGGTAAGCCCCTGCTGCTGAAAACACTGCACACTAAGAAGACAGGACCTAGGTTATCTGAGCTGGATATAACCTGAAAAGCTCCTCCCTGTGGTCTAGCTTCCATACTACCAGTATCACTTGGAAGCTGCCGAGGGATGGGAGCAATGAATAGTCTTGCCCAGCTGTAATACCTATGAAACACAGCAGTAACCAGCAAGCCAAGACAGCCAGGAAAGTGAACTGAGTGGCACTCATATTTTGGTAGCAGCCAACTGCTGTTTAATCGGAATGATGGCCCACCAGGGAGGGAAACCATGCCCGGTAGAAACTTAGCTAACCTCCTAGGGCTGGTGAGGTCATCTATTGCCACTCTGCTACGCCCCATAATTCTTAATGACATTCTAAATCTTATCCTTATGCCCACAGATGAGTGCATTTACCACCTCTCATCACAAAAAAAGAAAAAAAAAAGCTTCTTTTTACAGCAAATGAAGACCATCACAGAGAACCACCACTGGACACAATACAGAGATCAATGAATCATGGGGAGCCAAGTCCAGTGGATATATCTGTATCTCAGCTCTTGCCTCTAGAGCTCGGGGAACAACTCAAAAGAAAGGGCATAAATATTGTAAGAGCCAGAATACCAAGATGCCTGCTGTGGATCAGTCTCTAGGAAAAACGGCTGCATAATCAGGACCTGAACAACCGCAGTATCAACAGACATACTAACTGGCAAAGGTGAAAATCTTACTGGATCACACTCCTTAATAAGAAACCACAGGCAACCGATGTCTGCTTAGAGGGAGGAGTCAGCCTCTCCCCCTAGTTGGTCATCAGCCCGGAAACCATATACACACAAATAACACAGAAAAGGTTGTGTTTATGTATATATATATATATATATATATATATACACACATATGTATTGTGTAACAATAATAATCTAGGAGAAGAGCCTATTAATTTGGCAGACCCATCACTTACACAATCAACATACTCCTACTAAATACTACAAATGAGGTTTCTTCTAAATGTCATCACAGAGACCCCTGCAGAGGATCTTGATTTGGGAACGTCAGAACTATTAAAAAGTAAAATGGAACCCTATTTTTTTAATGGCATCAGTTTTGTTCTGTAGTTAAAATTTTGGAAAAAGCTGAAGGGCAGAGACTTGAGAGAGGTTGGAGAAGGAAAGTGATGGGGTGGGGAGTGTGATATAATTATATTTTAACCAAAATGTCTTAAAAAAGTAAAAGTAAGAGTCAACACCTAAGGAAAAAATAGTCATTCACTAATTCATTTAAAAAATAGTTGCTGAGTCTTTTGTACACATGATTTATTCTGTATTAAAGGCCTTTACACTACAAAAGGCCCATGTGTGACTTAGTTTTGCACATGGCTCTGAAAATTTGAACCTGATATAAGTAGGCACACTTGGTCCTTCCAATAGTTTATTTTTCTACAGTTCACCCTTGTGGGCTTCTAAGAAACAATCAGTGACTTCTACCTCGGAGATGTTGATGATATCCATTAGAAAAGGGGGTGGGGTGGTCAAAGAAACTTCCACGGCAAGAATACCAAGGGTTCAAAGATTTTTGTGGGTGTGTTGGTGTTCCCCTTCCCTCTCCTAGGAGACTAGTCTAGTTAGAGGGTGTCCTCTTCAGTCTCTATGGCCTCTGCTATTTGGAGTCTCTGCTTGAGTTCCTCTTCACATGCTCCCAGGAGCCTAGGCTGACTTAGGTCACAGAGACAGCTCCACCTCAGTTTCTCTTTTCTCTACAGGTCTTAAGTCCTCTTGCTCCCACATGAGGTCTGACCTCTACCCTTATATTTCTCTGCACCTCCTCTCCTACCTTGTTCCCTCTCTTCAACCCCTACTTCTATTGTATCTCCCCTTTCCAGTGAGATTTATGCATCCTCCCTTGGATCCTACTTGTTACTCATCTTCTTTGGGTTTGTGCCTTGTGGTAGGTTTTTCCTGTACTACATGGCTAATATCTACTTATAAGTGAATATATATCATATGTGTCCTTCTGGGTCTGAGTTACCTCACTCAGGATGATCCATTTGCCTGCAAATTTCATGATTTCCTTGTTTTTAATAGCTGAGTTTTCCATTGTGTAAATGTGCCACAGTCTCTTTATCCATTCTTCAGCTGAGGGACATCTGGGTTGTTTCCAGATTCTGGCTATTAGGGAGAGTGCCAACCCCTGACACTATGAATGATACTCGGCTAAGCCTATAGACAGGAGCCTATCAGAGTTGTCCTCTGAGAGGATCTACCCAGCAATACCTCAAAATAGATGCTGAGACTCACAGCCAAACATTGGGTGATATATAGGGAGTCTTTTGGAAAAGTGGGAGGAAAGAGAAAAGGACCTGGAGGTCACAGGAGCTCTATAAGAAAACCAACAGAGCCAACTAACCAGGGCCCCGAGTGGCTTGCTGAAGCTGAACCATCAGCCATGGACTATGCATGATCTGGACATAGACCCCCATACAAAATGTAGGTTCTGGACAGCTTAGGCCTCATTGTGAGTCCTCAAGTAAGGAAAGCAGGGACTGCATCTGACACAGACTTTCCTGCGAACTTTTTCATCACTTCTCCCTGGAGGAGACTACCTTACCAGGACACAAGGGAAGAGGACACCCTCAATCCTGATGTGACTTGATGAGCTGGGGTGGACAGAAAGAGGGGGCTCCCCCTTTCTGAGGAATAGGGGAGAGGGGAAGGAGAGTGTATGGACTGGGAGGTAAGGTGGGATGGGGCTATAACCAGTATGTAAAGTGAATAAAAAATAAATTAATTTAAAAAACAGAAAAACTGAAAAAAAATACCAATGGCAAAAACTGCTCCTAGGAAGCTGTGTGTTCATTCTGTCTTGGTTGTATGGATACCTCTTTATACATCTTGGATAAACATCCCCCAAGAATTATGAAAATCTGCTGAACAGTCATGTCAGTTGATCACCAGACAGTTGTCAAACAAGGGTTCATTCTGAGCAAAACAACATGGCAGGTCAGCAGAAGGTAGAGATGCAAAAGCAATCAAGCCAGACACGTACCTCAGGCCTAAATCCAAAAGTAGCTAAAGGAAGGAACACTGGAACCCCACTGCAACTTCAAACACAAGATCATCACCTGTCTGTTTCTTCGTAGGAAAGTGAAGAATGAGAAATATATGCACAAATCATATCACAGAAAAATGTTTTATAATGTACAGAGTGCTTCTTGTATATTTGTAAATTTATTCTTCATGGAGTGCTTTAGGATAAAGTGGTATGGGTCTATTTTGTTACTGATCTACTAGGCTGTACTTTCTAAAAATTCACTATATTTTCCTTTAAATAATCGAAAGGATTGTAGAAGACTGCCTGTGAAGTAAATTGTGAAAAGTTAAATGTGCGTCTTCTGACACTATATATAAATGCATTTCTTGGGAGGGAAATAGACTAAAATGCCCACAGGGGAAAAAGAAATTTTAAAATAACACTTTTAAAGGCTAGATTATTTTCCAAAATAGAAATACAACTCACACAAAACAATAAAGAAACATCACTTACACAATCAGCACACTCCTACAAAATACAACAAATGAGGCATTTTCTAAGTGTCATCATAGAGACCCCTGCAGAGGATCTTGACTTGGGAAAGTCAGAACTATTAAAAAGTAAGAAAAAAAAAAAAGAAAGAATCCTATGTTTGTTGTTGTTGTTGTTTTATTTTGTTTTTGTTTTTTTAATGGCATCAGTTTTGTTCTGTAGTTGAAAGAGTTAAACCAATCTCAGGAGGTGAGTGAGTCAATTTCTAGCCCGAGGCAACAGGGCTTCCAAAATCTCTGTCATCTCATAAACCGGTAGGGGCAGCCTGGGTGTGGTTTCAGCTAAATGATGTTATGCTTTGAAAAAGAAACTTTACAGCTAGAAGAACAGTGCTGATGATGAGAACGCAAAACCCAACGGTAATCCAGATTACTTTCCAGCAGGATTACTCTGCATTTCACAGTCCACTCGATGGAATATCAAATTCATGCATTTGAATGCTTTGGCTGGAAATCCCTTTTACACCTCCAAGGATAGGATCATGCACAGAACAACATGTTCAGTGACTGAACTGTGGAAGGCATTTCTTAATGGATGAAAAAATAATTATTCTGAGATGACAGTAGGGCAAACTTCACAATGTTAGGAAAACAACTCCCCCCCCCCCGCCCCAGCGGAATCACTGGTTTCCAGAGGACACTTGTTCAAAGTCCTGACAACCATGTTCCTGATGTAAAGTCATATAGAGAATGAGCAAACCTCGCCAAGTGGAGAGAGTAGCAGCCGCATGTTCTCCTTTGCCCTCTCGGAACAGTGGCAGTGAGATAGTTGGTTTCTTACCTGATTTAGGAGGGAAATGGGGAGGGTGCTGGGTACGTAGCATTATGCAGGCACCCTGAGGCTGTTCAGGAAGCAAGTAACCAGCTCAAATGTGGACAGCAGAGAGCACACAGGGCTGGAGGTTAGTCACCTGGGAATGATTTGCACTTTAGACCTACACCTCCTGGTCACAAGGTGTAGACCAAACTGTGGGAACAAAGGCCAGCAATGCAGCCGACTTTCCACAGCAGCTCCCATATACTTTCATAATTACTTAACTGGGGTTATTATAGGATGTATAACAAAAAACACACCTGGGTCCACCTGTCTGGGAGCTCGCCGGAGTCCGTTGGTCCGCTTCTGTGAGGCAAAGAAAAACAAAGCAACAAAAAACACATTGGTGATGAAACCATTGTAGCATGAAACCATTGTAGCACTGATGCTCTGGCAATGAACGTTGCCTTAGTTTTAATTAAAAACACAGCTACAAAAATGTGGGTATAATGTGTCTATTATAATTAATATAATTTCTCTGATAAATTAGGATATCATTACATCTTACAAGTCATTGACAAAAACAGAAATACTGTTGTTTGCCTAATTTATGTATCATGACCCAATATTTCTTAAAGTCATGGGATTTTAGGATCTAGGAAGACAAACCCCAGAGATCCATTCTTGGTTAGAAAATATTCCCAGCAAAGAAATGTGAATTACAGCCTTAAGCAGATCTGTAAAAATTTTAAGTCAAGTGTTTCTGGGCCAGGCCGGACTGAAGAAGGCACACAATCTCACCAAAGACCCAGAATCTGGCTCCAGAAAACACTAAACTGGTAATGAGTTTTAATTACAGATGAACTGTATCTTGATACTTTTGGAATAATGCCTGCAGCTCATGAAGCGTAAAAACAATTATTATAGGAAGGGAATTTATAAATAACAAACAAAACAAGAAAAAGAAGAAGAAAAACTACACAACCATGAAAGCAAGCCAAGAAATTTCTAAATCTGAGAATGTGTGGTTACCATTTGATTTCACAAGCACTGAATTCGTTGTTAATTATTACAGTAATCTCAGATCTAATGAAGGATTGATTTTTGTTTTAATTTTTGTTTTACAAGTAGATGAGAAGTTGTGTGTAGGACAGCTGAATCATTGAGATTTTCATGAGAGGAATTTCCTTTTCATATGTGTTAGAATTTGTCATTGTGTGGATAGGGGCATGGTTTCATAAGAGGCTTCCTTGATTTGAGAAACACACATAAGTGGTGGATTTTTCCCAGGGTGGCTTCTTGGGTTGGTTTCATTCATAAGTTAAATCATTAAAATGTTGAAATGGGGTCTTCTAACCTCCTCAAGGGGCTCAAAGCCATGTCTTAAAGATTCTAGGATTCTTAGGTAAAGGAAATTAGAAGAACTTTAAAAATGTCTTTTTGTTTTTCGTTTGTTTTCACCTCAACTACTTTCAAAATGTATTTTTAAAAGACTAATAAATTTATTAAATAAATTTATTAAAGTCTTCATGTAGTTTCTGCTGAGCAAGCAGGATATCTACCCTAGGAAAACCATTATAAAGAGCACTATAAGAGAAATTATTCCCCTGGCCTACTTGGTGGCCAAGATATAAAAGGAAAAGGCGTTAGGGTTAAAGATATTTCTGAAAATATGAAAGAAAACTACTGTCAAACACAAACTCTTTTCTTACCAAAATTTTTATTTAATTTTTTTGAGCTTTCTACAGAAAGGCACCAAAAAAATGTACAAGAAATGTATCGTGCCAGTTTTTGATTCCCACCAACACCATCATCTTAACAACAGAAAGTGCCTTGCCCTGTTTTACCTTGAGTTTAAAATTAAAGTAGATGACACAATGCAGTTAATGATCACATAGAAAAGGAGACTAACTTCAGAGTCAAAACATTTCTCCTCATCTTTCAGGGAAAATTATAATGGCAATTACTTTGTCAGGATGGTAGTGAGAGTTTATTTGTTTTAAACTTTTGGATCATTAAATGATTCCTTGGTGTTACTATCATTATTAACTTTGTGGAGTTGTGAAAGTGTAAGCTCACACAAGGATGTGTTCTGAGAAACTATAGCTTCTTTGTTTTGCTGTGATTTTGAAGCAAGGCCTCACTGTGCTTCTGATGCTGATGTTGAATCCACACCCGCAAGAGATCCTCTTGCTTCAGTCTCCAAGAGCTGAGACTACAGACAACTTTCACTGCACCCCACTTGCATTACTGATTATTTTATGTTCTTCCTCCTGAAAAGTCATTTAAGTCAGTCACCCTAAAAACAGAAACTCTGCCTTACGAGAGGAGGCAGTAAAATAAACTATATTCAAAGAAAATTCTTTACACAAAGAGAAATGCCAACCAAACAAAGTGCATTAGGAGAAACTATGATTAACTACACTTTAAAAGTACACAAAAAAGTTTGTTTATTTTTTTTTTAACTGTAGAGACCCATCAAATATTTTTAAATCTTTCTGAAATACAGAATTCGATGTCCCTGGCTCCAATGCATTCCTCTCTCACCTATTTTCTCAAAAGGCTGGTCAGGGCTGGACAGACCTGATCTTCAGGTAGAAGATGGGAGGAAGGACACATGCCTGGGGGCTCTCAAGTCCCAGGCTCAGGAGACCCGGGAGGTCTCTGGAGTCTCACTCTTTTTTGATCTACTGGGGGTGGGGGGCAGGGAGGCAAACAATTTTACGAGCACTTGGTAATTCTGTCTTGCTTCACTATCTTGTCTTTTTTTTTTCTTTCTTTCTTTCTTTCTTCTTTTTTTTTTTAATATGTGTATTGTCTACAAATCTCCTGGTCTTCTTGCCCCTTTGTGGGAAAAGTAACTAATTCTCTCTGTTCACTTTTACCAACAGCACAAGCAAGAGCTTCCTTTGTTGTATGGCGGTTACCTTTGGGCCTTCCACAGCAAGGAATGCAATGTCGCTGAGTAGGCATGGAGTAAAAAACTTGCCTAGCAAGGAGGATCTGTGAAAACCTAGGCTGCCTATGAGGTAAACACCCATGGCAAGCTACGCAAGCCGATGAGTCCTGTAGCTGAGGGAAAAAACGGACCTGCCCTCATGAAGTTAAATTTTAACAGAGAAACTCATAATCATACAATCATAGGACCTAAAAACAGAAACAGAGGAGAAATATAAGCCAGAGCAGGACAAACAGAAAGTTTACAAGAAGAAGCACACTCTCGTATTCTTTGCTGTACTTCCGCCTAAAGTGAAGCAGTGTCTAAGTGAACTGGCTAGCCTCGAAGCATGCTATAATCTACCATCCAGACAAAGTGGAGGTTATTAGCGAAGTTAAACATTAAATGAAAATTGCACATTCAAAAGTTAAGAAAATCACTACAGCACTGATTTTACATTTTAAAATTTCAACATGAAAATTAATTCCTTCTTATTAATAGGCTCACATGTAATTTTAAGGGTATAAATGTGTCTGAGGGAATTATTTAATATCATGTGAGAATGATTAACTACTTCTTATTAGCACATTTTTCTTCTGCAAATACACCCACTTCACATCACTTCCTTGAAATAAAATGAAATCATTTTCTTTGGGAAAAAAAATAACACAGACGTCTAATTGGATAAATTAAAGTAACTCTGAGGTGTAGTGCCGGACTCTGCACACTCTCTGTCTCCATGACCTAAGACCAGCGTACTTTGCGAGATCATGTGGTGTACAGCCCTGAGACAAGAACTCCCCCCGTCTGAGAAGCATGACAGAAATTTAGGGTAACTGGAATTAGCCTAAAATAAGTCATTACGTTCTTTTATTATTATTATTTTCCAGAAAATACTGTTGCCTTATTGTACGTTCCCGGTCTTAACTCTGGATTATGACATTCACCCAAATAGGCAGTCTGAACACTGCATCTAACACGAGGTTCCTTATACCATGCCCTTGATCCCCTGCGTGCAGAATTTACACACTTAAGCTAAAGGAGACGCAGGGACGCCTGAAGGCATTTCCCTGCATGTTCCGTATTTTTACTAGCTGTATATATATTTATATACTACATTTACATATTTTTATATATTTATATATATAAATATATATTTATTTACTAGCTATACAGCTATTTTTACTAACTAGCTGATAAGAAAAGAAACATACCAATAAAGTAACCACATTTTTGCCTGGGGTTGTTTTATTTCACTGGGTTTTGTTTTGTTTTGTTTATTTTTGTCCTTTGGTGCTGAAACTGGAGGCATTTGAAAAGACAGATAATGGGATTAGACACTTCAGTAAACAGACTCAGTCATTCTTTCATTCTGAAATTCTCAAGTGATCTTGTCTGTTTTTTTTTTTTTTACTCATTTCATATACATTTTATTTATTTATATTTATTTTCATATGCTTTTTAAATTTTTTTTTGCTATGGTATTTTTGCAGAGTCAGGCAAAATTCTGTAACTTTTGATTGACAGCCAAAATAGCGATGGCCTGGGATCTGTCATATTTTACATTCTTTTCCATGTTTTGAAGTGTCTCTATTCTGAGAGGTACACTCGTGAACCACCTATTTTTAAGCCATGGGGAGTTAGGCTGTGTTAATCCAAAAGAAAATTTTATCAGAGCTTGATTTGATCAGAAAATACTGACCCAAGTTTGTGCTGAAAGAGGAAAACTACTAGAAATCTGAATCCATAGTCTTGGTAAAACTCTCACAAGTTACTCCTGGGCAGTGCAGCAACAGTTCATGGTGTTGTTCAATAGGCCTACCAAATTCCTGAGAGGGAGGCCACCCTCCCCGGCACTCAGAGTCCCTCCTTCATGCATTACAAGGGTAAAATATCCACATTTATCCCCCACCTAAGGCTTCCAGACAACAACTGTGAGAATTCCTGATTCCATTCGTGTTTTGACAAGCACCTGGTGGCCCCTCCATTTCAGTTTCACTCAATTCATCAGAAAAGGCACATTTAACACTGTAGGAGCTCAAGCCTGTTTCAGTTAGCAAACACCTTGAAATGCAAAGCTTACATTAAAAAGTTTAAACGTCAGTCTTACCTCTGGTGGTTTGAATGGCCCTTGTTCTGAAACAAAGGTAAAAATTGGCATCGTCAGTGTGGGTCCTTTGGTTTGGTTAGCAGCCTTAGCCTGTCCTGTGCAGAGTGGCCAAACACTGCCGCTCTGTTTTCTTAACTGATACCTGTAATATGTTTCCAGGGTCCCTCGGGCTGGGCTAGTAATTGTTTTGCAACCTGGATTCTCTTACCTTATTGGCCTGTCAGAGAAGTGACTCATACTTGTAAATGACTCCTGGGCTATGCTTAACTTTTTCAATTGTCTGTAAAGCAGTGGCAAGGCAGCCTCATAAAACTCCATAAAACAAGGACTTGCACTAAATTTATACACACGATCCGATCCTGAGATGCAAGCCTTTCATTCAACACATCTTATCTTAAGATCCAAACACACTGTTTAATGATATTGAGGAGACCAGTTCCTGCAAATGCAAATTGAACATGGCACAGCATTCCCCATGAGAAAGTCTCCATTAGCTGGCAATAAAACTTACTTTTTTTTAGGTAAACTATACTTTGTTTTACAGATAGGAACTTTTTTTAAACACCTCAGTCAGGATTCAATTCCAACATTGTTTCATCTTTACTTCACATATGTATTAATAGGCACAGCATTACAGTTTGGTTCTTAAAACTGAATCACACTTTAGTCATGAGACCTTCAGGGGAGCAGCCTGGTTGGGGGTGGGGTTGTGGAGTAAGTGCACACGCTGCCGCTGAAAACTGACAGGCAGTCTTTTTGCTTCCTTCCCTACATCTAACAGCATCTAAACATGTTATAACTTCTCCAGACAGAGTGAAAACTCCTCACCACTGTGAATGCATGCCTGCACTTTTCCCATCCGAAATAACCTCTACGAAAGGATCTGAGACTGATGCAACCAAAGAAAACATCAGGAGAGCAAGGGCAGGCCTGGATAGAGCTCTGTAGGACTTTTTCTTAAAAAGACTGCAAGAATCCACGTGGCCAGAGTTCACAGGGAAAGCTCCTACCAGGACACCTGCCTGGTCAGAGCAGGCTTCTTACACAAGAAGACTGCCTGGGGCAAGGAACAGGAGGTCACTCTCTGGGCTTTCACTTTTTTTTTTTTTCTTTTCTTTCTTTTTTACTTTTTTTTTTTTTTCCATTTTAAAGGACAACTCCAGATTAATGGGAATGGAAGCTCCATGAGCTGAAAGTCACCTTCTGGAGAAAAGCTAAGTTTGCCTCCCTTTGTCAATTTCAAACCCCATCACTCTAGCTTCACAGATGACTGGTTGTCTCCTGTAAAGGCATCTTTGCTAGGCCAGAAACCAGCTTTTACAAAGGACTGTTCCTGGACAGAAAGGCTAGCTCATGTCTGTTCCTCCCCTATAGAAACAGGTCTCAGGAGATAGAATACCCAAGACGGAAGAGCTGGCTGGGAAGAGAGGCTATGACAGTTATCTTTTAGCCAGACTCAGACTCAGAATGCTGGTTACTTGAACTTACAGTTTCTGGTTTGTTTGTCTCCCACCAAAGCTTCCACACTGTGTGTGTGTGTGTGTGTGTGTGTGTGTGTGTCTGTGTGTGTGTGTGTGTGTGTCTGTGTGTGTGTGTCTGTGTGGGGTAGCAGTGGCTATGGCAGTAGTGTTGTATTCATGTGGATAAACCTGTGTGTGGGGAGAAAGAGTTTGATACCTGGCAATTTCCTTCTTTACACTTTGACCCAGGGTCTCTCACTGAATCTAGGCCTTGTCGTTTCAGATGGGCAGGCTGGCTAGCTAGCGAGCTCCCGGGATTCACCTTTCCCCATCTCTCTGCACTGGGTTGCTTTGGTACACCACCACACTTGGCTCTTACGTGGGTTCAGAACTGTCTTAAACTCAGGAGCTCATCCTTGCCCAACAAGCCTCCTTGCCTAGCCATATCCCTACCTCCTGAGCTTTGTCCTTAGAAGTACACCTGAGGTCCCTGCTCACTGGTACCCTGGAAAACGTATATATCCCAGGATGTCCCGAACTACCGTCTTCTACTGCGGGCAAGTTAGATGAATAACCAAAAGTACAGATCATGAACTATAGGAGCACTGAACAGGAGCAGAACTTTAGCTTTCTATATGAGGAGACTAAGCAAAGCACTGACATGGGGCCTTCTCACATCTTTCCAATTTGGAGTTTATTACTAAATATGCACTTAATTTTAATTTTGAAATAACACTTATTTCTTCTGATTTTTTTTTTGGTGTGGGAGTGCTTTGATGCCCTTGTGAAACAGGTCTTCTACAACTCTTTTCACATGTATCAGTGGTTGTATAAAATTGCAAAAAAAAAAAAAAAAAAAAGCACTGACAACTGTTTTTTGCAGCAGTGTGTCCATGACCCTCGGCTTCATGAGAGCTCTCTGGGTACTGTTTGGAAAAAGAAAACAATGGGATTAAGGTTTCGACCTCAGGACAAAGATAACCACACCTCTACCCCATGTGAGGAAGAGAAGGCCCTCCTTCAGAAGCTCTTCCCACCTCACGATGTTGGACTGGCTGTTAGACAGTCATTGCCTGGCAAAAGTGTTACCAACCACAGAATCCTGGAAGGCATAAGTGTCCTGCATGGCTAGGATCATGCTTCTATCAATGAAGAAAAAATAAGTCTAAGCTGACTCCGATTCTCAGTTGCTCTCCCTCCCTCATTTTCTGTCCTCACATCTCCTGCTTGCTTTCATGGTAACAGCAAAGAAACCTGCTTTCCTCATCATCCTTACTTGGGCACTAAACATCACTTTAGTGTAAAGCGGGTAAGAAAACAGGAATGGGCTCAAAACTGGATGAGTCTCCAGCTCCGAAGTCACAGTCCTTATAGGGTCCTTGCCCTTCACTGTTGATGCCCCATCCCCATGGCCACCAGGGACACAGACTCCTTACTTCCACAGACTTAGTAGAAAGTAGGCAGTACTATGATCTGGCCCTGTTAGGTAAAGCACGCAAATATATGTTCTCAAAATGTGGGTTCTTATGTCATATTACGTGCTAAGTTTCTGGTTTAGGATCTATTGTGTTGAGAGATTTCTTAGTCAGGGTCCTTCGCTAATACTTTTAAATTTTTGACAGTGCCAATAACATTAAACTGAACTGACTGCATTACAGGCATAATCTTAATTCACATAAATATTAATTCAACAGCTCATTAACTTACCGTAACGCAAAGGCAACATTAGAGGAAAACCCAATTACTGCATTAGTTCAGTTATATTTCAGAGTAAAAGTTTATTCTGACTAGAAAAATGGAACAACTACCTTCCCTTGAAGTGTTCTGTGGGAAAGTCGATCTCATTTTGAAGCCTTCAGTCCCACCCTCTACTTTCTCTTGGTATGAATCCAAATCTACTGCGGCAGGAGTTTGTATTGCTAGAAAATTCTGTGGGCACATGGGACAGCAACTATGTCTTCGATAATAAAGGCTCGTTATCATTAAGTGTTTGGCTGAATTCTGACCTAGAAGAAAGGTTGCTGGTTGAAAGATGATGAAAAGTCTCGTTTTCTTTCTCTCTGCATCACTCTCTTTCTCATGGGAACTTTTGTAGGCTAGTAATTCAATTCTTCAAGTTTCTAAAAGTTTTTAATCCTCAGCTTGTCCTTACCCTGCAGCCTACTTCTCCAGCTCCTATTGATCAAACTATAAAAACGCTCTTACCCTTTCAGGGACCTTTCTAGATGGTGACTTATAGGCCCTCAAGAGGTTTAAGTCTTGCATTCTTTCATCATGTCCCAACTGGCTTGATGTAATTCTGAGACGTGGTGTAACTAAGGTGCTTGGAGCCTTTGACGAACTCTACCACTGAAGCCAGCAGAGCTCACTGGGTGTATTTGGATATGATACATGATTTCCACTGAAGTTTTAGGTTCATATTCCGTAGTGTGCTTATTTAAATGCCAGATTCCGTCTTGTTATATATATATTTTTTCTTTTTACAACAGAAGTGGCTCTCAGCTCATACCTTACTATACATTTTGTTTTGTCTTTTATCTGAAGTCCTATTTAAGATTAAACAAGCCAATTCCCAGTAAGATTAGTTGTCCCAAGAGAAGCCATATGAAAGCAATCACTGATGTTTTTATGGAAGGGACCTAGCTATCATAACTAACATACTATTGCTATAAAACATGCAACAACCTTGACCAAAGTTTGGAAGATGATATGTGATGCTATGCTCATTGCTCTGACCTACAGTGGTGTTTTAGGAAAGGATTGAAAGCCACATGCCATAAACAATACTTGGTGGGGAACTTTGATGTCAACCCAAATCTAATCATACAACAGTTTCCAATTCTTTTTCTTTAAAAAAAAAAAAATATTACTGATGAATCACTAAGCCAAATGAAAGGTAAAATAGCTATTCTTGCATATAAAATTGTCTTGATGAATCAAAAAAGATGACTCATTTATACAAAAGGGTTAAGTGCCCTCACACAGAAGCAAAGTCACCTCTTGGTAATGAAATCAGGGGCTCGAGACTCAGTCTATGTTAAATTAACATGATCAAAGGCCTGGCGGTAGAAGACCGAAATAATATTTTACTCTACAAGTTTTACCTCATCTTGAAATATGCACTGCTATTTATAAAAAGAGCCTCTTTCAGATGCCAATTTGTGGTCCAGGCTCTGGGTAAGAATCTCACAGGTTTAAGCCAGCAGGATACTAAGGCAACTTCGTTCCCATTAGAGCTGGCTACAGCAGCAGCAGGAGCAGCAGCTGACCTAGATAAAGAAGCAATTAAACCAGATAAGCAGATGGGGATCTGCTCTGGTTAAATATTAGAGCAGCTGAAGCTTGGGTTGTTACTGAAGGAAAAGATGTTAAACCAGGGTTGTCTGCACTAAACCAAAGTTGTCTGCTCCAGCAAGATCTGCATCCAATGCTACTCTTTGTTTAAACTGGAAGATGAAAAAAAAAAAAAAAGCCATATTGCTCACTGTCAGTGTAGGAAGGAGACAAAAGGGGCTTAGTCATGTAGTCATACATTACATCCAAAGAATATCATAAATGACCCTGAAGTTTGCAGCCTGGGATTAACCCTTCCCCATGGAGTACTGTGAGAAGGAAACACCACCCTAGAATTGCATCAGCTTTGCAGGAACTTGCTGAGAGTCCCCTGGAATGGCGCTCATACCCATTCATTACGATCACTGGAAAGTTCTGGCACGGACTTCAGAGCCTGTGTGAGTGGTGACCATCAAGGCTTCTATGGAGAACACGCAGGAATCGAGTTCAATAAAAGAGGCAGAGCAGAAATTCCTGCCCGGCCTTTATTTATGCCCGTGCAAATCCCCAGGCATTAAGATGCAAACTAACTACCCAATCTTCAAACGTTTTTCCACGTTGCGCAGTTTGTCTTATGAAATGAAAATACAGGAAGGCAGGTTTTTCTCATACTTCAGATATGCTAAAAGCAATAATCCGTCATGATCACGTATTAATATCAATAGATTGCTTCATTCAAAAATGCACTGCATTTTTTTGTCAAGTAATTATTATTTCCAGGGTGAATGAAGAGTCAATAGATTTAAAGGATAATAGAGCATGACATATAAAAGGTTTCTAAACCAAGAGAGGACAACATCTAAACAAAAAGGCCAACTTCCACAGTCAAAGGTGTGTGAGGCCTTTTAAAACCTGCTGGCTAATGTTTAGGCACATATTGTGTTGTTGGGACTGTGTTTATTTTGAAAGAGTTCTATTGTGGGGAAGGTGATACTTGATTTGGATACTTTGACTTGGACTTGTTACAAATGGATGGATTCAAAAGATTAAAAAAAAAAAAAAAACTAGTCCCCACATTTTCCTTCCCTTCTACACCAAAGGCATATATACCCCACCACAGAAAGTAAGAGAGAGCAATGCCTTCCTGTGTGGTTAGCCCCAATCCTCCAACTAAGCTGAGGCTATGTATGCACTTGTCAGGTATGTGTGATAGAAAATGATTGTTTCCAGGACATGTATGTAAAAAGCTACACCCTTATCGTGCTGGTAGGCACAGATGAAACTAGACAGTGGTATCCATAGTTGGGGACCTGGTCTGGAGAACCAATGAATACCCAGTAAACAGTGTGTGTTTGCTGAATTAAACTTTAAAGCTATTAGAGATAGGAGGAGGGGTGGGGGATCAGCTATCCCAGTACAGCCTAACCTTGGAAAATAAATGAGCCCTATTCTCTGAGCTAACTAAAGAATTAAATTCATATGATCAAGGTGATATTCATGATTGGCAAGGAAGGACAACAGGAAGTAAGAAAAGAAAGGATTGATTTTGGATTTGTACGGTGAAAAGAGGGAATTGAGAGGTAGAAACAAGAGCCAACTAAGAATTACTAACAATGAACTGACTGGATGAGGAAGTAGACTCATATGGAAGAAGAGTTTTTTTGGCACCAGGTGTTCTTTGACCTGGTTCATTTTCTTGTTGCTCATTAACCTACCCCAGGGGTACTGCCTGGTAATCAATTGCTTAGGGCATAAATCTGTCCTTGCGTAACTACCCAGAAAGGAATGTAAAATGTCTACTTAAAGTACAACCCAGTGATTCACAGAATAAGGGTTTCTGTTTGTTTTTTAATTTCATTTGTGAAACCATCTTATCAAGCTCTTGCCTCCACACGCATGGAACCCAAGCCTGCATAAACTCCCATACCTATTGTTTGGAGATTTGAGATGATAGTGATATCCAGGGCTCAGGACCCTGACTCCGTCATCTGTCTGTCACCCTGGTTGGTTATCCATCCACACATCTATACCCCACGTCTTCCCTGAGGTCAAAACACCAACTGCATATGGTTGAGTCTAATTAGAGCGACCAGCCAGATGGCCATTATAATAAATGTGATAAATGCTATGATAAAGTTAATTACACAGTGCCAGGAAAACACAGACAACTGATAGACCAAGAAAGGCCAGGCATGCAGAGTACCAGAAAGTCTTCCAAGCGAAGTAATATTTCCACTAAGTTTTCAAAACTGAATAGAATAAGGAAGAAAAGACTAAAAGAGAAACGAAGAGGACCCATGAGAAAACTAGTGGAAGAACTATGAATAGACAGAAATTCAGTGTCAGTTGGGAAGCTTAAGGGATGGACAAAAGAGGGCTAGAAAAACCACCAGAACTATATGTGCTGCTGGGGGAAAGCCTGAACAGGATTCTGTAGGAAACAGAAGCGAAGGTGAGTGAGTGACACAGTGGATCTTAATGGATTTCAAAACAATGCATTTTAAAAGATCTTGAAAGATCAGTTAGGAAAGTCTATATAATAAATAAGATGAAATTAAACAGAAAAATAAAGACAGTGAAATTTCCATGTAAATCAATACTGTAGCAGAAGATTCTAAACAAGATAGGAGAAAAAAATAGGTGAGTAAAGAGAGAGATGGGTCATCAGACTTACAAAAAGTTAAAAAAAAATCACATTTTGGGATAAGGAAAATGGCTTTATACTAGGTACTGGAGGTTATGAGGGCAACTGGTAGGTGATATGGGAGCTGAAGATGAAGGCCTTAAATCCAGAGTTCAGAAAAGATGTTAGATGCAGATGGAGCCAAGATTAATCTTCATGAGATGCGGGCTGCAATGTATGTGAAAGAAATAAGCCCGATCTTCAAAGGTGGCCTGTGGGATAACAGGGCATGAAAGAGAGTATCAAGGAGACCTGCCAGCCATTTCTAATAGGGAAAAGGTGAGAGAGGCAAGGCCTGTGCTGAGATGGCCAGAGGGTGCAAAGAGGATATGGCCAGGGCAGCAGAGTAGGGAGGATTCTCTAGCCTTCGGTAGACCCCGGTCTGCCTCGCCTCCCCGCTCCTTCTGTGAAAATGGCAGATACAAATAAAAACATGATGTTCCCCTTTCCCAGCTGTCTATGGTTTATTACAGTGTCAGCACCCACATTAGTCCCTGCCCCTTAAACTCTAAATGTATCCCTGACTCACAATAGCCAGCCACAACTTCCCTCTCTGCTTGAGAATGCACGTAGACTGGGTTAAGCTTTCCAACTAGAAACCTCTACAAAGTAAGAATGGGCCTTGAGCCATGATTTATGTTATATGGGAAATGACTATTTAACTCGTTTAACTTCGCCTTAAATCAACACTACTGACTTTTTTAAGTTTGCCTACTAGGGTAATTTTCCTCAGTGTCAAGTTCACCAAGCAACACACTCCCCTCCATACAAAGCTCCTACTCCAGTAAAACATGCCTCTACCACCAAATGCATCTTGTGCTTGCTTCTCCCTTCCTTGAGCTCGTGTTGCCCCGGATACTGCAGAAGTTAGGGTAAATGAATTGCTATCCCTCTTTAAGCAATGAATCCTCAATGCCAACCATGACATTCAGGGATTCTCAGCAGGCCAGAGAAGAGAACACAGAAGCTTGCCTGTAACCCCAACGGAGTATCTGTTCTATCACACTCACAGGCAGATCTACCACTCTCAGATTAATACTCTATCCACAGTGGCTGCCTGCACTAGTCCAAGGATGCTTGCAAGTGATGTCTTCCAGTTTTCAGGGGCACCTTCTGAGGGACAGGGGAGAAAGGTGCCGGCGCAGTGATCACGTAGAGCCGCTTCATCCTGAAGATGAGGCCTCTAAGTTACAAAGCCTGGTCTGACTCAGGATGATCTTTCCTAGTTCCATCCATTTGCCTGCAAATTTCATGATTTCCTTGTTTTTAATTGCTGAGTAGTATTCCATTGTGTAAATGTATACACAATTTCTGAATACATTCCTCCATTGAGAGATATCTAAATTGTTTCCAGATTCGGGCTAATATGAATAAAGCTGCTATGAACACAGTTGAGCAGATGTCCTTACTGTATGGTTGAGCATCTTTCAGATATATGCCTAGGAATGCTGGATCTGGATCTTGAGGCAGCACTATTCCTAATATTCTGAGAAAGTGCCAGATTGATTTCCAAAGTGGTTGTACAAGTTTATTTTCCCACCAACAATGGAGGAGGGTTCCCCTTTCTCCACATCTTCTCCAGCATGTGTTGTCACTTGAGTTTTAGACAGTATTCAGGGAATCTTATGGAAGAAGGGGGAGACAAAAAGACCTAGAGGGGACAGGAACTCCGCAAAGAGACCAGCAGAGCCATAAAAATCTCTGCCCAGGGAGGCATGCGGAGACTAATGTGCCAACCTGCCAACCAAGGAAGATGCATGGAGAGGACCTAGACCCCCTGCTCAGATGTAGCCCACAGGCTACAAGTGGGTTCCCTAGTAGGGGCACAGGGACTGTCTCTGACATGACCTCAGTGGCAGGCTCTTTGCTCACTTCTCCCTCGGGGGTGCAGCCTTGCCAGGCCAGAGAGGAAGAGGGTGCAGACAGTCCTGATGAAACCTGATAGGCTAGGGTCAGGTAGTAGGGAAAGAGGACCTCCCTTATCAGTGGACTGGGGAAGGAGCATAGAGGAAGAAGAGGTACGGAGGGTAGGATTGGCAGGAGATGATAGAGGGGGCTACAGCCAAGATACAAAGTGAATAAATTATAATAAATTTTAAAAATTAAAAAAAAAAAAAGAAAAGAAAACCTGGTCTGAAGGAGAAGAGAAGTCTGCTAGGCCAATGCTTGACATTGCATTCTCCTAATTAACTATGAGAATTCAATGTCACTCACTCATCTTTTCAAAGTGTGAAGCAGGAAGAAAAAGAAGAGAAAGTCACGGATGTGGAAAATGGGGAAAAATGGGGATCAGCATGAGAGACTCAGGGTTCTATAGGAAAAAAAGGCAACTTTTCCCAGCTTTAAGGAAATTACAAAATAGTTCAAAGAATGCTGCTACTTCATAGTGGATGGTATCTAAATATCTCACTATCTGTGACCTGCAAGGCAGCTGCATTCTTATCTTCAGTTGCCTTATTTTCAACTGTTTCTGAGCCTGTTTACTCACTTTAATATAAGTGTTTCTGGATCAGAAGGCATCTAAGTCCTAGTTCGAAGGACTTACATAGAGAGGACAGGTGTGGCCCCTAAGAACGCCTGTCCCTCCCCAAGTAATTCAGGACACTCAAATCTAAAACTATGGAGCTTCTGAAAGCACTCTAGCCCATCATAAGGAAAGACCGTGTTCACTGAAGAGTGAGATGGGTAAGGATGAAACAATAAAACTTCATGTGGTTTCCGGGTTGATAGTTGAAGAGTTACAGCTACAACACCTAATGTTATTGTTTGTTTCACCACTTTGTAAAATGTTCTGACCTTCAAACTAATGAAAACGGTAACCTTGTTTCACTGAACCATCTTCAGCAAGTAGCAGAGGCCCTTTAAACTTACTACTGGCTATGGGAAGGGCTGTTGTAAAAACTAAAGAGTTTGTGTGCGATATGATGGTATCTAACACAGTGGAGGAACTCAGCGGCCAGCAACACCTTTGACAGCGTGCTTGTCCTTGCCTAGCACAGAGAACGGCACACAGGGCCCTCTGAAGGTGGCTATTGAAAGAGCAGAGGGACAGGGCTGTGATCTCAGCCCTCGGAAAGGCATCACCTCGCTACAAGTGTCCATTCACTGAACTCAGCCCTGAAATAAGATATTCTCTGTTCTGCTCTTCTTCACATTATCCGAAATAATTCAATGTCCACCTTCTCCTCTGGGAAAATCAAAGGTTGACATGGCTACCTTTTGAACTCAAGCTGTTAAAGATCCTTTCTTGTGTTCAAAAACTCTTCCTGATTTTGAAAGGTCTTATTGATAAAACACAGAGGAACTCAGGGGAAAAGGACAAAGAGAGAGAAGAAGAAAGAGAAAGAAGAAAGAGGCCAGAAAAGAAAGAGAAGGAGACAGCTCTAGAGGAGCAGAGAGAGGCAAAGGCTACTGAATGCATAATTTGCAAGAGCTCATACAACAAGCACAGAGTGCTATTTTTAACAACCAAGCAGAAAATGTTTACATAAATCCAAAGGATATATGCTTTGTTCAATGTGGAAAATGATAATGCATTCAACTCATGAATTCTTGAATTAGTCTGTATAATGTTTGATTCTGGAACCAATAACGAATCTGATCTAAATATTTAAGAGAAGAAAGAGAAAGTTTAAGAGCTCAAAATGGAAGAATATTTTGTTTTTCCTCTAGGTTTTATCACTAGTTGTATTGGTAGTATTCAAATAATTTGGCGATACAGCGGTAAATGACGAGAGTGCCACGAAACCATCCAAGTGTACCCTGGAGACCTGTGCTTCCAAGTACAAATAAAAGTCAAATAAATATGAGATAGTTTAAAACCAAGCCATGTAGAAAAGTCACACAGAACTTAAACAGTTTTCTAATTGTGCTTATTAATGATGTATTCAAAAAAAGATATGTTCTAATAAACACATATTAAGAGTAAATTGGGCCTTAATTATATTTAGCAAGTTTTATGTCCTCATTAGAAACAGAACCCCACGGTAAACATGACTTACCAACAGAATTAACTCTGCCACAATTGTCTACTCTTCCCAAACATTCTTTGTGTGCTTTTGCTCCGCACTTAAAGCATAAGTAGCCTTGATAAAATGTTCCCCTGCAAGGTAAAATTTGAGGACAGTGTATTAAAAAGTGCTAAGTTCAAGAAAAACCCTGTCCCAGAAAAAAAAAGTGCTAAGGGTTTTGGTTTTTTGTTTGTTTGTTTGTTTTTTGTTTTTTTTTTTTAATGTATAATAACTAGTGCAAGGAAAAGGAAAAGGAAATCACGATGCTGTCCAAAGTGCCATGAACACAGGGCAGAGGGTCACAATGGGAGTCTCGAGGAAACAGAACAGGCCCAAGGCTAGCCAGTGGGAAAGGAATACCTCCACTTCAGAACACTGCTGGGTGGATTGCTAGAAAGTCGGAAAGACTCAGCAACTGTAGCAGTCGGTGTAAACTGGAAGACGGGCCTGAGAGAGCTCACCTCAGGAGCATCCGGCAGACTCTGCAGGACGTCACCCGAGTGAAGGTGTGCATCTTGAAGTCGTGGAAATTGGAGTCTGCGTAGTCTGGCCTTATGTTAGATCTGTGAAAAAGGAAAAGTCACTTCCTGAACAAAGTTTCACAACAGAGCGGCAGTCTAAGCACCTAAGAGCAAAGTGCATCCGAACTGCATCAGGAAGAGAAGGGATTCAAGCTGAGAGGTGAGCCAAGTGTGTGCTGGCTTCCAAGCCAAAAGTCTGCTGGCATTAGAACCTTCACTGAAGGCTGGCTGTGTGGAGACCTGTGGCACAGGAGAGGACAGCAACTCGATACTTCTCAGAACTTTGAGTCATTGAGGACTCTGTGACACACCGCCTTTGTCAGCCTGCTGGAAACCAGAATCAGCTTGATAGTCATGCTGTTTTTTTTTCCTTTACCACATCACGGGAATATAAACTAGATGGTGAGATGTGGGGTAAGGCAGAGCGCAGTGTTTCCAGAGCTCACACCTAAGGAACTGCATGGATTGTGTGCGGGTCTCCAGAAAGGGCTGAGGTTTGCCAGCAATGCATCGATCTGATCAGGAAAGCACGTCTTCCTTAACAATTTACTTGCTTTACAGTCCAAATAAAACTGAACTACACTGCTTCGTGTTTGGAATTGTACTTGTGGAATACACACAGGTACCCAAAACTATCACGTGTACCTCAAAGAAACACTTGAGTGTACACTCAGCATATGCCTGACCTGGAGAAAACACATGGCGTCCACTGCCTGTTTAACTTTCGCATTAGTCCTGAATACCTGGCACAAATACCAGCACTAGCTCACAAATAAGGAAACAAGCTTTTCCTAAAGCAACGGCTTTGCCTAAAGTGATAGAAATGGCAAACGAAAAGCTTCCACCCCAGTGTGTGTTCTCAGCCACTAAAGCTACAGTGAAAGAAGAAACTCAGCAATGTCTACATTCAAATTACCAGGGCTTTGAGGCCTGACAGGTACGTAGGGAACCGTGGCATACAGACATTTCTAGAATATCGTTTGCAGTGTTTTTAATCCAGGCATGGCACAGGCTAGAGTAAGGTAAGCTTTAAATGGATATGAATTAGAGGTAGACCTAGAAAGATAATATTTTCTAAAACATTACACACAACTTGAGAGGCTGTAAGATATGTTTGAGATTCCGATGAGCTAGGATTTCCCCTTTTATAGAATACAGCATCTCTCAAGCTCACAGAATCGCGGCGTAATGAAGCATAACACAGGCGGGCAGCCAGGCATCAATCTCTGAGGTACCAGGAGAAGCCTTATGAAAAAACATTCGCCAAGGCAATTGGAGTAGCACGCAGCGATGCAGAAGTGTCAGAGAGGTCAGCCTTCCCATCCATCTGCTGAATAGGAGCTGCTGAAAAGGAAATCAAATCTGGGTGCCAGCTGGGAGTTCTCTGCTCCGTGTTTCTGGTGACCTCTCTTTTTAGGAAAATGTTCCAGTGCATGACAAAAAGTATAGCTATTCTGACTAAGGTGTTTGTGTGTGTGTGTGTGTCTGCGTCTGTGTGTGCATGTGTGTTGCTGATTAGAAATAATGGTGTCTTTCTTCATAAAATAATCTAGAAACAAAAGTCTCACACTGACTCCAGAAAGCTGGTCATTGAACACTGCATCAAAACCCATTGCTGTAGCTGACAACGGTTGCTGTTCATTTTTTTTTCTCTAAAGCATCAAAATGACTCAGTCAAACATACCTTGTCAAATTTATTCTGAAGCGATGCTTGTTCTAGAGTGAAGAAAATAAAATTTCCGTCCCCGAGAACTTGAAAAATTCATCCACCTGGAGTTTTCAATTCAATGTAGGTTTCCATCAGGTAGCAAATTGTGTAACTAGATCTCCACACAGCTAAGAGTTTTAATCAGTCTTCCTTGGACGTGGTGGCACACCTTTCCCTTGGAATCAACCCAAGTTCTACATAGTATACATTCCTGTACATGTGCATACATAAGAACATGTATGTGCGCCATAGTTGTGTCTTAGTCATTAGTATTTAAAACTTTTGCCAACTGGGAACAGGCTACCTTTTCAGAAGACAAAAAGCTGAAGGGGAAACTGCAGACACGCCACGGGTGTTTTGTTTTAATCTTACGATTTAAAAAAATAAGAGAGAGCGAGAACTCTGAAAATGTTGTTAGCAGTAGTTGCCTTAAGGGAAAAGAAATTTGAAGTGGTAGAACAGAATGGTAGAGAAACTGTGACTTTTTTAAACTAAAGCTGAATATTATTTTTTCAAAGTTTCAAATCAAACATTAAAGAATAAACGTTAACTCCATGACCCTGGAACCGCTACGGAGGCACTATGAATATAAAAGCGCTGTCAAGGGGAGGAATCTGAAATTAGACCACCGGGGCTTAAATCCTCACTTGCAAATCAGAACAGAGTGACCTCAGGTGAGTTGGTGAGTTTAAAACAGGAATACTAATAGAATCACCTCAAAAGCAAAGCAATGCACATAAAGTGCTCAGGACAGTGTCTGAGTCAGGGCTGGTGTTGAGTGTGGGCTATCACTAATGAAGTGGTGATATCAAGTTCACAGGACAGCAGTGTGGTCAGGATAATGCTTCCTGGCTGGTAAAGTTTCATGGATTGTCCCAATCAACTCCCTAAAGAATCTTCCTTCTCCTAGGACTTCCTATTCATGTGGCTGCTATCCAATAATGTCCTTTGGAGCACAAAGCCAAATATAATTGTTATTGTTATTATTTATTAATGTTATTTGAGGTGAGGTAGCTCATGTTGGCCTTGAACTTGCTTTGAGGATGAGGATGATCTTGACTTTCTGATCCTTCTGCCTGTACCTCTCAAGTGGCTAACAGACAAGTGCCACTATGCCCCTTACATGTGGTACTGGGGATCAAGCCCAGACTTCACTCACACGAGACTAGCACCCTTCCAACTTAGCTATATCACCAGCCTAGAAGGAACTATTTATGTACAGTAAGGAACAGAATTTCTCAAGAGGCGTGTATGAAAAAGCCTGAAGAATTTGGTGACGTCAACAACAAAGGTTAGAGTGGCTAGTTACCAGTAGAAAGGGAGACCGACCGCAATGATTAATTGCAGGGATTTGGGCTTCTACAATGTCTTGATACCCAATGGCAACTCAAAAAGACTTCTGAGGGGCTTTCCAACTGTGTACCTCTAAAAGACATTGCCATACAACACTAAACGTTTGTATTCCTGCCTGCCCACGATGTGACTGAGGACAGCTGAGGTCTCCTTTTCAACTTGTCGCTTCTTTAAAGTCGGCAAACATTTGACTAAAAGAACCCATGGCTAGGTATTTACAAATGCTATAATGGGGAAATGTGCTTATGCTGTAACATTTCCTGCATTTGTCTTCAAAAGCCTGCCTTTTGTCATAATGCAAGACACAAAAGAAAAACAAAACAATGAAATAAATTTCAGTTTGCCGTTATACTTGATATTTATTTTTCTAAACCCTTTCTTCTTCGTGACAAAGGAATATCCTCATGTACAAATCCTGTAGTTTCACTCACAACTATGTTTTAAATAGTATAGTTATGAATACAGTCATTAAAAAACAATTTTAGGGGCTGTGGAGATGGCTCAGTGTGCTATAACAGCACTTGCAGTGTAAGCACGAGGACCTGAGTTTTGATTCCCAGACCCGTGTGAAAGCATGTGCAGCCAAGAAAGAGTATCTACAACCCCAACACAGATGGAAGATGAGTCAGGATTACTGCTGGAGCTTGCTGGCCACTCATGCTTACCGAACGTTGAGAACTGCAGGTTCCCTAAGAAACACTGACTCAAGAGAATAAGACAGATCCATCTCTTGTCCTCCTCTGCTCATGCCCTCATAAATGTATACACACATGTGCACGCTCACACACTCATGCGGGGATAAACAACTTTATGTTTAAAATTAACATTTTCTCCATTTTCGCCATAGACCGATGTATAAACCACTTCAATATTAAAATAGTTTACAGTACAGAAAGCAAATACTAGCAAAAGGAAATCATATTAAATGGTCATAACCAGTTAGTTACACAGGAAATATGATGCTCAGTTTATGATAACTTTTTATCTCCTGCACTACAAATGTTATGAATAATTAAATCTCCCTAGTGTAGTTTGACAATTATCCAAAATATATAAAGTAATGGCTCCATCACTGTACGAAAAGTGAGAGGTAAAAGCAGATGTTGGTGATTCAAAAAACAAAAACCCTGAATACAATTGGCTTGTCTACCCAAAGTATACAGATATGGAAAAATACTTGAGTAGATACAGATATTTTTATTCTTCAAATTCAGAAAACTTACATTCCAATTTTTCTTTTAAAAATGTTGATCAATCATAATTATTCTATTAAAATATTTTACTCTCAAAATAATAAAACAGATGCTTCTACAATCCTTCTATTACCCTTTATTTAACCTCTGTTACTTACGCAGCAATAAACTGTTCAAAGCAATACTACTGAAATAACCTACCTTCCAGAAGGTGTTTTACAAATGTATTTTAGCTTCAGGATATATATTTATCTGTGACTCCTCAAAACTTTAAAAAATATGCATATTTAAAAATTATATTATTAAAAAGGAACTAAAAAGTATTGTTCATTTCACAAATGCCAAAGAAGAATTTCAACCAGATGTTATCATACACAGGGTGTGGAAGTACACATGTGATGACCACAATCAGAAGGCTAGGGAAGTGAACAGTAACATCAAGGGCATCCTGGGCTACAAGAAACCCTGCTCCATGAGAAGCAGCAGTGAGGTCTTATAAGCTTCTGAAAACCATGACAACAAGCTAGATGTTACAGATAGTTCTACAATGTGATAATGGATATCGAGGAAGAAAGAAGGAAGGAAGGAAGGAAGGAAGGAAGGAAGGAAGGAAGGAAGGAAGGAAGGAAGGAAGGAAGGAAATATAGATAAAGCCAGGTGCAGTGGTGCATGCCTGCAATCCTAACACTAATGAATCAGAGGCAAGGTTATCATATGCTTAAGGCTAGCCTGGAGTACATAGCAATGACCATACAAATAAGTGCTACATAGCTACTTCTGTTTCCAAAACGGGGATGGAGGACAAGAGCATACTTAATATAAAAAGATGCATATTTCAATTAATATAAATTAAGCAAAGTTCTTGGTCTCTATATTACTCAATATTGTTCCAGAAAAGTTAATCAATGCAATATGGCAAAGCAGATATGAAGGAAAGATGTTTGTAAAATACATAGAATACCCAAAGTTCTTATTTGGAAATGACACTGATGGTGTTTATCAGCTGTAGGAGTTCCCTGGTAGAATTCTTGTGCTCACCCAAGTATACCAGCACAAGCTGTGCTATAGCACAACGATAATAAAAAGTGCATGGTAGTGGCATACAACAGACTAGTGAATCAATGGAATCGAATCAAAGATGCAGAAAACCCACATACCTATAGACACATGATTTTTGACAAAGAAGCCAGACCTATATCATGGAAAAAAAAGACTGCATCTTCAACAAATGGTGCTGGTCTATCTACATGTAGAAAAATGCAAATAGATCCATACTTATCACCCTGCACAAAATTAAAAGTCCAAGTGGATCAAAGGCCTCAACATAAAACCAGACACAGTAAATCTGCTAGAAGAAAAAGTGGGGAAGAGTCTTGACCTCATTGGCTCAGGAGACAACTTCTTGAACAGAACACAAACACACCAGGCTCTAAGATCAACAATTAATAAATGGGATCTCATGAAACTAAAGAGCTTCTGTAAAGCAAAGGACAATGTCAACAGTACAAAATAACCAGCCTGCAGCCTGGGAAAAGATCTTCACCAACCTTACATCTGACAGAGGGCTAATATCAAGAAGATATAAAGAACTGAAGAAGTTAAACACTAACAAACCAAATAACCCAATTTAAAAAAATGGGGTACAGAGTTAAACAGAATTCTCAACAGAGGAATACTGAATGTCAGAGAAACAGTTAAAGAAATGCTCAATGGCCTTTGTTGTCAGGGAAATGCAAATGCAAATGACTCTGAGATTCCATCTTATGCCTATCAGAATGACTAAAATAACACGCTCAAATGACAACACATGCTGGAGAAGATGTGGAAAAAGGAGAACAGTCCTCCATTGCTGGTGGGAGTGAAAGCTTGTACAACCACTTTGGAAATCAATCTGACACTTTCCTAGAAAGTTAGGAATAGTCCTACCTCAAGACCCAATGATACCACTCCTGAATGTATACCTGAAAGACCCTCCACCATACAACAAGGACATTTTCTCAACTATGTTTATGGCAACGTTGTTTGTAATAGCCAGAATTTGGAAACAACCTAGATGTCCCTCAACCGAAGAATGGATACAGAAACTGTGGTACACAATGGAATACTACTCAGCTATTAAAAACAAAGAAATCATGAAATTTGCAGGCAAATGGATAGAACTAGAAAAGATCATCCTGAGTGAGGTAACCCAGAACCAGAAAGACATGCACAGTATATTTTCACATACAAGTGGATATTAGCCATATAAAATAGAATAAACATGCTAAAATCTATAGACCTAAAGAAGATAAACAACAAGGAGGACCCTAGGGAGGATGTTTAATTCTCATTCAGAAGGCAAAAAAGATAGACACCAGAAGTGGCAGAAGAGGAAGAGAGGGAACAGGATGGGAGCCTGGCATAGATGTCCTTTGAAAGGCTCCACCCAGCAGGAAATCAACACAGATGCAGAGCCCCACAGCCAAACTGTGGGCAGAGCACAGAGAGTCTTATGGAAAAGTGGGTGGATAGAGGACACAGTGGGGACAGAAGCTCAACAAGGAGACCAACAAACCCAAACAATTGGGCCCAGAGGGGCCGGCAAAGACTGATGCATCAAGCAAGGATCATGCATGGAGAGGACCTAGACCTCCTGTTCAGATGTAGCCCGTAGGCAGCTCAGGCTCCAAGTGGGTTCCTTAGTAAGAAGAGTAGGGGCTGTCTCTGACATGAACTTGATTGCCTGCTCTTTGATTACTTCCCCCTGGTGGGGTGGCCTTGCCAGGCCACAGAGGAAGAGGATGCAGGCAGTCTTGATGAGATTTCACAGGCTAGAGTATGATAGTAGGGGAGGAGGAGCCCCGTTTCAGTGGACTAGTGGAGGCATATGGGAGAAGAAGGGAGGGAGGTGGGACTGGGAGGAGATAAGGGAAAGAAAAGAAACTAAGAAATGATAAGATTCCTAAAAATGGCATGTGGAGAAAGCTACGTGTAAATGTCCAGTTTTTACCAGCTCAAAATGGAGTAAGTGTATGCAGTGTCTCTAGCAAAATTCCTGCAGATTTCACAAATTTAAGGGTAGAGTAGAACTGGTAATGTTCTTCTCTACATGATCAGCCAAAAGGAAAGTGAGTGTCCACCACAGATCACCTCTAAAGCAAACAGGGCCGTCATGAGTGTAAAGGTGTTCGCTTACATGAGTAATAGCAGTATTCTCCGAGAAGACTAAAGGTAGCTCAGATGCAGGCAGGCCCTAAAGGCCAAAGAAGACCTAAGGTTGTCTGAGACAGAGCCTGACATATAAGATCCCTCATTCCCCACGACCTCAACTGCACAAAACAGCACTGAGCCAACTGGACTATTGATCATACTTCTTAAAATGTTTCTTATACTCTTAGAACCACCAGCTAAACGGGAAAAATACCAGAAGAGGGACAGGAAGATGGCTCAGTGGGTACAACGCTTATGGCCCAAGCCTGACCACCTGAGGTCAGCCTCTGGAACCCATGGTAGAAGGAGAGCACTGACGAAAAGTTTCTTCTGTATGTATACCACGGTGTGTGTGAGTGTGTACACGTACATACGTGCACGCACAACTATGCTTTTAGCTCTTAAAGATCACAAGAGTTGACACAAGAGTTTCTGTCAAATCAGAAACAGTCCTAAAATCTCCAGATGTGTAGTAACGTTCCTAACCTAAGGCTCAAAATTAAACCATCATTTTACACCCCAAATGTATGTTTGTCTATAATATATTTACACATACATATGCATTCACATGAAACACTCAGAGGATGGCTACATGCTGACAATTCTTTTCACTAACTGAAAACTTCCTAAATAAAATCTGAATATTTAAAAATGGCTTATTCCATGAAAGTGAAATTGAAACCCCCAAGTCAATTACAGATAATATGTAATACCAATATATAATAGAGAATACCAAAAGACATCTGCATGATCTCTCAGTGAACGATGCTCAGTTCTTGCTTGTTTTCCTCACAATGCATTCCGTTAACAACATGGAAAGCTAATTATGCTACTGGTTATTTGCAAGGACAAAGAAAATGAAAAAAACAATCAAGTCCTTCAAAAGACAATTAAAAATAACAGAGTTCAGGAGGAACTTATTCCTAAGGATCAATAAAAAGAAGAAAAGACAAAAAAAAAAAAGATGTATGAATCACAAACAAGTTTAATTGCTTATATTCCAAAGCATGCACTCTCTTCACTAAGGAAATTAATAAAGATGTTAAAAAAATACCAGTAAAAAGAAGATAATGTTTGGTTCTGAAAAATAGTATTTTCCTATCTATTATATATTACATTCCTTCCTTTCATTCGAAGATGCTTTTATAGTAATTTCACATATACATCCATCATTGTGTTTCAGTGACATTTCAAGAAAATTACTGAATGAAATGTAAACTCAGTTAAGCCTATAATAAATTCACAGTGGAAAAATGTCAGATTATGGGTAATTTGGGTTATATTTTTTTATAGACTTGATATGAGTTTTTGGCATCTAACATCTTCCATTTTTACTCTCCAAAATAAACACTCAGAGCTGTCATTGCTGAGGTAAAAGGCCAACACTCAGGAGTGGGGAGAAATAACAGGGACCCCATTTGTTGGTATCCACCTTTTGACTCAAATTATTGAGGACAAATAAAAATATACACATACACAGTTTATTGTTAATTTTTTGTTTGTTTGTTGTTGTTTGTTTTTCAAGACAGGGTTTCTCTGTGTAGCCTTAGCTGTCCTGAACTCACTTTGTATATCAGGCTGGCCTGGCACTCACAGAGATCTGTCTGCTCTACCTCCCTGAGGGCTGGGATTAAAGCATGTACCATCATACCCAGCTACATACGTACATTTTCATAAATATATTCTATTGATGAAATGATGGAAACACTATCTATATGCTGGATGATGATTCTTTTTATTATTTTTGTCATCATAAATGACAAACAGTGGAAAATTTTAGAGACCTCATCAAGGTAGAGGGATATACATAAGGTCATATCTACCACCTTATAAAATGAATCTATGAGAATAAAGTTTCTCTTGTAATAAATACACTAACACTTCTTCTTGCTAACAATACAATCCATTTACTCATACAGTCAACAAGTTAATTGAGAATTTGTTATGAGCCAGCCATTTTAGAACTCTAGGAATACAACAGTGAATTTATCTGTCTGACACATATAATCACAGATTTCCAGTTAAGCTAGGTTAGACTGCTTTATTTTCATTTTCCCAGGAAAATATATCATCTATTCTCATGTCAGTGAACACAAGAGAGGAAGGAAAACACACAGAGAGAGGTACCTCAGTGTTCTTGTTTAAACAAGATGTCCTTACCTTGCTGTCTAGGTAAGGAGTAGCTTCTAAAGATTTTTGCGAATTCCCATATTCTCTGACCCAACAGACCAGTTATATAATTCAAACACCAGAGACAACATGAGAAATGCTTGGCTGGCACAGTAAGGTTAAGCTGTAGCTAAAGTCAAATTATGCCTAATATGAAATTGGCTATTAAAATGATGTGTCTGAGAAATAAATTGATATTGTTAGCAGGAAACCTTAAGGAACAAAAGTAGTGGCAGGCTTTCTACAGCTTCTCTTTAAATGTCTAAAATAATTATGTATGAAAAATATTTTAATCAACATTTCATCTTTTATATACAAAGCCTGTTTTGTTTTGTTTTATTCTCCTAACCTACTTTTTAAAAGGATTTTCTACATGAGCACTGAATTTATATTATTTCCACCCTCCCTCTCTTCTACTTTTCCTGTACCCACCTCTCAAATCCATCAGCACTTCTTTATTATTTCTGTTACATATGTGTATCTAGATACTTAGCTTATGTACAGAAGTTCACTATAAGTTGAGAAGGATTTCTGTAAATTTTTCATCACTTAAGGCTACTATAACCTACAAAAAAACAAAATCATTCTTTAAAAGGAGAGCTTTAAAATGCTAAATCCATTTTAAAGGATAAAACCCATTATTAAAGGATAGTAATTATAAATATAGTAATTTTTAAAGCTTACCAGATAAAATGGCCAGTAGCTGTATTTTTAAAAGATTTAAAATTTGTTTACTTTAATTTTGTTATGAGCATGCTTGCACAGTGCCATGTGAATGCAGGTGAAACCGGAATGACAGCTAGTTGTGGGCCATGTGACATGGAGCTAAATATGGGTCTTCTGAAAGGACAGGAAGCAGGCTTAACCACTGTGCTATCTAGCCATCCCTAAAAGACATATTTTAGATTTCGATTCTAGGCTCAGCAGAACATGTACGATATGAGATACTTTGTCTCTTTGAGCTGCCACAAGCTGAAGTGATAAGACTCATATTTAACAATGTGACAAAATAATTTGAACAGGAATTAGACTGCATTAGTCAGTTCTACCACAAGAATTAGACATTAATGAAGACAGGTATGAGAAATTAGGTAACTGTCTTGTTATGGAAGGACTGAGGGGGGTTGGGGCAGAGGTAAAACAACACAGACTTGTGTTGAAGAGGAGCAGGAGGGACTGAGGATCTGACGATTACCCTAGGCAAACACTTGTTTGGGGGAGCAAATTGCGATGTGTTGACCAAAGTTCTAGGGTAGATAAGAGAAACATGAATAGGTTCATTATTCAAAACCACAGTGATATATAGGAACTGAATTAGATCTAGACAGATAACTGGACAGTTAGCAGATTAATTAAGGTAATATGATTTGTCTCCAAACACCTGTCTGGCAACGTGTCTATCCTTTCTTGTCAGGTGTTCTTGGAACAGGGCACAGGCTGCTACAGGTATCTTGGTTTTAATGAGAATTGGCCTTTTTATGCTCATATATTTGGTCCCCAATTGGTGGAATGGTTTGAGGAGGATCAAGAGGTGTGGCCTTGTCGAAGAAGGTATGTCACTGGGGATGGGCTTTGATAATTCAAAAGCCCATGCCATTCACAGTCAGCTCTTTCTTTCTGACTCTCACTTGGAGATCATATTTAAGCTCTCAGCTACTGCTTCAAGGCCATGCCTGCCTGTCTGTTCCCTGCCATGACAGTCATGGGCTCAGCCTCTGAAGATGTAACCAAGCCCCCATTAAACACTTTCTTCTATAATCCGCCATGGCCATGGTGTCTCTTCACAGCAATAGAGAAGTAACAGATTAACAGCTGAATGTAAGAACCAATGGCCAAGGATCCAACCACAGTCTGAAAAGTGTCCTGGGGTGGAACAGCATAGAATGTGTAAAAAAGAGCTAAGACACCTGATCACTCCCTTCTACAGAGCCATCAGACATGAAGGGGCGTGAGGCTTGACAGAGAAGGGATATGAGACCCGCAGAAAGAGTAGAAAAAGAAGGAGAGAAGCACAGTGCAAACGGTGCTTTCAAATTAAGAGCTGGTGAGTCCAAAACAGATACAGACACAGCTATGTGCGCACAACACCTGAGAGAAAACAACAGCGCCCTCGTGACTGCACGAAGGCTGCCTAGAGAAAAGGGACCCTGAAGCTTCTGTGCAGTTTTTCTGAGCCAACAACAACCATAACATCCTCAAGCTGGAGTCTCAGCTAACCTTTACTCCCTTTAACCCCAGGGTGATGGAGAGACATGGGGCATCCAAACTGTTCCTTTCTGTCTACATCTTACAAAATAGGGTGGTAAAACTTTCCAAATACGACTAAGGAACATTAATTCCAACCTGAGAGGGAACTGTGATTGCAAATAATGTCTACTTGGGACATGACGGCAAGTTAGGACTGTGAACTACAAACCTTGTGTTTCAATTAGGCATGCCATCCCAGTGAGGTTCCTATAAGTATGCCGGAAAGAATGAGTAGGAAAAGGGTATTTCAAGGTGGTCGATTTTCTGCAGAGTTAGTTGTGCATAAGACATTCAGACTATGCAGATGCACAAGCCAGCCTCACTCCCTACCGTGAAGTATTGGATTGATCCTCCATGCCAGTCTTTCTGCTGAATGTTGCTTTTTACCCCCTCAAAAACTAATTACATTAGAGAAACTCAGACTGAGATATTCTGCAAAGCACACTTTTCTCACCATCCTTGTCAATGAACTTCAAATTGTCTTGTGATTTGGGACTTCCTCTTCTACAGTGTCTATCCATTTTGAAATAATTTAAAGTCCCAAATGAGACAAAAAGCATACGGAAGAGCAGAGCTCAGGTGGCTACTCCTAAAGCAAAACTCACAACAGGCTGACTGGCACCATGATAATCTATCCAAAAAAAAAAAAAATCTCAAAAGTGTTCTCAAGCCATCCCAGCAAATGGACTTCAAAACTATTTACCAAGTCCCTGCTATGCACTGGATAGCATACAATAGAAATAGGATTAAGCCTGTGCCCTCTGAATGCGGTGTTCCAAGAGGGCTCAATCAAGCCCTCGCAGCCTTCTAAGCACCAGCGTTAAGAGAAGCTGAGTGCCGGGGGAGAGCCTCAGGCTGTGCCCCATGTCACTATAAGAGCCCCCCGCAAGGTCTTGCTCTCTCCCCAGCACAATTTCTCAGACATTCCAATTTGACCACAGCCTCGGGGTTCGTTCCTGACTTGTGTCTATGACATAGATTGCTCCTGGGGCATTTTTCCCTCACCAAGTACCATACAGCCCATAGGATTTCTGTGGCTGAGCAGGAGACACAGATTCATGGGTAAGAGGGCCTGATGAGAGGCCTTAGAACTTGAATTGAATCCCAGCACCTTGTTGGGAAGAAAAGCTCAGCATGGTTGGTAACATACTTGAGGGGGAGAAGCAGGAGGATCTGAGGGGCTTGAAAGCTTCAAGGTTCCTGTTTAGTAAAAGGAATAAGGCAGAGATTGACAGAGCCAGGCACCAAACTCCTCCTCAGGCCTACAGGCACATGCATAACTCACCCGACTCAACACACATGTGGACACATATACACACACGTGTGCTCACATACACACATGTTCACTTCCCTCACCACACAAACACAAATGCTGCAGCCACAATCCACCCTTAAGCAAACCCTCCCCTGTGACCTACCAGCTCCCACTTAGATCCCTCTTCTTCTTATCAGTCTGCAACTGAATTCTTCTGGGCCTGGGTCTCTTCAAAGAGATTCGGTGCTGAAATAATAAATCACCGCGCTCTTTGTGGCTTACTCCTGACAGAGTCTCTGCCTCAATTACAGATTAGATTGCTAAGAAAAAAATCTTTTGTTATAATAACACTGCTGAGCCAGGATTCCACGTGTCTGTGATATCCTGAAATGAGCATCATTTGTTCTAATGAGGTTAGTCCTTACAGCCATACTAGCCAGCTTCAAAACAGGGGGCCGTTGCCAACGATGTGACTACAGAGTTAGAATTCTACCTTCAAGATCCAGAAATGAAAGAATTGCTGAAAATAACTTGATCACTAACGTTCAGGGATTTAACCAGTCTAAAGGCAGCATCAACAAATACTTGAAGGGATTAGGATTGGGGAAGTTCCAGGATGCTTAGTATGTGAGGATTCCTAGAAGGTATCACAGAAGGAAAAGCCGAGGAGGTTCCACATCCCTTCCTAGACCTTCTGCCCCGTGGGTCTTTCGTCTGCTTTCTCCCCTGCACCATTGATAATACGACTTTATTCATAATAAACCAGTAAGGGTGTTTTCCTGAAATTCCGAGAGCTTTCCTAGCAACTGAAACGAGTGTAAAGACAGGGTCATGGACCTCAGCTGACAGTAGTAGGTAAGTGAGACAAACGGGGGACAGTCTACCACTTGTAGATGGTATCTGTGATGCATGGGGCAGGGGGGCCAGAACCTGCAGGATCAGAGTGAAGTTCCAAGCAGATAATGTAAGGCCTGAATTGGAGGACAGTGTCTGACAGAGAGCCACTTGATGTTGTGGTTTTGTGTTCGTCCCTTAGACATTCATGTGCTAAAGGATTGGTCCCTGTGAGGCAGTATAAAGGGGAGCAACCTTTAAGAGGTGGGACCTAGGGGGAGGTCACTGTATCTTTAAAAGGAAATAATGCTTTTTTTCACAGTGTTCTCTTGCCCAGAGGAAGTCACATGGGAAAGAGGTATGGTAAACAAACAGAGAAGCTCTCCTGAATCCCTCCAGCATTTGGTCTCACACTGCTATCTCTTCCACACACATTCCTAATTTAGGGCTCGGTCCTACGACATTGATCTTGATCCAGACATCATTTGCAAGTGGTAGATTGTCATTTCTATGTCTGAATGACTGTGACAAATCAAAGATCCCATGCTGCTCTTTGCCTACATACCATTAGATGTGTGACAGCTGAGCAGGTGCCAGCACCGTGTTCCTGAAATTCTAGAATTGGAGGACCCTGGATAAGATGATCAATCCTAACTCAGAAAGGCAAACGGATGGATATTGGAAGAGGGAAAACAGGGAACAGGACAGGAGCCTACCACAGAGGGCCTCTGAAAGACTCTATTCGATAGGGAATCAAAGCAGATGCTGAGACTCATAGCCAAACTTTGGACAGGGTGCAGGGAATCATATGAAAGAAGGGGAAGATAGAAAGTGGACAGGAGCTCCACAAAAAGAGTAACAGAACCAAAATATCTGGGCCCAGGGGTCATTTCTGAGACTGATACTCCAACCAAGAACCAATGCATGGAGATAACCTAGAACCCCTGTATAGATGTAGCCCATGGCAGGTTAGTGTCCCAATGGGTACCCTAGCAAGGGGAACAGAGACTGTCACTGACATGAACTCAGTGACTGGCTCTTTGATCACCTCCCCCTGAGGGAGGAGCAGCCTTACCAGGCCACAGAGGAAGACAATGTAGCAGCACAGAGAAAGACATTGTCTCATCAATGAAGACAATGATGAAACCTGATAGGCTAGGGTCAAATGGAAGGGGAGGAGGGCCTCCTCTATCAGTGGACTTGGAGACATGGGAGGAAATAAGGGAAGGAAAGTGGGATTGGGGGGGGAATGAGGCAGGGGGTTACAGCTGGGACACAAAGTGAATAAACTGTAAAAAAAAAATTAATTAAACCTACTCTTATTATAAAGTACCCAGATTCACAAATTTTGTGGCAAAGCTAATCAGACTAAGACACTGGTTGTAGATGTGGGGAGTCCCTTGCATTTTAGTGCCTGTAAGTAAAATACTCTGCACTGAGTTGTGTGTGAGAATAGAGGAACATTCTTTGTTTATTTTCTATCATATATGGAGCCCTCATATTGTTTGATATCCTGCTAGTCCTAAGATGATGCCTTGGCCTCAGGAATCATAACCAGTAAGAAATGACCCAAACAGGCTCCCAGACATTGTACAGAAATATTGGCCAGAAAATTCTGGGCCAATACTGTTTTGGTTAAAGTTTTACTGCTGTGAAGGGATACCATGACTACAGCAACTCTCATAAAAAATGTTTAATTGGTGCTGGCTTATAGTTCATAGGTTTAATCCATTATTGTCATGGCAGGAAGTATGGTGGCATGCAGGCAGACATGGTGTGGAGAGGAAAGGGAGAGTTCTACATCCAGGTCAGCAGGCAACAGAAAGAGAATACCATGGTGGTATTCTCTAGGCATGGCTTGAGCATCTGAGACCCCAAAGTCCAGTGACACTCTTCCAACTCCAACAAAGCCACCTCTACTCCAACCAGGCCACACCTTCTAACACTGCCACTCCCTGTGAGCTTATGGACGCTATTTTCTCTCAAACCAACACAAATCATAAGAAAGACAAAGCTCCCAACATCAGCCATCACTAGGCACTCAGGATATTTAGAGAACTCTGTCTACTGCATTACATGACTTTTCTCATGTAATTTTACCAGCAGCATAGTAATCACTATTAACTTCATTTACAGATTAAAAGCCCGGTGCTTAGCAGGCCTCAGTAACTTTTTGGGGGTCACTAGACTAGAAAATCCAAGTTTCATGACTCAGTTGTTTCTTATTAAATTCCAAAGTTAATGCTTTCAACCTTTCTACGACCTTGAATTTAATAAAAGAGAATTTTACGAGACCTATGTTCTGGAGTCCATCGCTGAGACGATGAGCATAACAGCATCCCTACTTCCATGAGAACATCCCACAGAATGTCGAGATCTATGATCGCACTAGCCAACTGTCCTCACTGTAACCACAGGAGACCTCATTTTAACCATCCCATCACAGTTCCATACCAGTTCTCTGAAAGACATTCACTATGACCAGGATTCTTGGGGCCATGTTTCTGGCTAGTGAAGTGAAGCTATATTAGAATGTGCAGCTTCCTAGAGCAGCCACAGTTTAGCAGACCAAACTTTGCCTGGTACACTGGTATCTCTCGTGATACACTGGTATCATTAAATGTTGCTATCCGTTACTATACACAGTTTGCTTGCACTGCCCAAACCTCAGGACAATTAATGTGGTCTTACATATTTGGTACTTCTATTGGTGATATAACTATTTTACCAATGTTATAAAATAAAAGCAAATATAATTCTTAATCAACAAGGAGCCTATATAAAGCCTAAATGAATAAAACATGAAATGTTCTGCATTGCACCTAGCAGAAGGCAGGAAGAGATAAATTAATAGTGAACAGTATTATCCTGTTTGCATGTTACAAAGCACACCGTGAGATATTTTATCTCTATTTTGTGATTCCAAAATTATAGCCCAGTGAAGACAAGCAACTTGCCCAAGTTCATTAAGCAATTAATACACTCTGTTCTTATTCACTTCACAATACTAAGTACTTTGGAGATAATAATGTGGGTCATGAAGAAAAACATGGTTTAAGTAGGAAAATTATATCCCTACTATTATCATCCCATCATAGGCTCAAAAGAGACCCATTTGCTTCAAGGCACCCTGAAGTATTCACTCCACTTTGCTCCAAATCACCATTCCTGGTAATGAATATTCTCTTTCTTCTCTACCACTTTGAATGCTATCAATCTCTGTAGTTCAAGTCCCATCTCATTAGTCCATTTGTTGATTATCAGGGGGTTTGGGGGTGTGTAATTTTATAGTTCATACACACACACAGTTAATATGTCCAGTATATTAACCCCCTGAATGAAGCAGAGATGGCAAAATTTTCTCCCTTTCCGTGGGCTGTCTGCTCTGCTAATAGTTTCATTTGCTGCAGAAAAACGTCTATGTTGCATGTAGACCCTTTTGTTGATTCTAGGAGATAGTTCTTGAGCTAGTGAACTTTTGTTCACCAAGTTCTTATCTATACCTAGATCTTAAAGTATATGCTCTGCTTTATTCTAAGTCTTGAATAATAAGGAATTATTCCCTACCACCTCCAGAGAGAAGAGATACCAAGTCAGTGTAGCCGATCAAAGGTCCACGGGTCTAAAGGGCCTTCGGGAAGTCAGTCTGGTTACAGCCTCAGATATATCACAAATGTGAAACTGCTACTGGGTAAAGGCCACATTTCTAGCCTTGTCCAGCATCTCTTCTTGTTCTGAGGGCCATGAATGAGCATCAGTGGTTCCAGGGAAACAGGCAGATCTCATTTACATACTAGATAGAAAACTCCCAGAAGTCATCTTGCAAAGCCGGCTGAGTCCAAAGTTCATCAGAGTAGATGGAATGGTCTTAAGACCTGAACTAAGACAATGACATTGGGAATGGAAACAGTCAGAAATTAAAGACAAAGACAACCAAAAGAGTCACACGTACCTGGAGGTTGGTCCTGAAGAGGCACTCTTGCAAATAGCAGCTGAGTGCTTACAGGGCATACCCTGACAACAGGAAGACCACAAAAGAGGCAAACTAGTCTAATGGGATATAACAGACTATTCATATTTTCCCTCTTCCTGACTGCTTCCGCACGAAACATGTCATCATGGACAGGGGCTTAAATTCTCCCAATGGTCAACTGAGTGGAAAAGCTAGATAATGCAGAATTGATCTTTCTCCAAAGATGGTTCGAAATAAACAGAAGTGAAGAAAGGGGTGTGGTTCCCTACAGTAAGTCCACGAGATACTCCGTGTTTACCCACCACTGAACAAACTCTAAAGCTGGGTGAGCTTCAATAGGTGGTCAGAGGCCTGCTTTGTGGGCCTCCTGAGTAACAATTTGGCAAAGAAGTTTTAAGCCAATGGGGGCAAAACAAACTTATGGAAATACAATCCCTTTTCCTGATAGCTTGAACAAGGTAACTGCACAGTCCTGGGAAGTATGTACTTGCAAATAGCAATTCTTGTAGATGAAGGTGAACACAAAAGGTTTCAAATTTAGGTTATTCCTAGACAAAAAAAAAAAAAATCTCTAATGAAAGAATGTATTATTATGCTATCAATATCCCAGTCTCAGAAATAAATGATGATATGTGACATCTTACCTCAGGGCTGTGGGGGGGAAATCGATGATCTTCTACAATTTGAGCTCTGATATTTGCAAAGTGCTTTGGGTTCAGAAAAGGGGAGGGAGGCATGAAAGAAGTACACAAACAGATACATAAATCAATCAGAAAGGGAAAGAGGGAAAAAAACTGCTCACAGAAGACAAACAAATCACTCAGGAGAAGAATTTTATTAAACTGTACTTATCTCTGCTCCTCACAAGGCAACACACAATAAGAATTCCCACAGAAGAGCCCTGGCTTGAAGACCGTGCTCCTCATGGGACAGTGCTGACCATTAAGGGATGGCCAGCTCCTTTCAGCTGCCCGGGGTGTGTCTCAACACTGCCATTGAGAAAGGCAGTGATTTTTCAATCAGTTCTCTTTACCCAATAATTCTCCGGCTTCTTGTGCTTTTAATATCAGAAGGCTTCCTCCAGAAATCTAGTAATCGAGCTCCCTGGATCATACATGGGCTTTTTGATCAAGGATTCATAGTTAATGCCCTGAGCTTTACAAGAGGATGCACCCTGTTGAAACAGCACACATTGTCAGTCTTATTTCCTCCAGAAGATTCTGAATGCTAACAGTATCTTCATTTATAATTAAACTGATGAAACTCATCCTGATTATTACATTACCACTGGGTGTATTTCCAAGGATGAAATAAAGCCTATTCAATACAGAGAATTTGAAGCAGAGAATCAGGGCTAGGACAGGAAAGCCTTAACAAACAGACCTGAATTAGTTACTTTTCTCAGTGCTGTGACAAATACCTGCCAAGAAGCAACCTGAGGGAAGAAGGGCTTATTTAAGGCGCAGTCCATCATAGGGGGAAATGATGCCAGCAGAAGAACCAGGTACCCGATACACTGTGCCAGCATTGAAGAGGAAGAGTGAGGTAAATGTCAGGCTCCTCTCACCCCTTTTTATTTAGTCTGGCACCTCAGCCCTTGGGAACCGTGCTGCCCACACTGTGGGTAGGCCCTTTTCCCCTCAGGTAAACTTTTCTGGAAGAAATACTCCTAGACACAGCCAGTGCATGGCTTCCCTGGGGTTCTAAGTCCAGCCAAGCTTACAACGGGTTTTAACTGTTACAGGAAAACTGTTCAGTGTGCCCATGCACACACACATGTTTAAACACCCTTGTTACACACACTGAATAGGAATCACCTAATGTATATCCAAAGACAATCAGAAAACCAGACCAAGAGAAACACATTGTAATTTCTAGGTAGAAACTAAAAGTAAACTATTCAATTACAGTATTACTTCTATGTCCCAATTAACTTTTATACTCCCTCTGCTTTCTCTTGCCACACAGGACAAAGATAGGTCACAAATAATTTTCAACATTCTTTAGGTGATGAATGAGTGAAATTTCAGGGCCAAGTCCTGGGCTCACATCTTTCTTTAACCTTTTCTTTCTCCTTGTCTACTCTTTGAACTCCAGTATTTCAAAATATCTTTTCTATCCAGTTTCCTATCCTGCTTTTAGGCTAATGAATATGAGCTCCACATTTAAATCTTGGAATCTTTCTCTTCTCATTACTATTCATCACTAACATCATCCTAGCTGCCTTACCTTTCCTCCAAATTACTAAGAATATTACTTATGCATAAATTAATCATTAGGCATTTAACCTCCAAACACCTTTATGAAATTGGGTTTATTGGAAATTTTAAATAACTGTGAATCCTCACTTTCCAAATGAATTTAAAAACCAACTGCAAACAGTCTACTAATAAACATTTAAAATTAATATTTGATCATTTTCCCCATCCAGTTGTATTTTCAGATTTTCAAGCTACCAGTTCTGTTCACAATGGACAGCTAGCCATATTTTAAATTAAACATAAGCCCCTGGGAGCTAGCCTTTGTGGGCTTTGCACATCTAGACTCATGTCAATATCAAGAGTCAATACAAACCTAATACTAAAACGCTCCATCTCTTAGGGTGAAATTCGGTAAGACCAAGGATTCTCTTAAAGCATCAATACCCTTTTTAGAGTTAGTTTTTAAACCCCCAAAACAAACTCAATCAAAATGGAGTTTCATTATAATTGAATAAGAAATTGAAACTTGGAATGTGCAATGTGTTATGCAATTAAACACACAAGCAATTTAATTAAAGTTCTAGTTCACTTTAAATTTCATTGTACTCTGCAATTAGAATGTTTTATGCTACAGCCAAGTATTCTGGGGTCAGGAATGCCCCTGCTGAATATAGGTCTGCACTGTCTAAGCAAGCCCTACGTTAACGTCAAACAGACAGTGGGTACCACAGAATGCTGCTCATCTCCACTGAGGCTGAGTCTAACATTCACCCATTGTTTCTGGACAGGAGCTAGAAATTTTTCCTGAGAGGGCTATGGAGTAATGGGTAGCCCCCACTCTAAAGAAAGGGTACTTTCTAGAGTAAGCTGGCCTTAAGGGGAGAGGGGAAACTGGACTATGGGCTGGCATGTAGTAGCTAATACTATATGACTCTGGGGAAGCTGTCCTTCACATGAACCCGTCCTGAGTCTAAGTGAGAAGTAAGTCTGGGGTCATCTAAGATGTAGATAATTCAGGGGGAAAAACAAGATGTTAACCAAACAAGCTACAAACAAGCTGAGGGAAGAGGAAGGTGGCATCCCTCTTGACCACTGTGTTTCCAAACCCAGCGCTTTCATTACACTTCCCCAGAGAAAATTCAAGATTCTCCCATACGTGTGTGAAAATATGTACGACGCCCCCTCTTTTACACAGAGAAAATATTTAACAAGACTATGCAAGACTCTTGCAGCTGTACATGAGCAAATACAATAGTATCATCAAGATAAGAAGGGATAACACAGCTTAGGGCTCAATCAGGCAGTCATTAATGTGTGAAGCATTCCTTTTATCTTGATGCCCTCCTAACTGGAAGAACTCAGACGAATCTGTAATTCATCGTTATCAACCCTCATGGTATAAAAAGAATCCATTAGATTACTTTATGCTATTTTTGTTTTTCTAGCAAACCAAAGCCCTGGAGGTGGGGATAAACGGTTTAATTTTTTTTTATATTGCTCTGAAAGACATATGTGATATGTCCTTCATTGTGATAACTGGAAAACTTAACTGAAGCCCCAACCACAATTAAACAGGCCAGGCATATTCTGTTTTAGTAAACTACATGTGACCTCGGGTTTAATTTGTGAAGTATGAAACATTATTTCTGAGCTTATCCAGCTTTTTAAATGTGCTGACAGCAGCAGATTTAATTTAAAATGCTACTGTTCAATGTGTCAAAGCTCAAACATTCTCTGGGAAGAGGCTTTAGCACATATATATTATTAATGTATATATTAATAATAATAATATATTATTAATGTACTATCAAAGAACAGACCCCCCCCAAGTTGATTCTGACCAATGATTCATCAGCCAAAGCCACAGAAATTAAATTTGGTGGGTATAGGCAAGGAAGGGGGCTTCATGACAGATGGTCTTGTTAGGAGAGGGAAAGAAACAGAATATAGGAAATCCATAGTTTGCTCCTTCCACTTTGGGTTCACAGTTTGGGGGTAGGGGTTAGAACCCTCAGGCTTATTGTGTGTGTGTGTGTGTGTTGTGTGTGTGTTGTGTGTGTATGTTAATATGGATGTTCACACATGTGTAGAAACCAAAGGTTGATATCAGAGTCTTCCTTGATCAATCTCCACGTTGTTGTTTTTACTTAATTTTATTTATCATTACCGTGTGTGCACTTGGGACATATTCTAATGCAGTTAGAGTAAAGAGTACAATTTCTGGGAACCAGTTTGCTCCTTCCACTTTGGGTCCTAGGTATCCAACTCAGGTTGCCACACTTGTGTAGCAGACACTTTTACTTGCTAAGTCATCCTGCAGGCTTGACACACCTCAGTCTTTGAGACAGGATCTCTCACTGAACCTGGAGCTCACTGATTGGGCCAGAAGCTTTGGGATCTTCCTGTCTCTCCTTCCCTAGCTCTGGAGTGACAGACAGGTGATGCTGCATTCTTTGGGTGGGGGTGAGGCGAATCTGCACTTTAGACAGGCTATGCTGCAGTCCGTTATTTTTTTTGCCTTGTGCTGAACGCTGGATTTCCAAACTTGGGTCCCCTCACTTGTACAGCAGGCACTGTAAACACTGCTCTATTTTCACAGCTCCCCAAACATCAGGTTCATTCCTCACTTACAGTTTGGGTGAGAATCTCTAGAGAAAAGAATGAGAACCTGTGTTAAGAAGTGGGAAGGATACAAGATCGAATTCTGCTCAAAGGGGAGCCATGGCTCAGATGACTCTATATCTACTGTCTGCTTTGTTGTAGAAACAGAAAAACTGGACCTATCATAAACCAGTGAAGCACTAATCCTTGAAATAGAATATTATGGCAATGAATGTCCACAAGCTCATTAGTTTGATACAAGAAAAGTTGGGAAGAATAATAAAGACTTTTTTTTTTATTTGCTATACAAACTTGACAAAAATAAGGTATTATATTTAATAAAAAAAATTATTTACAAAGCCCAATGTATGCTGTTTGTGATATCACTTATTCAAAGAGCTGGCTGTTTTGTTTAGACAGAGAATGGTGTAATTGTAAAGATAGATGAAATACAAGGACTATGGAATCATAGAACACTGATACCTGGTGATACGGAATATAGAATATTCTAGTCACTTCTGAAGCAGGTCATACAAGTCCCTCAACTCCAGCATTTTCCCGGAGGAAGATGGCCGGAAGAGATGCTACTTTTCAAATACTCGGCAAATCAGGGCAGACATATGGTTGGGAGGTCCATGTCCAATCAAGCTCCCCACCAAGGAGAACCTTTCAATGCTTAGTCCCAGGTTTATCCTGAAGGTGCATGATGGTGCACCATGCTGTTCCTCCCTTCATCAGCAAGCATGGTGGGCACCCAGTGTCACCTAAGCACTAAATGAAAAAAGACACATATTTTCTCCAGACTCATATTAATCCACCCTGATAACTGGCCAGGCTTTATTCTCATACCATGGGACCTTTCCTTCCTAATTCCTTTACTCCAAGACAACATTTCATTACTGAAACAAGTGGACGAATAAAAACACTATTAAACAAACAAACAAAAAATGATTTGCAGTTCCTATTAGGCTCAACCCTGTGGTTAAAATACAGCAACTCAAAATCATGATCCTAATTAACTTACAAGTTAATATTTTATCTCCTTTGCTCAAAGCAAATTCCTTGAAGCCAAAGTCAGATTTGCCAATTGCTGTTGATCTGCACGTTAGCTATTATTTTATTTCAGAAAAAAAATACCAAATTCTTCTCTGTGAGCATCATTGAAAAGTTGACATATTTAAATTATAAATCTTGTTGTTGATCTAGTGAACGAGTATATCACTCAAGAGCACCTTGTGCTTATGAAACTGATTCAGAGCAACTTCCTTCCCCGGAGAACAGAGGTAGGTATTCTTGCTGTAAATGAGGCAGCATGGAGAGCAGAAAACACCTAGCCTGAGATTAAGCTCAGCCTCTGCCATTTATTAACTGGGGGGTGTGGAGAGGAATGAAAACCACAAGCAAAATACTTAATCTTTCCTCTATTTCCTGCTTTTTCTTAAAGGGCTAATACCTTTCCAGCTACGTTGCAGGACTCTTTAAGCATCAAATGAGGTATTATCCCAAAACACTTTAGAAATTTAAAGCACTGTGTAATAGCAAGGAATTATCACTATATGCTACTGGAGTCTAAATACTCTACCTCAAAGATTTAAAATCGGATTCCTTCCTAACACGCTAAGAATCGAGATAATACAGTGCTGTGAAAAGTTCAATCAGAAATCCCAAACTTTGTTCATAAACATCTCGACTATATCAAATCTGCAATTTTCTGCAATGGTAGCATCTAGCATTCCTTGTAACCTGCCCATAGTAGTGGGCAGAAACTAAACAATTCATTTGTTTTTCCTTTGATCTCACTTAGCATTTAATTGGAGGAATTAAGGAAAGTTTCAAATTAAGTTTCTTTTCTTCTCTAAAGAAAATATGTATTAAGCACAGACTTGGGAAAATATCTACCCTCAAATATCCTAAAGGCAGCCATCTGTGAGAGGGCTTGAAGTGTTCTGCTTGGGTTCAAGTAGTGGCACTCACTAGGTGTGATGGAGGAATCGTGGAATCACAGCACTCTAGAGTTAGAGACAGGAGGATGAGGGGTCCACGTCATCCCTGGCAAGTTCAAGGCTAGCATGAGCTGTTGGAGACTCTGTCTCAAAAGCACTAGAACTATGACAATCAAAAGCTACACCTGAGTAAGGGCCACTGGCACTTGCAAGGAAGTATTTTCCACAATGAAAGCCGACCAAAGACAAAGCAAATAATTCCTCCAGAAGCCTCCTCATCACACAAGGCATGCGAGTACAACTGAACTTGGAAAGAGGCACAAAGCACAATTCTTTGAAAAGTAAAAAATCTACCATTGCAGAGGAGTGCGCCCACCACCATCACAGGCATGGGACATCATCATCATCATCATCATCATCATCATCATCATCATCATCATCATTATTATTATTATTATTATTATTATTATTATTATTATTATTACTATTGCCATTTTCCCTACATCAAGATAGCAGAGGGAAACCCGGGTTTTGCAATTCATCACTATTTTGCAGTCACATTCTAACACTGACGTGAAAATAGTATCCGTGGATGTAAACTATATAATATATAATTACCACACGAATTCCATTAGGGAGAACTTACCATGAGCATCCCCAGTGCCTAGAATGTTTCCTGGGGACTCACGCAATACTTGAAATACCTGACAAACTAATGCTCAGAGATGTACGGTTCAAACTGATATTTGAAAGTTGTTTCAAATACAGCCTTCCAATCTCTCTAGCCAACCTGAACCTACCTCCTATACCACGCACAGAAAGAAACAAAGTCCCTCCCATTTCCACAGCCAAAACCGGCACTTTCCAAATGCACCTTTATTTGTATCATACGGATAACTTTTTTATGACTCGATACTCTGAAAGTAGTGCTATTTAGTTGAGACTTTCCTGCTTTAATCACGCTGAATATTGTCGAATTCATCAAGTGACAATTATGTCATTTTCCTCCAGGAAACCATACGCCAAGTTGACAGAGTACAACAACCAGTTTCATTGCATACTTATTCTTTGTGCTAGTCTCCAGGCACGCTGGAGACACAGTCTGAAGGCACAGTCACCAGAGGAACAGGGCAACCTCTCCTGGTTGTGCTGTTACTGTCCATTAGTGAACGAAAATCAGCGGATCAAAGGCTCTGTTACAAAGACACAGGGAACCAATGCTAATTCGGCTTAATAACATTATTTGCATTTCATCTTAACCAGAGTTAAGGCTTATTTGCTGATGGAATTTTTGATAGCAATCCTTCACTTTTCCCCCTGACTGTCTGTGACTCCTCATCCTTTCTAAATATGTTCAGCTAAGGCCAGAAAAATGTCAAGAAGTCATTGAATGCAACCAGAGAAAAGGAAGTTCATCCCCACCCAGCAGAAACAGAGCTAGGGTACTGTTTAATATTTACTAATCGTCTGACATGCATGAACTACTTTCCCATGTTCCTGGACAAAGAAGAGTACTAAAAACCTCTACTTTATGACAGCTGAGATTATTCTGAGCATTGTCCTGTCTTGCTTCTTTTTATTGCTGGTAGTATAATTCCCTATATTAACTTAACTGCCAAGTTTGAAAGACTGTAGATAATACATTCGATTCAGTGAGGTTGAACTGGCTTTAACATGGGAGATTAATGTGTATAGGTCATCTCTACGAGACTTAGCACCGACTAGTGGCAGCAAATCATGCCAGCCTGAATTCCACGCCTGTAAAGCAACTCTTCATACTAAAACTGGTCATGAAAGCCTTCTAAGTTTTATGTTTAATTGTATTTACTTATTCATTGTGTGTGTGTGTGTGTGTGTGTGTGCAAGCATGTGCACATGTGTGTAGATGTCAGAGAAGAACTTGGGACTGGTTCCCTCCTTCCACCATATAGGTCCAGGGGATCGATTCTCAAGTTATCAGGCTTGGTAGTAGACATCTGAATCATCTCACTGGCCCATGAAAGCCTTTTCAGAAGATGGAAAAAAAAGTACGAGTAACTAGAGGAAATCAGTTTCTTTAAGCAAATTATAATATATATATATATATATATATATATATATATATATATATATATATAATTGCTCTTACAAAGTACCCTGACCAAAAGCTGCTTAAGAAAGGAAGTGTTTATTTGATTTATAATTCTAGATTATAGCCCGTCAACTCATGAAAGTAAAAGGAACTCAAGCAGCAAGGTGCATCAACATCTAAGATGCACTCCAGAGCAGAGGGCCACAAACACACTGACCCTCCTCATTCAGGGCAGAGCACAGTGAATAATGCTGCCCACAGCGGGCTGTGTCTCCCCACATCAACCATCAAGATAATTCCTCACACACATGCTTAAACAGTCTAGATAATTCCTCATTAAGGTTCTTCATAGATGATTCTATGCTGTAGAAGATGATAGCTCAAACTAACCACCACATAAATATGGACAGGTGAAAACTGAGAAAACTTTTAAGTTGGTATTTTGGTCATTATGCCAGTAAGCCTGACAGTTCCCATGAAGATGCTGACAGGCATCAGGTATCCAGAAGAGACTAAGGCAGGTACCATCACATTGGAAATGCCTCCGCTTCCATCACCTGGAAACACAGTTACCCAAGGAGGCTCATTTTCTACAATGCTACAGTACTGGTGTCCTCTGTACTTTCCAGTTTTCCTCAGTGAGTTCCCCTGGAGAACATTTCAGGATAAAAAAACAGGCGCAAGGCCATTTAAGCTAGGAAGACAATGCTTCAATAATACAAAGATCATCACCAATTAAGATCTTTGATTGGTCTGTCTGGCTGCTGCTCGGACAAAAGCTCAGAAAGATACTGTGCCTAGCCTGGATTCTGTGGGGCTCATTCACATTCTCCTTTCCAAAAACCCACAAATAATACTTAACAAACTGTTTACCGAAACAAGTGACCTTGGCTCTTTGAGCAGACATTTGTGCTATTCAATTGTATAGTAAAAATAATGCCAAAAAGACAATTCATTTAGGTTTGTTTGAGCAGACATTTGTGCTATTCAATTGTATAGTAAAAATAATGCCAAAAAGACAATTCATTTAGGTTTGTTTTTGTTTCCTTGGAGTGAAGAGCATTCCTGAGCTGAATCACCCCTACTATATTAAACAAACAAATAATAACAAAATCACAAAGTCCTATAAAGTTTGACCATACTTTGGTCCATGAGAGTTGAGACCTCTGACTATTGACACACATGTACTGCATTCTCAAGGTGTAAAGCATTTTAGTTGTTCTCTGAGACAAGAATCAATAAGCACACTCTAGGGACCAAATATACAACCCCCAACCATTTAATTGGAACACATAATCATTCACTTCCATATTACCTGTTGCTGCATTAGTATTTAATGATAACAAAATCAAATGGTTCTGAAAACACTTAAGTAGCACGTTTACTCTCTGGCTTCTCATAAAATGCTGTCTGCCCTCTGATCTAAGAGCTAAAATTAAACATACCCATTCATTCACTTGAGAAGTTTCAAGCAGCCCAGGTTCTCTGATGAAGACAATGATGAAGAAAGAAGTTGGTGATACAGGAGGAGGAAAAAGCATCAAAGCAGCTTTTGAATGGTCAGGCTACAGAAATCTCTCACAGAGCTTCATGTAGATATAGGGAGGCAAGGCCATCCATGTGAAAGTATAAACACAGTCAGTCTTTCGCCTTGCCAAAATGAGGCTCTCCAGCTCTACAAACTCCACCCCCAGCCTCATTCTCTCCTTTATCACTAACAGTCACCCCTGACTACTCTGGGATAGTGCTGCATCAGAGGCTGGCTTTTATGCTCCTTTCTCTTTAGGGAGTCACTCTATGACTGTCCCTGACACCCAGTGCACAGTCTAGAAATCTGAAATCGTGTCTGTGAAAATGATGTGTGGATCTGCTATCATAGGGCTGGGTCTTTCATCAAGTTCATGTTCTTCTGAGGTCTCTAGAACTTTCTTTGAAGTTGAGGTGACACATGACATGGCTTTAATACTCTAACCTCAGGATCACTAGAGAGGTGCTCTTTTAGACCACCTCAGAAAGGATGAGATTGGGAGCATAGGTCACTACAAGCAAGCAGAAAGAGTGGCCATACCATCAGTGCTGATGAGGAAACCTGCTAAGCAGTAAAAAGGATGGTGGCAGGACATGACACAGTCAGCACACAAAATCTAAAGCACATGGACTATATGTGATTAACAAATGTGATTAACAGAGAAGAGGTAAAGCTTTTCTTCTGAATTTGACAGATAGAAAAAAAAAAAGTGATGCCAAAATGAACCAGGAATGTGAAGACAGAGACATGTATGAGAAAGCCGAGGGCTCTGAGCATCCCAGCTCTAGAATACAATTTGGGTGAAGCTCTGTTTAAATCTCCCAGGAAAAAGAGGCTGCACGTAGCATAAGCTGCAAATTATTTCTGCAGTTTTTAGCTCATGTGAGGATGAGATCAATGCTACTTAAAAGGCAGGCTGGATAATGTGAAAATTATCCGTCCTGCTTTGTTCCACACATCTTTCCCAAGCATCTACTCAGACTGTCACAAAGGAACCTATCTAATATCAGGTTACCTGTCCATAAAAATGCTTTGGAAGAAAGGCAGGGTCATATTTTAAAGCTAATCATGACATAAGACAAAATGACGTCAACTTCTCAAGTTACAGAAATAAATTAATGATGACTGATGAAGAGTCAGCAGTAGATACCTTCTTACGACACTAAAGAAGTCTCTTTATCCAGGAGACTTTTTAACATACTAAAATTCTATAAGCCATCAAGTCCTGTTTCTTGCTTTTATTAGTTATCATAAAATTATAAAAGTAAAAATTCTAAATTTACATAAAAATAATTTTGAGCTTGAAATGTCAAAGAACACACATTTATACAATCTATACAAAAACTAAGTTTCAAGAAAACATTCTTCCCTAGTAGAGTCTGAGTCTGAAGGAAATGCTATTTTATTTGACCTTTGACATTTAAATTTTTCTTTTTAATTCTGTGGCATACGTGTTCTTTGTGTGTGTGTATGTAGCTTCAATTCCTTTGGGAAAGACAGAGTGAGTAAATTAAGAAGGTACGCTGGATCTCATGTTAAATGGTGCTCAGACTTACGGAGCTTTGTGGCTACCTCTTCAGCCATCCTCCTTCACAGTGGCAATTTTCTGTGAGCTCCTCCAGGAGACTCAAAGTTCAGCAGCCACCTGTCCAGATGACTAGTGTGAGACAAGTACTGTACCCCACGCCCTCCCCCAACTCCATGCTCTCCATCTGTAGTCTCAGTCTCTTCTTGCCAAGATCATCAGTCCTGCTAGTTACTGAACGAATAATGTCTAAACAGAGACTGACTGACCTCTGTGCTCTTTTCCTTAGGCAAGCCTCTCAGCACTATGCCAGCCAGCCCGACAGTTAAGAAAACTGAGATGGCGCCTGTGATAAATGGGCCTTGTGTATCTTCAAGGAAGTAAATGAGAACTGCTAAAATTTCAAGACTTGAGTTGAGCTGGTCAAGAGAAACCCAAAGCAACAAGATCTTTTCATTTTCTTTAATAAATGCTACAGAGGTCAATTCTGAACCTACCTTTTCCTACTATATCTAGTTCCCTTCCAATTTTATCTTTTCTTTGTTCTTTCTAGATCTTCCTTTAAAAACCTTTAAGACTGGACATGTAGCACACAGTTGTACATCTGCAATCCCAGCACTTAGGAAGTTGGAGGTAACAGAATCAGGAGTTGAAGGTCAACATTGGCTATTAATGAGATTAAAGTCAACCTGAGCTATATAAGATATATGTACATATATATATATATATATATATATATATATATGAATGATCCCTGTGTATTAGTCACAGTAAAAACAAGCAAAATAATGAAATTTTAAAATGTCCATTTTCGATAACAAGATCTGAATGCAAGTGGATACTTCATACCCTCATAGTAAAGACATTCCTGTACACTGAGATAACAAACGCGTTGCAATGGCAAAGTCCCAACAGTGTTCAACATCGCTGACATGATCCTGTGATCACTGGTTTCCTAAGCTGGAAAATGTGTGGAATGTTTACTCATTTAAAGCTAATCAGAGAATCCACAAAAACCCAGGAAGCACAAGGGAATTGAGAAAACAGTGATAGTCTCTTTAAAAAAAAAAAAAAATAGGTACTCGCATCTACACAAAAGCCAGCTTAACTGAATACAAACACTTGTCATCCTATTTCTCAGATGACTAAATGGAATCATGGAAGACAATTGGCAACAAAAATCATTTCTGGAATAAACAAAAGCAAGCAATACCTCACAACAAACACCCACTTAAGCATAAACATGGATACTTAAAGAAGGCCCCCAGCACTTCAGCTCTTAAGCATCATTTAGCTCCATGATCTCTTCTCCAACCTCAACAACAACCAGTACTATACAACTTTTAGTTGGGAAAAGAGAGAAAACTCCTTTCTCCTTCCCCATCCAAGTGTGTCACTGCTGTCTCTCTCCATTCAGCTTTTTTCTAAGGAGGCTGCCAAATCCTGACGTGGTTCACTGCAGATTCTAAATACTAGATGTGGTTGCGGCCAAAAAAAATGTCAGAGGACACGCTGCCGAGCAAGGATTGGGGTGTGCTTGGGAAAGACAAAGGCTGAGATCTAGGTCGCCCCAAGAGATGACTCGTGCACAGTTCATTGCTGTTTACACGCGTGCATGCATTCTCTGCCATTTCCCCTAGTGTACCAAACAGACAGCAGAATTTAATTGTCTTAGAGGTGTCCGCAATTATTCTAAACAAAAAAAACAGCCTGATCATCCTATAAGCAGGACTGTCATCTTCTGTAAATACCAACTAGAAAACATTTCATCAGATCAATTCCACTGTTCAGCCACCATCATCCTCCTTAATGTTCCTCTAAGTCATAATCCATAGAGTTCCAGAAAGAAAAGACTCAAAGCTGAGGCTAAGGACACTGGGCAGAGCTGACCCGCAGAGGTTCAAACATATGGCTGCACCCTCTTCATTGTTAAAACACCGCATGGTTCTTGGTCTTCGTTGTTCTCCATGACTTAGAAAAGCCCAATGATTGGAGATAATGGACAAAACGGAATAAATCTGACCCTAGGGCAAAATCTTAAGCATCAGGATTTACCCAGATTACTCTACTTCATAAAGAGCGAGGTAAGACCTGTCTTAGGAAGCTGGCAGCATGGTTACCAGAGCTTCCTGGGATAGCTAGCTTCAAAAGGAAGGGAGGAAGTTAAGATAATAAGTTAAGATAAGCCTGATACCTTAATGAAATCCTGGTTTTATTTTGCCTCACACGTTTTAACTTTTGCTTTCAGACCTCCTCAGGTTAAACTCTGAGTAATTCTACAGAAAAGCTTTTCCGCCTTCTACCGCACCACATAAGCTGCCAGCAGAACTCCATAATACAGACGTGACGCCCACTCATGCTTCATTATATTAGTGAGGTACGTCAAAATAATTCAGACACGTAGAATGCCTGGTTCCCTGAAGCACAGAAGCCACTGTGTGCACAGAGGAGCAATTCAAGTCTATCTATACCCTGCGTGCCCTGCTGACTATATCTAAAACGCTACTTCCCTCCCTTCTTTCACAGCCACCTTGATTCAAAACCAGACACAAACCCCCATGAATCAGGTATGATAATCTCAACCTTGCTTGTCACGTATGGTCATATGACCAAGTTCTGCCTCTGTCTCGATTTAAGAAAAACAACATGTTGTGAAAGGTTCATCAAAAGTGAGGGATTACCTTCTGCCACCTACTAGATAGACTTTACAGCTGGAATTCCAGTAGCTATTTTACACTTTAAAGTGACCACCAAGGAAGACAGAAGCCAAATGCTGAAGACAGCAGAAGAGAACATGAGCCTGAAAGAGCGGTGATATCAAAGAGCCACCCTATCACACAGCTTCCGCCTACTGCAGATTCCCCTTTACATGAGAGGGAGTAAGCATTCAGTTTATCACCTATCTTGTATTAAGGATGAGCTATTTGGCTTAAGAATACTGGATCAAATGTCACTGATATGTCTATCATGCAAGCCTAAGAGCCTGCCTCCTCTGAGACAAGACACTTAGCTGCCCTCCCCTGGAGAAACTCCTTCACTCAGAGGAAGATTCTATGCCTCAAAGAAAAGATCAGAAAATTCTAGTCTTACATCTCCCCACAAGACCAAAAGTTTGAGATCCATCCTGCCTCTGGATACACTCACTACCCCCAGCATCTTACGGTTCTGATATCAACCACACATTTTTAGGTGTCTCACTGAAGGAGCACAAGGTATGTGAGCTTGCATTCTGGACCACAAACTGGACCAACATCATCCACTTAACACCTGTGCCCAAAATAAATGCAACCTGTACCGTAGAGGCCATGACAATGCAACCTTTAATACTACTGACCTTTTATGCTTGACTATTGTAGTCAATGACCAAGCATAAGTACTCTACTACTATGTCAGAAAGCGTTAACTTTGTGCTCTCAGCATATTAGGACCTTAAATATAAAATGCTACTGCTAGCAGCAGTAGCAACAGATATCACCTTCTGATCAATACATACCATACAGCTTACATTGCAGCATCTGGCTGCCATTTCCCTGAGACAGTATTTGCAATTCAAACTAAACATCAGTATCCCTATTTTACAGATGCAGGCACTGAGGTTTTCAGAGGATGAATGATTTAGCGAAGGCTGTAGGCAGCTACAGCTGTGATGACAGCAGAACCCAGACTTGGTTTAAGCTTAATTTAAAAAAAAAAAATCTATACAATCCCATCTTTCAAAATCTAAGAGAGTCTTGAGCCAGCCAGATGGCTCAGCAAGTATGTTTTTCCTGCCAAAGTTGGTGACCTGTGTTCCATCCCCAGAGCCCTTGTGGTAGAAGGACAAAAATCCGTTCCTGAAAGTGACTCCCTTACTTCCACAGATAGGCTGTGCAGTGCATGTATGCACATGGGGCATACACATGGACACACACACAGTAAAAAAATAAAATATGTAAACCCAACCTAATCACACCTCAAGTTTGCATTAACACAAGCCTTTCTTTAAAAATCAGAACAAGCAGTGAAAACTTGATAGAATAGGTGAAGGAGTGGTAAACAAGACCAGAACACAATGAGACAAATCTCTGAAGTGTTTTTCTTTTAATTCCACCCTTTGTTAACAGTTTCATTTCAGGGTGACCAATGTGTCTCTACAATAAGGGTCATAATGTACCTTCTTAATTTATAAACATCAAAACTACAAAAAAGCACCTCACAGTGTGTTCTCAGTCACAACTCAGTGTGCCATTTCTTTTGAGCCAGGTCTGTGCATTTTCACCTCTTTGTTGAGCTTCTTCTTTAATAAAGGGAAGGGACATTTAACAAATTCAGCCCCAAAGCATACCTGAAACTCAGCAAGGATTCAAACAATAAGTGAGTTTGAAATCAAGGGAAGACACCAGTGTTTACATGAGAAGGAAAGGATGTGAACACATGTGCATTTATGTGGGATTTTTATGAATAAAAATTTTTATGATTTATTTATTTTATAAATAAAACCGTGTAATTTAAGGATATATATTAAAACAAAGTAATTACAGGAAAATTTTGTTCTTATAATTAAATTTCTTGAGCAGCTAAAAGGTAAAGTCTGAAAATATTCCTTGGCAAAGAATGTCAAAGGGAAGGTTTGAGCTCCCTCTTTCTTCTTTTTGAAGAAATTCACCAGCAAGCCGAGACCAGATGAGCAGCCCACAGTCTGCCCTTGTGTCCCTGCTCAGAGCCTCTGCATGCATGCTACCAGCCATTAGTGGAGAACAGCTGCTGTGACTCACCAGTGGCTTAAATAGAGACACAAAGAATTCTTAAAAGTAGAAATGTAGGCTGGGGAGATGGCTCACTAAGGAAAGCACTTGCCAGCCAGGCATAACTGCCCAAGTGTGAATCCTCAATACAGAAAAAAAAAGCTGGACAGAGGTGGCAACCAGCCTTTAATCTCAAGAGCTTGGGAAGCAGCAAGAGGGGATTCCAGTAGCATGGTAGTTAGCTGGTCTAGCCAAGTCAGTGAGTTCTGGGTCCAACTCAGAGACTGATGTCACCTCTGGCCTACACACACACACACACACACATACACACACACATTTGTGTAAGTGCACACCACAAACACAAATAAAATTTAAAAGTAGAAATACTCACAAAGCCATTTCAAACTGTTCCAGCCATTTTTTCTTTAAATCTTTTGTTTTGCAATAAAATTCTAACCCATTTTGTCCTTGGGTATGGATGAGGTAGAAGCCATAAGACCACTGTAAAAAATGAATATTCTTCAAGTTAATAATTATCCTTTGTTTAAAACATACCTCAAATTCACTGGAACACCATCACAACCATCCACAAGAAACCTTAAAACTCTATCAGTGTCAATACCGATGATTGTAAACATCATATTGATGAGAAAAATCACTGTTACACATATACTGATCTTCGAAATTAGAAATGGTCAGATCAACTCTGCCACGACCCAATCAGAGCCCACAGGAGACTCTACCAAATCAATTTCTGAAAACTAAATGCCTGATTCTATTGTTAACTGCATCTCACACTGATATACACCTGACTCCAGATTTGCAGGTTCCGTATTCAAATACCCAGCAACTGCAGATGAAAACAAATATTAATTGCATCTGTACTAAACAGATGTACAGACTTTTTCCCCTTGTCATTAGAGCTAAACACTGTGGTGTAACAGCTGCTTACAGGAATTTAAATATTGTCTTAGGTAGTACAAAGAACCTACAGATGTTTTAAATTGTGTAGAAAGACATGCTTGGTTATATGCAAACACCAAGCCATTTCGTATAAAGGCACCTGAATATTTGCAGATTTAGGTATCTGCAGTGGAGGGAGGGGTCTAGACACCAAGGGATGACTGCATTTGAATATTCAAAGCTCTGCATAAATTACTGTTAGTAACATCCCCAGAAGTCACCTTTTTATTTTCTTTATCAGTGGTAGGATTGTTGGCTATCTTGTACTGCTGGAGATCTATTATTTCCTTCATCTCATAGTTATCACCTTTCCTTTTACAAACAATCACTGCCAAATCGAATAAGAAGATATGCCTGTGAAAGAGAGACAGTGTGGTTGACTGACAGCAACTGGCTTAGAAGCACATATATTTTTCACTGGCAGGACGTGACCGTGCCAACCAAGCATTCTTCCTTCGAATTAAGGACAACAAGGCAGGGTTGCACACCGGAAGCAAGGAAGCATGCAGGCCCACAGGAGCATCGCTCTCCTTCACCACCCCAGAGGAGAAACGGTGTCACCCCACCCCCGTTGACCTCCTTTTAACAAAAAGAAAGGGGGAATCATAAGAAAAGCAATACATACACTTTAGAGTTGTTGAAAATACTCATTGAGATAGGCTATAAAGCTACTCATGAATAATTGCTCTCTTTTTTATTGAAACACTAAAAACTCAGAAAAATATTCATGACCAGGACAGTAGATCTTCTACAACCTTAATAGCAATCAATCAAAAGCCCGAGAACTGTTCATTCCTTTCACAAACGGGATATAAAATAAATTCCGAGGGTCCCCATCCAGGTGGAAATTACTTTCATCCTGGGTGAGCAAAACCACGCTGGGGGATGTGTGTAAATTGCCAAAGGTCACACTGATGATCTGGTGCAGAGTGAGATCACACCCAGGCTAACTTTAGAACCTGTGCCTTCACTCCTTATGTTGAGTGACACACTTTATCGGGTCACCTTAAGTGCAGCTTGGGTGTAAGAGAAAACTGCAAACCAGAAAAGTGATGGTTAAGTTTCTGTGTTAATTTTTTTTTTCTTATTAAAAGCAATGCTAATTGGGGAAGGAAATGAACCTTCTAACCTTATCATCTAACCGCAATACATGTGTGCTTTTTAAAACTCTCAGTGATTAACAAGCATATTCTTAACCAATGATTGTGACAATGACACAATCCAGGTGCTCTAACACTTCCCTCATCATCAAAGGCAGGGTTTCAAGGAGGAAGCAAGAGCCAATGCTGCCCCCTGCTGCCAGACAGTCTCCTCTGCAAAGATTCCAGGAAACCACCACCAAAACAGTTTGGCAATCTGTCACAGTGGAGGAGTAAAGGCCAGTGGCACTAAGGACATTCAAGGACTCTGCCTAAAAATCTCCCTAAATAAAAGTATTACGAAATATTCCCCATTCGGCCTTCCTCTTTAGGATGCTTTTCATTATTTTCAGTTCATTTTAAAATAAGTCCTTTTTTAAAAAGGCAGTCGTGGTTTTGCAGAAATTGTCTGGTGGCATTCCATAACGGAAATACATATTTTCACCTGTTTTATTTTTCTAAGGTTTCCGTGTAAACCCCTAAAAACTTAGCAAATCAATAGAGCAAGGACTAGAAAGTGAGGTGATCCATAAAGCATTCATTAGGAAATGCAAGTGTCCACTGACTGGCCTGTCCCCTTGCCTGCCCGCGGCCACCCCATCCATCCTTCCTGTGGCAGCCGCTGGTCCTGTTGAGAGTGCACCACAGGCTCCCTTCTCACCTTTCCTGCTTCGTATGCTTGTCCAGTGTGGTTATTCGGATTTCACCATCTCCCTGAGGTCGTCCAAAGAGCAAGACTGGCTGGTTCTAAAACACAAATACATTCATAAATACATAAATCTGAAATGTGTGCCTGACCTTTTCACAATTACATGAAACTAGAAGTGAACATCAGTAAAGATATTTTCTAGGACAACTACCCTATTACATTACAATTGATATCACTTCTAGTTATTTTAACGCATTTGCTCTAAAACACATGGGACTTTGATACGAGATATGCTTCGAAAACCAATCTGTCCCTTGTAATTACAGTGGGCACGTTGTGACCACCTCTTTTACGTATATATAATCTTAAAGAGAATGTTACCAGGGCTGGATCTGACCGGGAAGCCTGGTCCTCCTGAGGACTAGCTGTCGCGGTACCACAAGGCACTGTTCAAGCTTCCAACAGAAGAAGGCAAAGGATAGTCCTGCTAAGTATGATGCCCTTGAACCACACCCATGACCAACGTGCCACAGTAACCACGGGGATACAGTGGCGGCACACATAACTTGGCAGTAACCAACAGCTCTCTAATTGGACTTAGGGCCCACTCAACAATAAAAGAATCATGCCTGAGACCAAGAATCATGCCTGAGACCGGAAACCGATGCAGCCACCCAGGGTTAATTAATTCGTGGATCTTGGAAGAGAACCTACCACCCCTACTTTACTAAACGAGCAAAATCCCTAATTACCCTCTAAGGAGTTGTGCTTAGACTCAGAGATAAATGTAGTTCTCAGCCCTCACTGATATATGTACAACACAACCCCTGCCCCTTGGGCTCAGGAACCATTGCAGAAGAGACAGGAAGATTATGAAAGTAAGAACAGTATGTTTTCTGTGAAATTATATCTCCTAAAATAGCAGAGAAGCTACCCCGATGAAGTTTCACCAGCATGGCCTCCTAAACATGAGTTGAATAAAGGCAATCAGACCTGCTAATGTGAAAGCAGGAAGCCTACAAGGCCTCAAGCCTAGAGGGGGAAAAAACTATGTGTAATTAAGATGGAAAGGGGGAAGATATAGAAGGACCCTGTGAGGGCAGGAGCCACATGAGGAGACCAACAAAGCCAAAAAAAAGCTGGGCTCAGAGGGACTGCAGAGACTGAACCAAAGACCATACATAGAAAGGACCTAGACCCCCTGCTCAGATGTAGCCCATAAAAAGCTCAGTCTCCATGTGGGTTACCTACTAAGGGAGAAGAGTTAGTCTCTGACATGAACTCTGTTGACTGTTCCTTGATCACTTCTCCCTATTAGGGCAACCTAGCCAGCCAGCAAAGGAAGAGGATCCAAGCAGTCCTTATGGACCTGATAGGCTAGGGTCAGACCGTAGGGGAGGAGGAGTTTCCCTATCAGTGAGTGCACTAGGGAAGAGGGATAGGGAAGAAAGGGAGAGGGTGGGTGAGATCAGGAAGAGATGAGGGAGAAGGCTACAATTGGAATACAAAGTGAGTAAATTGTAAATAATAATAATAATAATAATAATAAACATAAAACAAAAATAAAATAAAAATTTAAATTAAATTAAAAAAAATGCTGAGAGTAGGAAAAATAGTCCTCCTCAGGTTATTAGCACACTAATTGGTTATCCAATACCAAACGGTATTGGATATATATTTATATTTATTTATTTATATATATTGGATATATCCATCCATATATATATGTGTGTGTGTAACATTATAAAGACTGAGCATTTGCTCAACCATGTTCATAGCAGCTTTATTCGTAAGAGCCAGAACCTGGAAACAACCCAGATGCCCCTCAATGAAGGAATGGATACAGAAATTATTGTAATTTACACAATGGGATACTACTCAGCAATTAAAAACAAGAAAATCATGAAATTTGCAGGCAAATGGTGGGATCTAGAAAAGATCATCCTGAGTGAGATATCCCAGAAACAGAAAGACACACATGGTATATACTCACTTATAAATGAATATTAGACTTAAAATATAGGATAAACATACTAACATCTGTACACCTAAAGAAGCTAAGCAAGAAGGAAGACCCTGGGTAAGATGATCAATCCTCATTCAGAAAGGCAAATTGGACAGACATCAGAAGAAAGAGAAAACAGGAAACAGGACAGGAGCCTACCACAGAGGGCCTCTGAAAGACTCTAACCAGCAGGGTATCAAAGCAGAGGCTGAGACTCATAGCCAAACTTTGGGCAGAGTGCAGAGAATCTTATGAAAGAAAGGGGAGATAGTAAGACTTGGAAGGAACAGTAGCTCCACAAGGAGAGCAACAGAACCAAAATACTGGGGTCCAGGGGTCTTTTCTGAGATTGATACTCCAACCAAGGACCATGCATGGCTATAAGCTAGAACCCTGCTCAGATGTAGCCCATGGCAGCTCAGTATCCAAGTGGGTTCCCTACTAAGGAGAACAGGGACTGTCTCTGACATGAACTCAATGGCTGGCTCTCTGATCACCAACCCCTAATTGGAGAGCAGCCTTACCAGGCCACAGAGGAAGACAATACAGCCTAATGAGACCTTATAGGCTAGGGTCAGATAGAAGGGAAAGAGGACCTCCCTTATCAGTCGACTTAGAGAAGGGGATGGGAGGAGATGAGGGAAGGAGGGTGGGATTGGGAGGAAATAAGGTAGCGGGGGTACAGCTGGGATACAAAGTGAATAAACTGTAATTAATATAAATTTTAAAAAGAAAAAATATATAAATAAATTAAATTTAAAAAAAGACTGAGTGGGTTGTATTTATATAACAATTAAAGAAAAAGAAACCAAGAATTTGAAAGAAAACGAGAGGTGCAGTGATTTAAAAGGGTTTGGAGGGAATAAAGCAAAGCAAATGTAATTACATTTTAATCTCGAAACTAAAACTATTATTTAAAAAGGGAAGTTAGATACCAAGAGAGAAATAACTGAAATTATATTAACCACAAGAAAATTCTGTAACTAACATCTGTAACTAACATTCTGTAACATCACACATGCAGGGTAAAATGCCTGCAGTCTCTGTCTTCATAGAACACACCATGCACAAGAACATGAATGTTCACAGAAGCATGTAACTGCAGACAAATAATTGTCCAGGTTGCAAAGTATAGAAAGGAGAGATAATTTGAGCCAGAAATTCAGGGATGGCCTCCTTGAGTTAAATGCTCCAGGATGAAATTTTCTGTTGTAACAATTAAATTATATATTTTCACAAAGACAGGAATGCAAAATATTTTTAAACTATTACTGGATACTTACAGTACTTGTTAGGGAAAAAGAATGGACCATAGATTATCAATGACACCTACTGACTTCATTCTAATAAAAGATATAAATGTGATCTCAAGAAAATGATAAAATAATAAGTGTTTGCTGTTGTTATTCTCTTCCAGGAACAGAATAAAAACTTCATCTTTAAATTCACATAAGAATCTCAAGGGACAATTGGATAACTAAATGAGCTCTGAAAAACAAGAAATGTGGATATTTCATACTCCCTGACTCCAAAACTTATTAAAAAGCTAGAATAGTTAAAATAGTATGCTATTGGCATAAAGACCAACAGATCAATAGACCTGGAATAGTAGCAATCCCAGAAATAAGACTCACATATTAACCACAATCGTTTCCAAAAGTACCAAGAACACTCAATGGGGAAAGCAAAGTTCTTGTAGAAATGGTGCTGGGGAAACTATACAGCTACAAGAAAAAGAATAAAGTCGGACCTTAGCTTCATACTCTAGCTAAAAATAACTACCTAGAGCAAAGATCTACGTATAAGAGCTGACACTATTAAGGCTTTACAAGAAAAGAGAGAAAAAGCTTTTTACAGAATTAAATTTAGCAATGAGTTCTTAGATGTGACATTAAAAGTGTAAGCAAGAAAGAAAAGGTGGGTAAGCTAGAGCTCACGGCATCACCCATGCTACCTGCAGGAGAAAGTCTCCATAAACACCCATGTGACAAGGAACTGATGGGGATACATATGTGTAAATACGTCCTACAAACACGCAAATGTGAGTGTTCATGCGCCCACACCCCACACCGCATCAGGACTCAACATTAGCCAAGGTATTTAAATGGACATTTCTCGAAACCAGACACATGCAGTGAACACACAAAGCAATATACAACACTATGAATCATTAGGAAAATTCAATGAAAGCCACAATCAGACACTATTTCACACCCATTTAGATATACGTTTTGCACATGCGCTTAGAAAAGAAAATATATATTTTTTTTAAAGAGACCTGAAAATTTGCCAAGTTCATGAAGAACCTGGAATCCGTTTATATCGCTAGTAAGGGTGCAAACCGGGGCAAGCATGCTGTCGAGAATGGACTGGAAAGTATTCAAAACTTAAATCCCCAGAACTACCACACAGCTCAGGAATCCCGCGATATAACCCACAGAAATGAAAGTGGGCACTCGGACGGACACTGGCACACCCATATGCAGCAGCATTGCCTATGATACTTCAAGGGGGAAGCAAACAAATGTTCTCTGCGTAAAAAGACACAGTGTGAGATATGCACAGACAGTGATACAGATATCCTTAAGTAGGCAAAAACCACATTCTGCCACATGGATGGATGCCATGGCAGGAGGCTGAATAAACTAAAATGGTCACAAGAGCACCAAGACTATATGGTTCTATACATCAGAGGCATCCAAGGTGCTGAATTCACAGGCAGAAAATATTTGGTGCCAGCGATTGCGGAGAGAACAGAGTGGGGAGTCTGTGCTCAGTCAACACGGTTTCACAGGATGAGAAGAGTTCTGGAGCTGGATGGAGGCAATGGGAATACAAGACTGTAAATATACTTAATATCATATGCACACATACATTTGTATGGGGGTCAATTTAATACCGCTGATATTATGACACTGTCAGTGCTATATAGCTGTTAAGGAAATTCTAGAAGACAAAGGATGATGGGAGGTTAGGGAGTGGGATTCCCTTTAGGTTGGATCTTGAAGGAATATGATAGACCATAATGGAGAAAAACTCTGGGCTCTTAGTAGAATATCTTCAACCACAAAAAGAGATAGAAAACTAGAGACTTACAAAAAAACATGGCATAACACCCATGGTATAAAATATGTGAGTAGTCTTTCACTGGATGAGCTCAGAAAATTGTTTAAGTGCAGATCCCTAAGTACTTTTAAATAGATGAACGTTAAAGACATCGGAAAAGTCTTGGCAAGTTTGGGAAGAAAGGTGACTTGGAAAACCACGGTTTTGAAACACAAAGAGATCATTTGGGGTTGCAGGAAAGCAGGTGACAGCACCATGAAGTGGGGAGGTGGCTGTACATGTTCAGCAGGACTCAGAGCACAGCGGTGAAATCACCTTGCCAACAATGTCTCAGAGCCATTCTCTCTGTACGCTTCCCACTGGCAAATCCCGTCCTCCACTCATTCTCTCTAGAAACCATTTCAATAGCTACCTGGCTGTCTCCCTGTTGGGACTCCTTGAATTAAAGATATTAACAAGCCTGGAACACTCACAGGTAGAAGCTGCCCTGTTTCCATGGCAGGGGCAATGAAGCCCTAACCTATCCTCAGCCTAGAAGGTTATGCGATGCAGTTGCCCATCCCCTGAGACCTAAGAGCCCATCAGCCCCTTCTGTTCTCACCACTTCTAGCAAGCCTTGCCTCTCAGCTCTCTCAACACACGTAAAGTGCTGCTTCCCCATCTCTGGACTTTTCACTTGTGAAGGTATCATCTGGATCACTAACCAGATAGATCTCCAGGCTTCTCATTCTTTGAGGATTTTGTCCCAGTTAAACTGTGTCCCAGTTAAAATGACAAGCGACTTGAAAGGACTTTTTTCTAGCCATGTTACCTACATTGGGACTCTCTTTATTGTCCTCTGGGACTGTTGGGAGAAGGGGCAGAAAGCGCCTGAGGGAAAGAGGCAAGCAAGAGAGGCATCTGGACAAAAACAAAGTCACAGATGACATCACATGAGTGTAAAGGCCAAAGAGAAATAGGAGGGAGAAAAACAACTTCCAACAGCTGAAAGTTGAAGGTATACTATCTTTTCCTCAACAACAGTTCTCAGAACGTCCCGTGATTTGGGGATGAGGGGAAGCTGGATAGGAGGATAATTACATACCAAATTTTCTATAGATAGCTGAAACTGCTTAATTTCACGAAGGGTCTCATTATCTCTTTTCACTTCATTCACATATTGTGCCAAGTCCTAAAGAATGGAGAGAAGGGTACAGAAAGAAGGCACAGGAAGATTAGAGATGCAAGCTGCTTTGAAAGAAAAACATATCATTAATCCCGTCAGTGATGAAAGTCACCACAATAACATCCCGATGACAATAAAATGAACACACAGTCACTCAAAGCTGCATCTCAAAGCCAATTTTAAAACGTGGGGTGTACAGCTGGGGACGTCTGAAGGGTTGTGGTCTATCACAACCCTGAGGAGAGTAAGGACGCTGCTGCCTTAAAAAAAACAAAAAGAACAAACAAAATCTGCAGCTATGCAAAGTCACAAGGAAAGTAGGTCAGGAGAATTTAAATTCCAGGAGCATGAATGGCCGCCCTTGACAGTGGCACATCTTTCCCCAGGTTAGATAAAGGGCAGGCTGAAGGATCAGCCGCACAAAGTTACATGTTGCCCTAGAAGACTGTCTTTTGAAACGAGTTAATGTCTTGTTAGCTCGAAAGAGCGCTCAGTCAAGACGGCTAGTTCAATTTCAGAGTGAAGAGAGGAGAAGCAAGGGAGTGGTGAAGGACCGGGCTGCACAAAACCGGCAAAGTAAAACCTTCAGCCAGGTTCCTTCATGTGCCTTCAACCACTTAAAAATGGCTTAAAAAAAAAAAACAAAAAACAAAAAACAAAAAAAAAAAAAAACAAAAAAAAAAAACACTGCAAAAGCATTACCTAATCCTCCCATACTGTATCTGGCTATTTTTACTTGGTGTGATGCACATTTTCCTATTTTCTAAGCTTCCCTCCCGCCCCGCCCTTTAGCCTCTTTCACGAATCTACAACAGGAACACGACTCTGCAAATAGCAATTCTCTTAACCATGTTCTCAGGGAAGCTTGGCACAGATGACTTCTTTTTTAATTTTAATTTTTATACTAATTACAGTTTATTCACGTTGTATCCCAGCTGTAGCCCCCTCCCTCACTGCTTCCTTTCCTCATCTCCTCCCATGCCCCTCTCCAAGACTTCCCTAAGGGCACAAAGTTTGTTGTTCTTCTAACCATAGTAAATGACCAAGGAATGGTCAGGACACATCCACTGTGATCATCTAAACAGCAGAGCCAATGCTGGGTCTGGTCCAGAGCACATTTAACTAGCTAGATGATGCCCTGTCACTTCCTTTCAAAAACAAATACTCAACTCTGTTTCAGTTACGACTCAGAGTCAAATGTGGAATGGGCTTTCAGACAGACATTCCTCGACAAGCCTACATCTATTATCTAGCCATCTGCCTTCTTGACTTTCAGGTTTAACTAGAAACAAAAACCCAAAGTACAGCATCCACTATGTGCAACCCAACAGAGGATCTTTCTGAGGAAAATGAAGCACACTAGTGATCCTCAAGTCTGCCGTAGCCCTCTGCTTCTTCAAGCCAAGAGTTATAGAAGTAGCAAGGAGAAGAGTGTGAAACACAGTCGCTATCTAGAGTCACTCCTGGAAGCTATACAAGTTAGCATACTACACAAAAGCAGCTTTAGCATCCCTCTTGGTTTTACGACATTTTTGTCTGGCACTTAAATCCCTGTAAGAACTCCATTTCCGAGGCCGATGAAGAAACAGTGCCCACAAGTTTGAGGCCAGTTCGGGTTACATAGCAAGAACCAGGAAGTCTCAGTCTCAGAAAACCAGGCAATAGTGAATATTTCACTATTTCAGTAAGTCTGTTCGCTCTCCTCACCAGTAAAAAGTGAGAATGGTAACAGCTTTGAGTGACTGTGTGTTCAGGTCAGGTCAGGGTATCACATATACCCGCTGGCAGCTTGGATGTCATCGTTTCCAGGCAGGAATAGGAGACATAAGCAAGTTCCCACTGCAGCCGCCTCACCTTCATTGCATCCAGAGCCAGCCTCAGGTTTGCCTTCTTGGTAGGATCATGGGTGTGTTTGACCAGTTCCTGTTTGGAAGACACAGGTTAGCAACACTTTCTTTAAATTTGAAACCAACACTGAAGAGACAAGCACACAGAAGGTTTCAGACACTGCCATCAGTCTCTGCACAGTGTGATAATTTCCAGGTTCACAAACTCTTTTCTCAGCTGAACCCTACCATCACCATTATAACTGTGCTGTTTCCCAGATGTTCTGATGGACAGCCTGAGCTCAGGTGAGTGGGTGCTTCCTACTCCCCTAAGACTGTTGATTCAAATGCCACACCTCCATTTCAGGAACAAGAGGATGCTTTGTGGGTCATTGTTGTCACTGTTTTGCTCATATATCCGAAATTCCTGCATCCTCTTTGGTCTCAAATGGTTTCCTTTCTCATAGAGTTGCTCTCACCCACATGTTCAGCCTTTTGTCTTTTTTTTTTTTTTTTTTACATATTCCACAAATTTGATCTCAACCACTGTCATATCAATTGTCAGCTAATGAGGCCATCTCTCTGCAGTCTATCTGCTCAGCTCAGATATCACAACCAATACCAGACTCACATGTCTAACTAAATAACAGTCTCATAGACCCCTAAGCTTAATAAGTCCCAAACTTGCTCCAGCCTCATCCAGGATGAAGTGGCGACTGGAGGTGCTTGATTAAATAGCAGCATTTCTATTGGTGTAACACCTGAAGCCAAAACCTGAGTGGTATGCCAGGCTCTGCCCTCCCCTTTTCTTCCCTCTGTCTCCCTGATATTAAATTTGATTCTGCCCTGGACAGCACCTTCCTGGTGGTTCCCTAACACCGACTCCTTGCCGTCTTCTCAAACTGTTTATTCCTAAGTGTTTTTGAAAGAGTTCAGACCTACAGTCTCTCCTTCCAGTAGTCTGTCCACAGCTCTGATACCAAGCAGGTTTCTAAACTCTGTGTCAGGTCTTGTCTCTAGCGCCTGGTTAGACTTCTGTGATGTCCCCAGATGCTTCAGCTGTCACCCAATACCTCCTAGGAGTCACGCTCTGCGTCTGGAGCCCACAAATGGCTCTTAATCCCTTTCTCTCAGCTCCCACCCAGAAGATCTACTTTCTACCCACACTAAATAATCTACACTTCTCAAAGGTATTCATATGTAACCCATAGGACATGGTGTTTTCTTTTAGAAAGTTCCTCGTCTTGTCTACCTGTCATACTCATGCTACTCCTTCAAAGCCCAATCCACAGATTACCCCTCTCTAAAAAGAGGAGACAAAGCCTGCAGTTGGGTTCCCAGCAAACTGAGGTGTAGTTATTGAGTCCTTTGTCTCTTCTGTGTACCCATCACATTGTGTTACACTTCAAAGGTTGCATTGGCTTGTTCTTCTAAATGGCGAGCCTTACTGGGGCGAGTCCTGCCATACAATACATTCCTAACGCTGTTTGGCACATTTAAAAAAGAAGGGGGAAAAAAGAGCCCACTTGAAATTCTCTAAAGGCCCCAGTACTGTTCTGTTTCTTGTTACAAACAGACCTGCAGAAAGAGAGGACTGCCAAGTATAAAAATTCACCAAAATTCTATTTTTATTCTCACTTTGTTAAACAAAATATTAAATCACTCTTAAAGTTTCCCAAACTCCCCATATCAAATATTTTAATTTTCTTTATTTCTTCTTCTCTCATATATTATATCCTGAGTGCGGTTTCCCCTCCCCCCTCCTAGTCCCGTCTTGGCACCAGCACCTCCCCCACCCCACCCATTCCCCCTTTATTTCTCTTCAGAAAATGGCAGGCCTCCCACGGATATCAACCAAACATGGCTTATTAAGCTGCAGTAAGACTAGACACCTCCCCCTCTATTTAGGCTGGTAAGGCAACCCAGTGGGAGAAAGGGGTCTCCAAAAGCAGGCAGAGGAGTCAGAGATAGCCCCTGCCCCTACTGTCAGGAATGGCACAAGAAGACCAAGCAACACAACTGTAACATATATGCAGAGGGCCTTAGGTCAAAGACCCACGCCAGTTCCCTGGTTGCCAGTAATATTTTAAATTTTGTGTCACTGTCGTAAAATCAGCCAGCATCCAGAAGTGAATTCTCTGAGAAATCATGAAAGTGCAGTAGTGAGGAGAAAAATCTACATGCTAATAACCATAGTTGTTCAGCAAATTCCTAGACACCAGACAAATACAAAATACTTTAAAATTAAAAAAACAAAAACTCTAAAATTTTTATCAACATAGAGTGCCCAAAATAAAGCTTCCTGTTAAAAAAAAAAAAAGTCATGGAATACCACGCATTCTTGAAATCTAAAATACAAAACAGCAGAAGAAAAATAGCAGGATAAGTCAGAAGTTTCAAAAACATATAATTGTATTTCTTAGTTTTTGAGTCTACACAAAATCTTACAAGGATCCAAAGTGTCTTTTTCTTGATCTGAACCTTCTAAATTCTTCAATCCGTGCTTCACTATATCAAAGTAACAAAATAAATTATTATCTTATTTTGGACCCATTTTTAGCTCCACGATGCCTTGAAAGCTGATTGCCTGAGTTGCCCTTATTATTTTTTCATAAAATCCAATTTGATTAAGTTGCTTTGAGTTTATGTCTCATAAATGTTTTAATGCATTTTTAAGGAATAATCAAGGTTTGAATTTTTCTGATTTCTCAGTAGAACCAAAATAGAAGTGACTAATAATTGCATGGCTACAGTTCAAGAAATTGAATATATAAGATGTACAAAGCGAAGACGACTCAGAATTCTATTTCACATACAGGTAGTAGATCTTTTTAAAATGACATTCCTCATGCATCATCTGGGCTGGCAGACTAATACAATAAGACATTTCTTTGGAGCAGAACTAATGAGCCTCCTGGTATAGCTATCAAATTAAATTTATAAGACTCTCCACCCTCGTTAGAGGACTAACCGTGGAAACCATAAACTTTGTGGGTTATAGTAAGAATCTCCTCACAGTAGATGTCGCCTTATTATATTTAGTGCAGTGAAAAAGCCATGCAGCCCGTGACACAATCTTCACTTAATTATTGTGGTAAGCCAGAGAGTCTAATGTGGGTAATCTGATCAAATTAGTATGTTGACTCACTGGCAAATGATTGTTGCTAACTCTGGAAGATGCTGTGAAAGGCATATTTGTACTTGCTTCACTCTTTTTTCTTTTTTTTCTTATCCCGTTTAAAGAACACAAAATGTGTCTTTTTAATGAAGACAGAATCTGGGTTTGTATTTTGTTTGTTTGTTTGGTTGGTTGGTTTTTGCGAAGAGGAAAATAAAATGCCTAGCTGTCGTTGTTTGTTTGGTTGGTTGGTTTTTGCGAAGAGGAAAATAAAATGCCTAGCTGTCGTAGCCATCTCACTCAGCCCTGACTATCTGGACAATCGGCAGCACGGTGGATGCCCATGGTGTTCTGTGGGACGAACAGGCGCACCGCAGAGTTGTTACAGTACAGACCTGAAGGAGGAGGTGGTACTTCAGCACACGCTGCATGGGGACGACCAGCAAATCCCGCAGAGTGAATTTCCCGTTATTTGCTCTTTTTGAACATTCCTAATGCAACGGATTTCAAATTTTTGTTAGTTTACTCAAAGGGAGTCAAGAAAGCACTACAAATTGCAAAGTCCACAAGTATAATCCTTATAAAATATTTTTGTTCTTTTCCTTGGCAATACTTATGTTCAAACAATATAGTCAGTTTTTTTTAAGCACTTATAGTATTTCAAATCGTAACTTGGATCAAATAGAAGTCTTATGAGTAAAGATTATTTTTATAGCACATAATCCAATCCAGTTTTCCTTTAGAGCTCTACCTCCTGCATTCCCCTCAGGCTTATGAACCAAATAGTGGCAAACCTTCACTCATTAAGGCCATGTGGGCTTATCTAGCATCATGCTTTGGCGTCATCAGTTCCATCCAAACACTCTTTCCAGTCTCCAGAAGAAACCACCATCCCCTTTCCAAAGCATTCCACCAGGCTTTATGAAGAATTTCTGTCAAAACCATTTTATTTATCTCTTCTTCCCTCCCTCCTGTCTTCCCTCTTTTGTCTTTCCCTGTGTACACGTTTACCATGTAGCCAGTTAACTATCATTGTAAAGAGTATCTGCCCCAGTAATACCTTTTGGATTAAAGACATGTCCCTTAAGCCTCTAAACAACAACAACAACAACAACTCTGTTTTCTCAATAAATATTTATTGAATTAAATAAGCTGGAATATTTGGTTGAAAGTTAAAATATAAATGTGCTGCCATCGTTAATATTTTAAAGCCTCGGATTTTACATACTTAATCCTCTCAAAAAAAAAAATACTTTAAGCTGGGCATGTGGTACATGTCTATACTTCTAGCACCCAAGAGCCTGAGGCAGGAGGATTGATATAAGTGTGAGGCTACCTAGTAAATCTTGTTATAAAACAAACAAAAAGTGTACTTTAAAAATAATATTGACTTCTTCACTCTTGATTGTAACTGTGACCTTGGGGTAAATAATTTTAATTTGAAGTATTAACGTACAAATGCCTGGCCATGTGACTTGGGCAAGTCACTGTTAGCTAAGTACACCTGTGAGGGATTTTTCTTGATTAAATAATTTGAAGTGGGAAGACCCATCTTTAATCCTGACCTTTTGAGGGGGGAAGGTCCACCTTTAATCTAACCCACATCTTCTGGTGGAAGCCTATATAAAGGACATGGAAAAGGGAAGCTTTTGTTCTTTGCCTAGTTGCCCTCTCTTACCGACTAGTCCAGTCTTCGACTGGAATTAGAGCCTACTTCTTCAGGATTTGAGTATACACTGTAGACAAGCTGAGATATCCATCTTCATGGACTGAAGAGCTACTAGATTCTTAAGACTTTCCTTTGATAGCCAGCCATTGTTGAACTAGCTGGACCACCATCTGTAAGCCATTCTAATAAATTCCCTTTTTATATAGGTTTCTAGATAGGTTTACAGAGCCCTGAGTAATGCAGATTTTAGTGCCAGGAATGGGAAATAGATTCATTCTATCGATTCTGTTCCTCTAGAGAATCCTATATAAATGGTATTATTCCAAAAGATGCCAAAATGGCAAAGAACATTGCTAGAGAAAAACCTCATGAGTTCAATATTCTTCATGTGCCAGACCAAGGGCTTCTTCAATGTACAGAGTTACTTATGGTAATATGTGGGCTATGAATTTGTTCCTTTGACTACTCTTAGCTTTTCTAGCACATTCAGAGGCATTATCAGGAGCTATGACATTAATGCCAGTGATTCTAATAACCACGATGACTTCATGAGTGTTTGACTACAGATCTAGGGGAAGCTGAGCTAGAAAAAAAAATATGCTGACTAGTTACCTGTGTCTCAATTAACACAGTTCATTTGGAAGATAAATGTTTCAATAGAGTTCCTGAATGTACATGGATTAACACGTGTTTGAGAGACAACTGCAGGTGTTGTTTCTCTGGAGCCATCTTCCTTGGTTATGGGGTCTCTTATTGGTCTGGCACTCAGCAAGAAGGCTATATCAGATGGCCAGGAAGCCTTGGGGATAGATGGGTTCTTCCCATCTTCCTCTCCCAGAGGTAAAAGCATATTCATGTGCCATCACATCCAGCTTTTCATTGCGGCTTCTGGAGACTGATCTGAGGGCCTCATGCTTGCACAGAAAAGGTCTTCACTGACTGTGCTATCTCCCCAGCCCATGAGGTCAACAGCTTCCCTGTATCCGCAGATTACAAGTATTCCAGATCATGATTCTCAACTAGGAGGTCAAATCATTACAATAAGGACCAGGTCTTCTCCCTCCATTGCATTTTAAGCTCCTTAGAATGGCAGAGTTCTTATAACTCTGCATTTCCACTGGGATGTAGGCCGTCAGTGCAAGGGATGGAAATTTGAACATGTAAAATCAAAGAAATTCACTTAAAGTGATTGGGGGCGGGGAGGCAGAATCAGTTTGTTGAAGTTCCAAGCTCATGGGGAAAACACATTATTGGCATCAACTATACTGCAGCTGGTGGCTGGGGTATAAATTTTTATCATTGAAAGTAAAAAAAAAAAAAAAGACATAAACAACGCTTCTTAAATAACCCATCACACACTTGGCCTAAACCCAATCTTTTTTTTTTTTTTTGAGGTTTTTGTTGTTTTATTTTGTCTCACAGTGCGTTGTCTGGTGTTTTTTTATTTTTTATTTTTTAATTTTTTATTAATTACACTTTATTCATTTTGTATCCCCCCATAAGCCTCTCCCTCCTCCCCTCCCGATCCCACCCTCCCTCCCCTTTCTGCATGCATGCCACTCCCCAAGTCCACTGATAGGGGAGGTTCTCCTCTCCTTTCTGATCTTAGTCTATCAGTTCTCATCAAAAGTGGCTGCATTGTCCTCTACCGTGGCCTGGTAAGGCTGCTCCCCCCTCAGGGGGAGGTGATCAATGAGCAGGCCAATCAGATTATGTCAGAGGCAGTTCCTCTTCCCATTACGATGTAACCCACTTGGACACTGAACTGCCATGGGCTACACCTGTGCAGGGGTTCCAGGTCATCTCCACGAATAGTCCTTGGTTGGAGTATGAGTCTCTGGGAAGTTTCCTGTGTTCAAATTATCTTGTTCTGTTGCTCTCCTTGTGGAGTTCCCGTCCCCTCCAGCTCTTACTATTTCCCACTCTTACATAAAATTCCATTCACTCTGCCCATCAGTTGGCCATCAGGCTCAGCATCTGCTTTGACAGTCTATACTGCAGAAGCTTTCAGAGGCCCTCTGTGGCAGGTTTCAAGGTTGTTTCCTGTTTCCTAAACCCAATCTTAACTGAAAGCACTATTATTGAGTTTAAGCTCAGGCTCAAAAGAAGAGACAGTCTCTTACCCCATTCCCTATGTTACCTTGATTCCAAAGTAGAAAAGATACACATACTCACACATAAGAAAAATAACAACCAGAAAACATACATAGAAGCACTAACGAAAGAAAATGGAAACGACAGGCGTCAAGAGGAAGACAGCTTTCATAACATCCTGCGGGGTGCCCGAGTTACACTTTCTCATTAAATTCTCCCAAGTCAGGCCCTGTTCAAAAGTGGGACATCTGAGCCCAGCGAGAGGCAGCATGCTGAGTTGCAGCCTCTCACTTGCAGCCTTTCAACTCAGCCTGAGGCCTCTCCTCTCCCGAGACTGGCACAACGTGGACAGGCTGTACAATCCTGGGGTGCATGTCCTGTGCGGAGCTTTGACACTAATTCTGAGAGAGGAGCAGCCATTCAACAGGACTGAGAACCACAGAAGTCTGACAGACAACAATGCTGACTCCCACCTCGAACCACAGTTTTATACCTTCATTTAAGAAAAAAAAGAAAAAAGCTGCTTTAACTACCGTTCCACTCCGAACTAATAACATGAGCTGTAAAGTTTTATTTTATCATCATATCTATTTGAGTCAAGGTAGCTTAGACCTCTACACTTATGAGTGTCCTTTCTCTATGAAAAGCATTAACCTTTGGTGCCAATGATACTTTAAGGATGTCATTTACTGGTGACTAAACTGTCTCTAGATATAAGGTCACCGTCATCAAGGGACACTATGAAATACTCGGTACCCTGTCATTGTGCCTCCTAAGCAATAATGCCTTTCCGTGGAAGATGGAAGTGATGGAATCATGCTTGCTATGCTAAAACAAGAAAGGGCTATGATTTGAAAGGCTTTCCCCTTTTTTCTGTTCATCATGGATAAACTAAACAAAGAAAGGGAGAACGGAGATACTGAAGTAGCTACAAAAAAATATCGCTAAAGATACTATTCCATATAACAACCATTTTTCAGAAGTTCTTTGAACATCTAAACTCTTATGGAATATAATTAATACATATAAAGTATGACTTTGGGGGAGTGGAGGGGTCCTGAGATACATATAAATACATTCATACATATATAGATAGATATGTGTATGTCTGTGTCTCTGCGTGTATGTGTGTGTGTGTGTGTGTCTCTATGTATCTGTGTCTGAGTATGGCCCACACTGACCTCACACTTGCAATCCTCCTGCCGTGGCCCCTCAGGTGATGGGATTGTAGATGTTTATCACCATCCTCACCTCCCAAACCATGACTTAGCAAAAGCCTTCAGTCTTACTATCTTTCCATCTATTCCTCGGAAGTGACTGTTCCAACTTACTCAGACAGACTTCTCACAGTCACATAGAACTTTTTTTTTTTTTTTTTACATTTGTATGTCTGTCTATTCTTCTTTCTTATGGGCAATACCTATGTATTTTATACATGTGCAAATGCCTTATGCTATGCAAAAACCCTTGAAATACAGAGAGAGAGAGAGAGAGACAGAGACAGAGACAGAGAAACCCTATCTATCCTATACCTCTCACTACGGAGGTAACTCACTCATGACCTCCCTACACCCAGCCTTTTCAACCACAGAATAAGAGAGTTACTAGAACACACATCACAGTAAAGAGGACCTAAGGAAAGAATGTCCTATAAAACCCGCAGCCACAAAGTTAGGTTCTGCTCCCGCTACAATTACCACCATAGCTTTGACTAACAACATGGCCATCTTTTTAAATAGTTTATAAAACTGGAGTGAGGTTATATTTTGCACACTTGAGGAAGTGTGCTGTTGCACTCATGAGGTAGAGGGATACACTGCTTAACTTCATTTTTAAGCGATAAACAAATAATAGGAATGAACAGGCACCTCCAACTTCAGTTTGACATCTTCTTTTGTCTTAGAGATGTAGTCTAGGTTAGAGATGGCCGACTCCACTCCACTGCAGTACTGCCCATAAATAACCAATCTGAAAGGAAGAAGATAAACCTGTAAGGCGGAAGGAAACAAGCAGAGGAAGAAAGAGGGAATGCCCAGATCTTTAAAGCCATACTCAGGGCTATAAAGCAGTAACAGGATTTTTAAAAGATTTATTTATTTTATTTTATTGGTACATGCACTCACAGGTATGCACATGCTTGCACTTGTATGTGTACCACATCTACACAGGTACCCAAAGAGGCCACAAAAGCATGCTGGGGTCCCAGGAACTGAAGTTACTGGCAGCTATAATGTGGGACTTTGGGAACGGAACCTTGGTCCTCTGCAAAGGCATCAAGTGTTCTCCACCCATGAGCATTCTCTCCGGCCCCGAGACTCTTTCTAACATACACTTCATGCAAAGTGAGGGCCATTCACATTGACAGTAGCGAAACAATTTTGGTTCCAAATTAGAATAAGACTGAGTCCATGTATATTTTATAGAAGACAGATTTTACAATACTGCTTAGTGACTGCTAATGTTATTTGAATATATATATATATATATATCAAAAAATTCTTTAAGCTTTTATTGAAGATAAACTTTTTACTGTTTACTAATACTCAAGACAGTTATATTTTCTACTATAATTTTATTACAGCCGCCAGGACTCCACCCATTAATAAACCTTCCACTCCTTGCTGCATTTAATTAAGGAACATACATCATCCGAGAAGTGGGAAGAGAGGCCTGAACCCCTCTCCGTGCACGGAGGATAACTCACACTGCACGGAGTCTGCCCCCCAAGGACATCTCCACATCACAGATATTCTGCAAAGAGGCTATTAGCTCTGTTGTTCCTTTTATCTCTCCACTGGCTAAAAGTACTAATAAACGGTTAATGTTTATCGAGAGCTGACACAAAGCAATTCATTAGCCACTGCTGGTGTTAGGAATTATGTTGCTTCGTTTAAAATGAGAGAGCAGTATATTTGAATCCGAAAAAAAAAAAGATATTCCATGTTAGGGGAAAGATACATAGATCTGTCTCTTTGTCTGTTTCTCTCTCTCTTTCTGTCTCTCTGTATACTTATGTTTTCGTGTGTATATCTGTGTTTGTGTATATATATTTGTATATGTATTTGTGTGTGTGCATATCTATACGCATTTGTGGTGTGTATGTATGTGTGTCTGTTTGTGTGTATGTGTGTTTGTTTCTATATATGTATGTGTGCATGCATATGTATATTTGTGGTGTGTTTGTGTTGTGTGTATTTGTATCTGTGTCTCTCTATGTGTGCATTTGTGTGTGTTTGTGTATGTGTCTCATACTTAGTCTGGAGCTAAGCTGGCTGACCAGTAAGCCTCAAGGATCTGTCTGTGTCTGCTCCCTGCCCCCATGCCCAGTGCTGGGAATGTAAGTTTTTATGAGGGTTCCAAAGACTCGTCACATTCACACGGTAAATGTTTTTATCAAGTTTATCTCCCAGACCAAGAATTCACTGCCTTTGACTATAAATCTTATGTGCCAATTTTTTTTTTCAAATTGTAAAATATTAGAGTAGCAGCTCCTCTTTCCCATTACTACAGAGAGGAAAGGGAAGAGCCCAATCATCAATATGTTAGTGAAGATTACATCATTCAGGAGTGACAAGCCCCAACAAAGGACCTTAGCCTGTTTGTTTCTCTGCCATGGAAAAATTTAAATGCTCTACTGGGCATGCTTTTAAAACTTTTTATTATGCATGTATAGGTGTTTGTCTGCATGTATACGTGTGCACTGCATATAGATTTAGTGTCTAGAAGCCAAAGAGGACATTAGATCACCTGGAAGTGGAGTTAAAGATAGTTGTAAGTAGACATGGATACTGGGAACCGAACTTCTACAAGAACAGTCAGTACTCTGAACTGCTGAACATCTCGCCAGCCTAGTATCATCATCATCATCATCATCGTCGTCAACAACATCTAAAGCTCAAACTACTTCCTTGAGATGACCTATGTGATGTTCTAATTTCTGTCTACAAGTATTTTAATAAACAAAAGAAATACATACTTCCATTTTAATACTAACATTTACTCTAATTCCAAACCGATACCCACACATGTTTAAATGCAAAAGTTACCTTTCCTTGTAGTTAATAAAAACTTGATACAAGTTCTGGTCACCTTTATTTACAATAGAATCATGGATCTCTTGCATCAAGCTCCGATGAACTTTTACAAGGTCCTTAGAAAAGAAAACATTTTAAAAATAAAAGTAAAAATCAGAAACAGAAACCACACCCCAACCAGAGTTCCCACTGTGGCCAGATTTGTCACTCAGAGAGAAGAAGGATGAAGAGGGTAGAGGCAAAGGGTAGCAGAAAGCAGGAGAGGAGAAAGAGAGATATAGGCATGGTAAATAGTAATTTTAGTAGGAATAGAAATAGCAGTGTACTATCTTACTTGCTATTATAGGTCAATTTAGTCTTTGAATAAAAATATACACAGCTGTTTAATTTTATAATCATTGCAAATTTTTAAAACAAAACTAATCAAGTACTTACTGTTTTATTGATGGACTAAAGTAATGACTCATGTCCTTGGGACAGAGACGCAGATCTCTCCTTTGGTCAATTAGCGGTGTCCTAGTGCTAAGCTGACAACAATCAAACTAAATTGCTTGAAACCAGACAACTACTGACACAAAAATGTAGGAAAGAAATTATGCTAGACAGTTGACTACAGCAACTCAAAAGTCTGAATTTCATTTTTTATTCTGATAAGCAAGTCATTTTCAGCAGCCAGGGAATGTGTGTCATAGTGTGGAAATGAGGAAATGTGAATCATGTTCTCAATTCTCCATTATCTCTTTCTATATACCTCAGAGCACAGAGAAACATGACAGCACCTTGTTCTTTGTAGGCTGAAAACTGAAGATGAATATGTCATCTCTAGTATTTTGCTGGGTAAGAGCCATAAGAGTGGGGACCATCGAACTAGGTGAATGAGCACAGTATGGGGGTTCAGAGAGGTTCCTACTTCTTAGAATGGCATGTTTGGGTTTTTAATGGTATGTCTCCATTTGCTATTGTGAGCATTTTCTTCTTATAAGACAATAATAAAGAAAAAGACAGGAAATTGTGAATCTAAATGTAAGTTGAGGTAGACACAACCACAAGCAGATCTAACTGCCAATGGGCGAAGGGCAAAATGAAGGAATGGAGGAAGGTAAATGGCATTCCAGGGGCTACACCAGGGAATACTGAGACAAACAGCCAGACAGTGCCATCACAATCACTTAATTGAGAGTGCCGCTACATACGACAAGACAGGGATAAGATGTGAACCTTACCTATCCATTTGTGCACAGCATGCATTCCTAAAGGACCTTGGGTTAAAGATACCATGTGAGTTTTTCAAAAGGGTAAGGATATGAGAACTTGGGAAGCCAAGATTCATAGAAACCACAAGTAAAGTGATAAAGTAAGGATCGTGAGCCCACTAAAAAGTGAAGACTTCTTAGAAACACACATCACCTGTCACAACTTTACTTACAGGAATGTTGATAAATACTGAATCGAATTCTGCTGCCGTCAGAAATCTTTTCAATGGTGCCATGAAATACTACCAGGAGACAAGAGAAAAGTCACTTTAACTTAGCATAAGTTTGCCTACTCTACATGATGATTTTTTTTATCAACCAGCAAAATTTAGGTCAGTTATTTGTTGCATTATAAATACAAATAGTAGAAAACATTTTCTCTATCTTAAAAACTTTGCATTAAACAGCTAAGAACACATTCTGCGACTAATGCGCTCGGCACACAAGCATGAATATCTGAGTTCAGATCCCCAGAATCCGTGAAAAATGCTGTGCAGATGTGGCGGGCACCTATAAACACAGCACTTAGAAGCTAAGTCAGGGATTCCTGGAGCAAGCAGACGGCGAGACTACCTGCAATCAGTGCTCAGGATTCTGCAAGGGACCCCGTCTCAGTAAAGGAAGTGGAGAACAATAGAGGAAGACGCATAACAAGAACTTCACGCCTCCATTCACATGTACACACTGTGCACATACATGTAGAGACACAAACACATGTGCATGCATATCGCACTCATACATAAGCAAACAAAGACATAAAAACAAGCTGAGACATTTAAATTATAAGACAAAGTGCTTCTGAAACTTAGAAAGAACACTGTTGACCAAGCAGGTAAACAATGGCAACTTCTGGAGATGTGCTCGAGGACACAGATTCCCAGGATGAATCATCTACTCTGGTAGTTTGTACACCGTTTCCATTCATCACTCGAGACGTTAGCATCAAGCTTGTACCTTTCTTTCATTGTGAGTAATCTTCTTATCTGTCTAGACAACCCTTTTCAGGAACCCCACTTGTCAGTTCCTTTCTTCCCAATCATCGGCACACCTCAAGATATTGTCATTATCAATAGCTGTGTATGCTTCTCAGATTAATTTCAAGCATCTCTCTCTCTCTCTGAACCCTACATCCAACCTGCGAGGCTTTTTTTTTTTTTTAAAGAAATTCTCTAACCCTACTGTGTCCAGTCTATCGGGTCTCACATCCTTCACGGCCTTGCTCCTCTCCCTACCTAGTCTTCAGCCCACTGTCAGAATGACTTCCCTCCCCCCACCTTTCTTTCTCCCTCCCTTCTTCCCCTCCTTCTTCCTCTTCCTCTTTCTTCTTCTACTATATTTTTCTAAAAAAGCAAACCACCATTGGCTATATCTAGCTTGCCACGTATTTTACATATCCATAGACTATATTGATAGTTTAATAAAAAAAAAAAACATGAAGTACAATAGGTTCAGTAATGCTACATGTCCACACAGTTTTCCTAATTAACTGACTCTTTCAGTGTCCTAAGCAACTCTTCTGTACCATCCCTTTTCCAATAGCTAAAAAACTTTCACCTGGTTCTCATTTTGCTAACCTATAAATGTGGGAGTCACTAGGGGTGGCCCCAAACTTACGCCCTAAGAACATGCCTTTCCTGTCATGACCTTATTTAGTACTAGAGACTAAAGGCCCTATCTGTACATAACAAACTTTCCTATCAACATAAGACTTGCATCTTTAATATCTGCCTCAATATATCCCAGTGGAAGTCTAAGTTTAACTGTCCAAGGGATTCATGACTTCTCTCCATCTTGTTAAACAGCATTACCATTCATGCATTCACACAGGCCAAAGTTTAGAAGCCATCTTTGCGTATTCCTTCTTTCACAATCTTGACAAATAATTCCAAAGTCTGACTTCCCCTATAGTCTCCTTCTGTATCACAATTTCTTGTCATCCTGATTATTATAATACCCTTCTATTTTCTCGTACTTCCCATTCTTGCTTCACAAGAGTCAGAGTGCAGTGATAAAGGCTTAAAAACCTTTATATCACACCTGCTAAAGGCTCTAGCTTTTGTCCCTATATGACTTGGTAGCCCACCAGTTCTATGGCCTCCTCCTCAATCTCCCTCACCCCTTCCATCTACTTCACTGGACCCCTGCTATTTCATAAAGCATAAGTTAAATACTGCCCCCATCCGATGCTCCTAGTGAACCCCTTCTGGATAGCCTTTCTTCTGGAACTCTCTTCAGCAGAACATGTACATGGCCTGTGCCCTCACCTTTCTCAGCTGACGAACTAAGTGCCATGTTCTTACAGAGAGGTCTTCTGTTATCAACCTCTAACCCATGCCCAGCCATTCTCTCATCCTGATTTTCTTCAGGTAACTTCCTACCCAACTGGCGTTCTTATTTGCTTCAGCCTAAACTTTGCCACAATGCAGAAAGTACCACAAGAATCTACAGTCTTCCTGTCTTTGCTGCTTATCATCAGTTCCTAAAACAGTGCCATTTAGAGGTCGAGATAGCAATAAATAGCTGTAGAATGTATAAATCTGCTTTGATATCTTTATCTTTATTTGGGAGGCTTTTATTGAGACATAATTCATGGTTCTCACAACTCAGCTACTTAGTTTGCAGTCCAATGGCTCTTGGATGTTCAGAGCTTCGCAGCCACCACAATCAATTTTAAATCTGCTTGTCGCATAAAACATCCCACAAACTTTAGTTACTGGTCATACATCATTTCTCCTCCCAAGCAACCCACCCTCCTCAATCTATATACACACACTACTCTTCCCTAAAGTTCCAGGAAACTGTTTTTGTGTGTGCCTACTCTGGGTATATAGATGCTTAAATATTCCTCCTCTCAAACATAAGCATACATCTTTTAACTACAATTCCTACCACCAAAGGCTGTACTGATCCAAATTCTACTTGCTACTTGTATGACTTCAGTGTTGTTTTTAGATTATATCTGTAAGTAAGTCCATGTCGTATATGCTTTCCTGAGCCCGGCATTCAGTGCAAATCTTAGAATATACATTCACATATATACAAAAGGAGCTGGTCTAGCACATAGCTCATGCAAGACAACCTTGGGGCTTCAATACCTGACGACTTACTTTTTCTATTGACTCCAAAGTCTCTGTATATTTTTCCTCTGTCTGCTTAATTTCTGCTAGGCAACAACTCCGTATATCATTTTCTTGTGATTTCTGCAGATAGGAAGATAAAAGTTAAAACTATTTAGTTGAATTCATACAACAATTTATCTAGGAAAGATCAAAATCACTGAGGATTCCCTTACACTTTCCATTCTAACAAAACATAACCAAAAGACACACTTAGCTGCATTTGTGTCATATTTTGTTGGAGCTTTTCTTTTCCAATGCTATAAATAAAAGTTTTAAGTGATTAAGATAAGCTTCTAAAATAGATATTCTACTTAATAAATATACCTCTTTTATTCAAATGTTAATGAATCTGGTAACACACATAGTCTAGGCACTTCCTTCATAGACTGCAGATTTCACATGAACTGCAGAAATGACTACAAAATATTAAAATTACTTATTAAATACTTGAAAGGAATATGAGAGCTGATATAGCTCAGTGGTTGGGTTCATGCCTAAGATATATCAAGCCAAGGTATTAATTATCAACAACACACCACGCACACATACACATACACAAACACTGGGTTCTTTCATTGAGTGTTAAAGTACACTCAATTACTTTAAAGTACACTAAAGTCAGAGAATTACAGACAAAACAGAATTCAGTTCTGACACTGATTTTGTCAAGCTTTCTAAGTACAGATAAGTTACTAAGTTTCTCTGTGACTTGGTTTTCACCTCTGTAAAACAGAAATACAGCACCAAAGCTAAAGAGTGACAAGTGACAGAAGCCACGTAAAGCATTCTGCACCTTGCCAATGAGTCTAAATTATTATTGTTGTTAATTATAGCTCATAGCAACCGCCCAGAGCTGTGTGGTGGGGAAGACTGTCTTAGGGTAGAGGAGACCCTGAAGACCTGCTGGCATCAAAGCAGCTGATGACTCCAGGCGAGGCAAAGAGACACACCTGAAAACACCCTTGACGGTGCTGCCAGCGTAGCAAACCTCTCATGCATCAAGTTAAACACAGTTATTATATTTCCTAAATATAGAATGAGTGACTTACTCCCACCCCACTTCTGTGCCTCTGCTCCCCAGTGTGGAACCCACCAGCCTCCCTTGGTCCTTCATTAAAAGCCAGAGCACAGACAGCTGAGCTGACTCAAGAAATCCCCAAAGAAGCTAAGTCACCACCCAGCTCATGAAGAAGCCTTTAGGATAAAAGAATATGCTAATAAATGCCTAAGTGACTGACTTTTCACATTTTCAAATTATAGATGAGAAGACAGTTCAAAGCAGTTCCTTCTGGATGATAAAGATGGATGCACAACACAGAAACTTTGAGAGCATATTAGTTATGCTAGTATCTGGAGAAGTTAAAAAAAAAAAAAAGACTTATTGCCTTGTTTAGCCTAGGTCCGTGTCTAGTCCTGTTGTATCTTGTTATACCTATACCGTTGTGGTTGCTATCCCTGGGAGACCTGCTCTTTTCTAAAGGGAAACGGAGAAACAGAGGATCTGGGGAGGGCGCTAGGTGGAGTGGAGGGAGGGAGACTGTAGTTGGGATGCAATGTATGAGAGAGGAATAAAAAAAAAAGAAAGAAAAGAAAAAGAAAACAAGAGGGGAGAGTCACTTGTAAGAAGAACTAATGAGTGAAAAGAAACAGGCACTGAAATACTATGTTAAATTTAAAATGAAAAATATGTATGTTTTAGAAAAAGACGTACTTTCACAATTACAGTCTCATGATTTCCTGAGATTATACCCCATTGTCACTCTGCCATTATTCACCCAGTTAGCAGGGCACTGACCTCTAAGACTCAACTTCCTCACTAGTGAAGGAAGAGATTAGGCCAGAAAGTCCTATGGGCATCTTGAAAAATAAAGAAGGAAAAGGGAAGGAGAGAAGGAAGGAAGGAGAGAAAGAAGGAAGAGAAAAAGAAACAAAAACATGCTTGCATCTCCAAATAAGTTCTCTCTATATAAGTTATAAGCAAGCAAGAAGCTTTTACTTTATATTCCAAGAGAAGTTAAATAATTGCATTAATTAGTCCTCTAACTAATCACCTTCCTAATAAACCACTCAGAGTTAGTTGAGGAAAAACAAGCAAATGCCCTACAGGCTGCTGAGCTTCCTCCGCCTTCATCAAGTCCTCGTAGACTTCTCCACCTTCATCCTCTCCGTACACACAGTCATAGAGGTCCTCTTCATCCTCCACGCGGGTCTCGCTGAAACAAGGAAGGCAGTGTAAAAACTGTGCTCTGTTACACAGTGGACGCAACCCTGAGACACGGCCTGCAGGCCTTGGCTCAAAACAGACTGAAATCCCCCCACTGATCTTAGCAGAAAATCCAGAGATGAAGGAAAATGGAATTGGTAGAGAGAGTCAAGAGGCTCCCATTATGTAACTCTGTCCCTCGTGACAAACAGTAGAATCCAGCAAGTAGGGCAGTGCTGGTTAAGACGTAACTGGATATTTATTTTCACAGAACCATATTAATGATCATCTTGCAGCCAGTCACAGCTCTAATTCTCCGAGTACTATCTGCCATATGATCTATGAAAAAAAAATGAATTTGGGGAACCAGAAAGTTACCAGACTTTCCAAAGGCAGAGTCTGGTCTATGGCAGAGCCTTGATCTCAAAAACGTATTTGTTTTACACTGAGCATTTTAATGGCCTCGTCACACTGCCTCCTCATTTGAGTATTCTGTAGCCTCAGCTTCGTTATGTTATTAAAGGAAACAGTGTGGCTAGGGCAGGAGAGTTAAGGAATAGCTGACATAGTAAAAATCTGCTTGATAACAGCCTCAGCTGCTGTAACGTTATTATAACTAATTTGGTTCTTTTCAAAACATGCTTCTAGAAGCCCACATAAAAGATACATATACATCTTTCTACAACTAAACTGTCTTTATCTGAGTTAACTGTATTTTATTTTTAAAAGGGAGGCAAGCAAAAATCCATAAATATTTAAAATCTATTTTAAAGCCATTAAATACTGCATATTGGTTTCTTGGAAATATTTGTACTTTCCAGTCCCCCACGAGCAATTGGACATTACCAGTGGCTGACCAGGGCACTGTTCCCAAGCCGCTCCTGTGAAACTATTAGCATTGTCAATCGTGGCATTCCCATTTCCATTACACGCTTCAGTTTTCCCTCCCAGTTCAAAGCTTCTATAAATGCCTTCTACTAACACAACCCCAAAGAATGGCCTTAAACAACACAGAGATGTTGCAATAAAACATTGTTCTCTTTGAGAAAGGAATCCAGCCCTTTAATATGGCCAGCCCTGACTACCTCTCCTCAGCCTGTACAGGCTGAATGTTATAAACTGACACAAACAAAAGTAAGAACACTGTAACTGTGTCACTCTACCACTTGGAACATTTTTCAAAGCTGGTACAATCACAGCCTGTTTATGTTTGCCATGAAAGATTATTTGGAGGCATTTGACAGAAGTGAACTGTCAAAACCCAGAGAAAAGGAAGGTACATTAAAAGCGAGAGCCAAAGCTTGAGAGAAGTGTGCTCTGAGAAAAATTCACTTCAGAAATACTTGTCCACCCACCAACCCATCTGCTCATCCATCCAGCGGATATTTATAAAAAGCTGACTGAATTCCACGCTCTGTAAGACTTTAGACATACAGATCAAAAACTCTCTCATTGAGGATCTGGACCAAAGTGTAAACTCATGCAAGTGTAACGATCCGAGTTTGAACATCCCCACAGCCTGCACAAAGCCTAGCATGTTAGCAAATCTGTAATCCCAGGGTTCTGTAGTAAGAGGGGAGGGAGAGGCAAGAAAATCCCCACAAGTCTGTGGGCCATCTAGCTATCCTGTTAAATTCAGTCTCAAATAAAGTGGAAGACAAGGTTGCTGCCTGATCTCCAAACACACATACATGGCACCCATGCACTCACACATACACACACACACACACACACACACACACACACACACACATATAATGCACACACATCGTACATAATACACAAACACACATAAACTAGCTTATATGGAGAATGGCCCATAAATACACAATTCTATATATGTAAGAAGGAAAATGAGCACAAACCAAAGGAGCGGGAAAGAGGAAAAATAACTAAAGAAAGTCAGAGAAGGCGTCAAAGAGGTATTATGGCTGAACTAGATTACAATATGTTAGCTTATTCAGTAGATAGCTGCTTTGGAAATACTATCTTAATGGAACTTCAAGACCAATGAGAGTAGCACACACCCACATCAAATGAAGATAGAGGCAGTACTCCTGAAAAGGGCACTAGCATGAAAGATGGAGTTCAAAGAATCCAGGGATGCTGAGCTTGGCAATGCCCTCCCCCTTGGGAAAGTATGCTGAACCACTGGAGGGAAGCCCTGAAACAAAACTATAAAGAGTCATACACTTGGTGAGCTCAACCTTAGCTGGGTATTTAAGAACCATAAGGGGCTTCACAGAGGAAAGAAGGTGGGAAGGAGAAGACAGACAGGGAACTGGAAGCCACGAATCGTGAGGCTGAGAGGTACAACTAAGGTAAAGGCTAATGAGGAGGGAGACAGGGAAAGTCTGGATTGTGACATCAGATACGGAGACCATTTGGAATTACAGAGAGAGGAGAAAGAGTGAAAGATGTCTTTTAAGTTTAGCACTGAGGAGTCAGGCCATATTGGCAGCTCTGTGATTTCCATAGCAGGGCATTTGATGGGCTCTGGCTGGGAAACAGTGGGACAGTTACGTTGGTCTAGGCACTTTGTTTCATTATGTCTTGGGTGAGGGTTGAGATGAAGTCTCGCTTTACAGTCCTGGTGGTCCTGTGTCTGGGCATTTTGTGTAAATTCATCAAAATGCAGGGAAATTATCTGAGATCATGACAGAGTTAACTAAGATAACTGAACTGAGGAAGGGGCTGGCCAAAAGCCACATGGACTGTAACACCCACCCTGTCACTTTGAATTGAAGGCCTCCTCTTACCTGACACCTCACATTCCCTCCAAACGAAATCTAACAGTAGTGCTTGGCAGAACAAGGTGGGCAAAGGCTACTTTAAAAAGTAGTAGGAATTAGTGACCATCAATGGGGTCCAATGACCATGTGGGGCTCTGAAAGGAACGTCACCACAGCTCTAGACATAATATATCCTTCCTGATTACTGACCATGGCCAGTAGCCTTACAGTCACTTTATAAAAGACTGGTTTCACATTAATCGGATAATCAGCATCTATCTTACTTAATGGCGGCGCATTCTTAGAAGTTTAGAAGCAGCAAGAAACTATCCCCAAAGGACATTTAAAGTATATGACTTCAAGGTTACTCGTTACTCCAAATGCCGCTTAAAATAGAAGAGCTGCTGACAGCCCAGTTATGGCTTCTACAGGACTCGCCTCACCTGCTCTTCTATTAAGAGCTCCAGAACAGCACGTCACCACACACCTGCTCCCAGGACAGTGATTAGGAGCCTCTGGTTTCAGGGTCTGAAACATCTGAGTTCAAAGACTACAGTGCGTGATACTGATATCATCTCTAACAAGTTAGTTTGGTATACAAATGTTTTTGTTTTTTTTCATCAGATTACAACAATGGGAATTTAACACAGTAGTTACATGAGGTAATGCACAGAACATGTCGGCACACACATGAGCACAGAACACACTCTTATTATAAATGATTAGATAGCTCAACTCTAACGCATAAGGCCTGGCAAACAGTAGGTGTCTAACGTTCTTCTGGCATTCACGTCACGCACCAGACATGGCTTAACCGCTTCTTTTTTTTTTTTCTCCTTTTTCATGTATAGGTGTATGTGGAATAGTTGCACACCCATGTGCAAGGGGGTAGGTACGTGGCAGGTGTGTACAGGTGAGTATACTCGAGTGTATGTAGAAGGATGAAGTTGATGTCTGAATCTCCCTTGATTGCTCCAACACCTTATCCATGGAGGGAGGGCCTCTCAATCAAATCTAGAGCTCACTCATATGGCTGGTGTCGTTCTCCAGCTTGCCTAGAGGAACCCCCCTGTCTCTGCTGTCTCAAGATAAAATCACAGGTAAGCTACTGCGCCTTCCCACTACCTCACAAGGGTCCTGAGAATCCAAAGTCAGATCCCTTTGCTGGCACAGCTGCTTTAACCACTGAGCCGTCTCTCCAGCTCATCGTAGTTTAAGGTTCTTAGAATACGGAAATGCACAGAGCTCCTGGCGTCACCGCCTTGGGATGAAGACACAGACGGTAAATGCAGCAAGCCAACATCGTCTTAGCCAGAAATAAACGCTCTAAAGACACAGAGCAGGGTAAGGGTATGGTGAGTATTTTCACCAGGAAAGGTCTCTCTGTGAAGAGATGCCTAAGAAAGACTGCTGAGGAGTCCCTGATGCGAGCAGACGGTCAGTGTTAAACAGGGGAAGAACTGGATTCCCACTGATTCCAAGAATGGCCCTTGGAGCATAATCCATTTCTTATAATTCTGTGCAAACATACCTGATCTATATCATAAAGTCCTCGAAGAGAGAGGGATCATGCTTTATATTTATTCATAATCTGCACAAGCCACTCAATCAGCAGAAGATAATCAGCAGCAAGACTTTCTGCCCCTTCTGACTATTAAATAATAAAGCACAGAGGATCCTCTGCTTGGGATAAGCTCCATCTACTGACATTTCCCTGAATAACTCCAGTTGCATGCATCCTTCCTGGTGCTGACAGATGCACACACTTTCTGTCCTGCCTCTCCACTTCAGGAGTAAACTTTATTTCCCTTTTTATTATTCCCTACTTGCATAATTCCAGTTTTATCTACCTCTCTATTCTGACTTTGAGAAACTTCAAGTTTTTTTTTTTTTTTTTTTTTTTTTTTTTTTTTTTTTTTTTTTTTTTACTTCTCTTCATAGGCACACAAAACAAGACCAGAAGCCAGTTGGAGCATGTTTTCTGTGAAATGTCCCACCGTCACTTTAAAGATAATTCTTATGATGTCGTAATCATCACATCACCTTTACCCCGCAGAGAGCTTCTCATAGTTCACATCTATGCTAAGAGCAAATTTGTGCAGTGGCTTAATTTTACCGAAAATGTTTAACATACTCTATTAAGTCGGGAAGGCCTTTGTAGACGTCTTCATCATTTATACTTTCTTCGGTAGGGAAGGGCCTAGGGAGGAAATACATGGAAGAGTAAGCAATCCGGAGTGAGCATTTACCTCTAATTAAATAGCCAGATTGGCTGCCACTCAGACAAGTCGTTGTATTTAATGATTTCTAGGGTTTCCCCAAAAGCAGTTGCCCAGCAGATGTGCCTGGGGTTCCCCTGGGGGGACTGCAACAGCTGCCACCCCAAATCATCGCCAGCATTACAGTGAGTCCCTGCACACGCTTGTGCAGCTGGGGACATGTTAAAGTGACTGTCTGATCTCCCAGCTGACACATACCTGAAGAGTCACCCCATGGCACCCCTTGTCCCCCGCAGAGCCTCGTTCAGGGCCCAAGCAGCCTTACCCATGCCCTTGCCTTCAGGGCCCACCCTCACTCCAACTGAAAGAACTGATCCAACAAAGACTATGGTGGTAAGCTGTGTTTTGTGTGTGTGTGTGTGCATGTGTGTGTGTGTGTGTGTGTGTGTGTGTGTGTGTGTGTGTGTGTCTGCTCATGTGTAAGGATGAAGATTATTAGAAAACAAAGACATCATACATGTGATTTTGACCCCGCAGCAGATTTTCCTATTCAGACATCAGAGTATTTAAGTATTTTTTTTTTCCAGTGTTGGAGAAATGAACACAATACACTTTAAATAGACTGGGAGTTGTTTTTTGTCCCCTGTTTAAAAATAAAATTATATTTTCCCCACTCCTATCATTTGGCACCTTTGTTTGGCTCCAAACCTGTGTTGTTATGACCAAAATAATGCTTTAAAAGTATGCCTAATAAAATTACCATAGTAACTATATTATAATAAAAAATGCTCTACTTTTTTATAGTAAGCATATTTCATGTTTATAACAAGGATCTATCAAAATAATAAGTTTTGGTTATGAGTCTCAGTATCTGCTTTGATACACTGCTAGGTAGAGTCTTTCAGAGGCTGTCTGTGGTAGGCTACTGTCCTGTTACTTGTTTGCTCCTACATCCAATGTCCATCCCATTTGTCTTTCTAAGTGAGGATTGATCATCTTACCCTAGGTCTTCTTTCTTGTTTATCTTCTTTAGGTGTATAGATTTCATTATGTTTATCATATCTTATAAGTCTAAATAAGTGAGTATATACCATATGTGTATTTCTCCTTCTGAAGAGATGCCTAAGAAAGGCTGGCGAGGAGTCCCTGATGCGAGCAGATGGTCAGTGTTAAACAGGGGAAGAACTGGATATCCTTCTGGGATACCTCACTCTACCTAGCAGTGTATCAAAGCAGATACTGAGACTCATAACCAAACCTTCAGTAGAGTGCAGGGAATCATATGAAAGAAGGGGGAGTTAATATGACCTGTAGAGGACAGGAGCTCCACAAGGACCAAATATATCTGGGCACAGGGGTCTTATATGAGACTGTTTCTCCAACCAAGGACCATGTATGGATACAACCTGGAACCTCTGCTCAGATATAGCCCGAGGTAGCTCATTATCCAAGTGGGTTTCCCTAGTAAGGGAAACAGAGACTATTTTTGACATGAACTCAATGGCGGGCTCTTTGACCTCCCCACCCCCCAAGGGAGGAGCAGCCCTGCTAGGCCACAGAGGAGGACTTTGCAGCCCCGGTCCTGAAGATACCTGATAAAACAGGGTCAGATGAAAGGGGAGAAGATCCTCCCCTATCAGTGGACTTGGAAAGGGGCAGGGAGGAGCTGAGGGAGGTAGGGTGGGATTGGGAGGGAATGAGGGAGAAGGATACAGCTGGGATACAGAGTTAATAAAATGTAACTAATAATAATAAATAATAATAATAATATTAAATTTTAAATAGTGACTAAAGAGTTTCACTGAAAGTCATACTTTTGTTATATTTTTATTATTTAAAACAATTTAACTTTAAATTATGAATTAATTTAATTCTTAAGATAGCAAAGGGACCTATATTTTTTTTCAAATAAGTAAATATTTGTAACAAGCTTTCAGGGTTGTTCTTTTTTAATATAGGCATATTTTATCAGACTTTCATATCTACACAGGTGCACTATAGAAACTGATAGCACACTACAGGAAATAGAGATGGTAAAAATCTCAAAAGGAAAAAGACTTCTAACGGGTATCCTTAATCAAAACTATATACAACGTAGGGCATGACTGTTTCAAAATCTACTCCTTACATATAATGATGCAAAAATACATACAGGCATGGACAGCTACTCATTGTTGGGGAGCAAATTAGAAGGAACTGAAGAATCAATCAGCTTAGAAGCTACTTCTATAGAAAGCAGATAAAACCATGGCCCATTTCTGGGAAATGGTCTTCAGGAGGCCCTCCCTGAGACCATTGTGGTTGCATCCAGGAGCTAAGCTGCAGAGCCACTGATGAGTTCTCCTTTGAAACACTCTTGGATCCCCTTTCTCAGAATATGATATGAGCTTAGCAAAGAAAAATGAAGCCAAAAAGGCAGAGATAGAGGCATACAAAGCCCTTTCATGGCTGGAGACTACACACAAAGCCTTGAAAAAAAAAAATAACATTTCTGCTTCCAGGCGACCGGGCTATATCTTCATTTCCTGTATCTTATATTCTTTGCTGACTGCTACAATTTAGGTAAGAAGACATAATCTCAGACAGCAAAAGCTTGAACAGCAAACACCTCTCTACTTCCACGCTTACCACCTGTATTATACTCCACTGCACGGAGATGGCATAGATAAACTGTCTACTTCCGAGCTTTTCATGCCTCGCCCAGTCTTCAACACACACCCTTGTAAGCCCATCATTTAGCGCTTCTCTGATTGTCCCTTAAATTCATTGATGTCATGAGTTACTGGAATGGTCTCTTCTACAGAAACGACATAGATTTTATTTTTAAATATTTGTGTATTAAAACATTCACATTTGTTCTAATGAATTATATAGGAAAAGCTGAAGAATTTTTTAAAGGGGCCATGACCAGCGGCAGCAAACTGAGAACAATGTTCAGCTATTGAGTCTTATTCGATTCTATCACTAAGTTCTTAATTGCTCAGTGAAGCTCAAATGTGCGTGTAGCACTGGCGTACCAAACGTGAAGAGCCTTGCAGACAAGAACCATTCAAGAAATAGCATTGAAATGAATGACACGGGAGACGGGAAGCACAGCGGCATGGACTCACCTGATTCCTGTGGCCAAAGCAATTGGTGTGCGGGATAACCGAGACAGTGTTTCTATAACCTGAAGTAAAAAAAGAGGAGAACGTCCATTGAGCGTGAACTTACCAAGGCTTAACACTTTTCTCAAAAGCAACACTTTCCCCATTCCATAATAACAACGGTGAAAAACATAAATTTATAGATTCAAAAAGTGTAAAATGGAAAGAGTCATGACTGAGAGGCTTAAATGCCCGGATTATACCTGTGCTCTTTTTCTTTTAATTTTATGACTTAAATCAGCTTATTAATACACATGAGTGGCAGTGCTCTTCCAATGAATCAGGGAGTTAAATACATTAACCCCAAATACCCAGTACCTTATACTGAAGAATCTTAAAGATCACATAAGTGTGTGTTCCCCAGCATGTAACCCACTAGATACATGGAGCTTTTAAAGTTATTTTTTAATTTTAATTTTTTCTTCACAATGTATTCATTCTATATCCCAATTGAAGCCCCCTCCCTCAACTCCCCCCAGTCCTACCCTCCCTTTTTCTTCCCCCTATCTCCCTTCCTCTAGTCCACTGAAAGGGGGAGTTCTCCTCCATTGCCATCTGCCCATAGCTTGTTAAGTCTCATCAGGACTGCCTGGATCCTCTTCCTCAGCGGCCTGGCAAGGCTGCATCGCCAGGGGCAAGTGATCAAAGAGCAGACAACTGAGTTCATGATAGAGGCAGCCCCTGCTCCCTTCACTAGGAGAGCCACATGGAGACTGGGTTGCCAATCTGAGCAGGGGGTCGAGGTCCTCTACATACATCGTCCTACATTGGTGCATCAGTTCCTGCAGGATCCTCTGGGCTCAGATCTTTTAGTTTTGATGGTCTCCCCGTGGGGCTCCTGTCTCTCCATGTCCCTCTATTTCCACCCCTCCCTTCCTAAACTAACAACCAACACCGAAGTTAAAATGTGTTTTTTTAAAAAATCATAAATTTCATTTCCATGCTATTCTAGCCAAATTTTGAGCACTCAGTCATCACAGTTTCTGTTGCATTTTGGACCACACAGATATCAGATGTTTCCACATCACAGCAGGCTTCGCTGAGCAACAAAATGGTTTAGATTGCCAGACCTTGAGCCTGGTCACAGGAGCGCAAATCCAGGTTTCCCATTCATTAGCCAGGTAACTTTAAGCAACCACCTAAATTCACTAGGTTTGGTTTCTTCCTCTAGATAGGGCGTCAAATAATAGCTAATGATCTTCAGACTACTGTAAAGATTAAAAAACACAGTACATGCAAACTGGCTCAAGGCTAGCAATTCTTTATAATCGCCAATTTTAAAGAAATTGCTTCATTATACTTCAAGTGTGTTCAGGAATTTTTCTGCTCTAAATTACTCTTGATTATGCATTTCAAAAACTCTTCATGAAGACCTTCAGTGCCTAAGCCCAAGTGCTTTCTGCTAACAGTTTTAACATCTGCACCTGGTAATTTTACTCCTCTTTCAATTATTTGTACCTAAAATCATCTTTGGCTGAGACTCACTGAGGAAACCAGTGATCTACAATGCATTTTTCTCATTAATTCCATTTTTATGATAAATATAATTGCTCAAATTCTCAACATTAAGCACAAGAGTGGCGGTCCTCCTATGCCATTCATGGAAGAAAACACATGTGTCTAGACTGAGGCGGCCCAGTAGTTATCTAAAAGTCCTCAGCTCCAGGACAGGAAAGTGAGCAAAGGTCACCAGCCCTCAGAGGATGCTGCTAAAGGGTACCACTCACATGGATGGGGTCTCAAAACTTCTGGCTCAGGTGTGAGCCTACCTGGAGCCTTGTTCACTAGTTCTCAGGTGAGCTCACCTTTGCTAGACTCTATGAAACATGGATAAGAACAGCTAATACTGCTGCATGAAGTTACTGGGGGAAAATGAGAGTGCTCACCAAATGCTTGTGGGCTTTTTCACTGTGTAAAATAGAATCAACTACACAGGAAACTGTAATTACATTATTGACCATAGACAGCAATGGCCTGTCGTCCTGGATCCTTGGAAACTGTGACAGGAGGACGCGTGGCCTGTTAGCACTAGTAGACAGGACACACATATCAATCAGTTCCGTGGAGGCACTCTACAGTGCAAACATAGCTCAAAATGACATGTTATATACAATTTGTATAGAGTTCTGTTAACTTAAAAATAAACCAAGACATGTTCCAACATGTTTAGCAAGAGCAAAGGACAGAGGATGCTTTAGGATGGTGCCTAAGAGGGGAAAAAAGCCGGAGACCCAGAGACCAGGGGAGTAAAGCTATTGACCCCCAAATTCTGCAGTTTTAACTATATAACCTTCTGATGAGACACTAGGAAAGAAAAAGAACTGAAGTCTGAAGATGCTAACATCACGTTTCTAAGTAAAAAGTCTAGTTTTGGAAAAACTCCTGGAATAATCTGAGAAGTATTCAGACCATTGGTTAAAGTAGAGTTTGAGACACACACTGTTGGGATGGGCCAACACTACAGAACCCCAGAGAATGTGCTGTTTCTGTTTTATGCTGTGGTCTCAAGCCTTCTTAGCAAGAGAAACAACATTACTGATATTTTAACGTGGAAACTTAACGTCAATTAATTTTTTCTTTGGAGGTAATTGTATCCTAGTGATAGATTTACAAAATACTTCACTTTTTTACTTTTACCTGGCAACACTCAGAACTACAATCTTTTCCCAGCTGAACCAGCTTGGTTTGTCATGTACACATCCACCAGCAGAGGGAGCCACACGATAGTTTATTACTTTATTTCTACTGATAACCTTTAAGCACACTTTGAAAATTCAGGGGAAGCAACTCCTATGATTTAATGAAGGTTGTTTATTACTATTCAACACTAGAAGATAACACAGATATAAATTCACGGTACATGAGGGTGTGGGGGAAAGACTGTGTGGTGATCTTAGAATGAGTGGCTGTGAGACCCCTCACTTTTATGCCTGTTCTATTTACACATCATTCTAATATTAGATTTAGCCAAAACAACCAAAGGCTCTTTAGTCAAAGCGTTGTTGTTAGAACATCGTCTATTCTACAAAGACAGTTTTTACAGGTTGAAAGCAGACACGTACATAAGTCAGTGCTGGATCCGCAAATCCCCTACACGAATTCCCAGACCTGCCCGTCTGAAACATACAAAGATGAAAGGAAACACTGAAAGACACTTAAAAAATGTATATTCCATAAAACATGTTGATTTTTAAGAGGTTACTTCAAAATAATAATTACCGACATCAGTTCCCAAAAGAGGAAGGTGAGGTGGTAAGAATGTTGCAATAAGCTATACTAACTCCACATCCTGACCTTCCTCTCTGTACCCACATCCTCTATCCCATGGGTAAGAAAATGCATTTGTAAAGAAGTCAACTTTACATTTGAGGGCAGCGTAAATTAGGCCTCTTGTGTCAGGCAGGTGGGAGAAGTAAGCAAGGCCTCTCTGCCCACTTTAAATTGAGTATTACATCCCTAAAGCAATAAGACTATTGTGAGCATCTGGGACAGTGAGCACAGAACAGTGATAATTCTGTTGGGGGAAAGAGAATTCAGCAGAGTGAACAGAGGGTACAGGAAGTTGTGGGGAGCAGCAGCCAGTAGCCAAAGTCACCAAGGGGTTTTCTCAATGGTCCAACAGTGCTCTAAGGTAGCCACAGTGGTACCATTAAAAGTGAGATGTGAGATGTCCTTGGGAGCTGTGGCTGAGCACAGTGACGTCCTTGGGAGCTGTGGCTGAGCACAGTGAAGGCACAGGAAGAAAGAGAACTGTGAGTGATACAGAAGTCAGTCTGTTCAGATGTACACCTGGAAAGCCTATTTTAAAGTCCCCAAGTATCTTTGTTCAGATGAGGCCAGAGTTCCACGAGGCTGCTGGCTCCTCCAAGGCCCCTTCTCCCAAGCCTGGGTTTCATATATCCTCTCTTAGATGGTGGCTATAATTCTGCCCCAGCAGTTATCAGTTTATTTAAAACTTTCAAAATCAGCATTGAATATTTTTCAAAAGAACTCAGGACATTTCTTTCAAGTTAAACTATTAATATATGAAAGCTGTCACCCTCCACCTTCCTTGAGCTCTATCCAGAGGGGACCACAGCCAAGAATCTGCTGTAACTCTTTCGTGCTCTTGTTATGTTTTCCTTTTCCTCCTCCTCCACCTCCTCCTCCTTTTAATAAATGAGTTCCTAGCTTGATATGATGCCTCACGTCTGTAATCCTAACACTTCGGAAGCTGAGAGAGGAGAATTACCACAACTTCAAGACTAATCTGCGCCATATAATGAGTTCTAAGGAAACATAGATTACGGAATGTGACCCTGTCTCAAAAACAGATTTATCATAAAGCTCCTTTTTAAAATCTTTCTAAGATTTTTCTAAAACGTTCCGAGTCATGCTTCGTCGGTAACAATCAATCACAACCATGCCGCCATGCAGAGAGGTACTTTATCCACTTTTAATGCTGTGTGACACTCCAACATGTGTAAATAATCTAGTGATTTTGCCATTTTCCCATCTGCAAGTGGATTACAGCACTCTGCTACGAGGCCAGCACTCACCATCCCTGCCAAATGCTTGCTCAATTACATGCAGGTTCTGCTGCAGGAAGGATAGTGAAGTGGGTGACTGCCCGTGAGACAAGGGATGAAGACATTCCTTAAAGTGCTTGCGTGAACTTAGACACTCCTGAGGGACTTGTGGGAATGCAGCAAAGCATTCCGGTAGTAATTAGTCCGCTCTCCAACAACTGAAAAATACCTTCAGGGCAAACAACCCAAACTGCTTCCTCCTTGTTTAAGTCTCCTAAGAGTCACCGAACATAAACTATCTGTTGCCCCAGTAGGTGGAGGAGTAATGTTTGCCTAGCAAAAATCACTGTGAAGATCCTGGGTCACTGCAATATGGAAAGGGCTAGCCTGGCACCAGTAGGGAAATACTAAACAGCTGAAGAAGGAACTCACTGTCGAGGAATTTTAATCCTGCAACATGGCTGCTCGGACAAGGATCACATCCAAAGACCTGCTAGGTCTACGTGATACAGCTAGAATGCAGGCCTGCTCTAGATTACAGTATGATCTAGCCAGAATGCAGAAATACCCTTAGTAAACACCTTTCATCCCAAACAATGAAGGTAATGTAAGTTTATAGACAGAAGTAGCCATGTTTAAATTTGGCATCTAATTGAGGAACAGAGAAAGTGAGAGATCAGAGCAAGACTTGACAGAATAAGTCAGAGACAGAATACGCCCAACTCCCACAAGATCAGGACAGGAGAAGCTACAGAAGAGCAGCACAGCGAGAGAAAAGAAGAATATTTTTACCAAAAGTTTTTTACTGGAGCCGTTTTACAGAGACGGGTTGCAGAGAGAATAAACTAGACCCAGTTGAAGACAGTCTGAGCCAAAGAATGAGAAGAAGCCAGAAAATTAAAATATATTGCCAGAATTAGTCTGAGGCTAGGCAGAGCAATTCATCAGAAGCCAAGAGAAGACAGTTTGAATTGGTCAGCTTGGAGAGGAGTTTGGGCCAGAACAGCTGAGTTGAAGCAGCCAGAGAGAGTTCAGAAAGAGCTAGAAAGGCTTGGAAACAGCTTTCATCTCATGCCCTCCTCAAAGGACATAGAAATGACATTTACAACTGAGAGTAAATATTAATGTTAGGTATGGGAAAGTGTCACCCAGCTCCTCAACCCTAAAGAGAACAAACAGCATGTGAAATCCCTGTACTTTTTCATTTTGACAAAGACTTTTCATTGTCATTGACAAATTGTTTTACCACCAGTTTGTCGGTTTAAAGGCTATTACATAAAGCAAAACGCATTACTGAATACAAACTTCCCCCAAATTTTTTTAAACTATTCTCTTCAAGAGACCCCTGACAAGATCCAGTCTTTGCTTACTTGGCACATTAGTGTCACTGTGGCGTGAAGTGCAAAAATCAGCTCAGTGGTTCAGGAGAGCTGTGTAGCATCACAGCACCACAGCCCATGTGAGCAGCTGTGGTGTGAGATCCAGGCGTGGCATCAAGGCTCCCTCAGGCTCAGAGCAAATGCCCCAAGGAATAGAGACAAACACAGGATCGAAACGACGTGACTGGGAACAGGGGCATCAGGGTGTTGGTCTGGGAGATTCAGACAAAGGCATTGGCCTTGAAGGAGAGGCCAGCTGTGATCTAAGTCAACCAAGGGAACGAGAATATTACCCTCAACTCCAGATACCTGACAATGGGGCCCAGTTCTAAACCCAGCCAGATGGCGGGTTGCAGATTAGCGATATATTTCACCTTCAGTCTCCTAGGAAATCAAAAGAACTCATTACATTAATTTTCTTTGCAATTCCAATTTCACACAGTAAATTACCCCATTAGGACACACTGCAGCTCAGCGTCACTTCCAGCCACATGTTTTCAGAGATTTCCTTGGACACTGGCTGTTGCTCTGTCACTTTTTCCTGCAGGGTGCTGTCAGGAAAAAAAAAAAAATGCTCCTAGAACCATCTCCACTTGCCACACAAAGAAATGCAGCCAGAGGACACAGACAAGCATCCTTTCTGATCAGGATTACAAACAATGGGAAATGAATTTCCATTTTTCTCTGGATCAGTGGATGTGTGTAGCTTAAATGGGTCAAATTTCCAGCCTGTAGCCCTCCCTCAGTGCTGGTAACAAATACATAAATTATTATTTTTTTCTGTCTCATTTCTTGTGTTAGAATAACTGCTAGTTTCTCTCTGTCTTCTAGTTCATCTCTCATTAAATTCCCCTTCCACCAGGCTACCATAAAGACTGAATGGCGTTTCTAAATCGTCATTGTGCACATCTGTGCCCCTCATGCAAAGAGCTGCAACTGCTGAGCAGCACACTACAGGATCCCTATCCTCTCTGTCTCTCCAGCCCACTCTCCCACTCCTCTGACTTGTACCACACTAGGCTGAACCCAACCACATTGCCTACTGTGCTCCACAGAGGCCCCAGATTCCTACCTTTAGAACAGTGTTTCTCAACCTGCCTAATGCCGCGACCGTTTAATACAGTTCCTCCTGTTGTGGTGACCCCCAACCATAAAATCATTTTATTGTTACTTTATAACTGTCATGTTGCCACTGAATGAACCATAATGTAAATACCTGTGTTTTCTGATGATCTTAAGCAAATCCCCGTGAAAGGGCTGTTTGACCCCCCAAAAGGATTGCAACCCACATTTTGGGAACCATTGCTTTCGATTATGAAGGACTATAATATTCTCAATCTTAAAATTTTAGCAGGGGCATTCAAAATTAAGTGCCTCCCACTAAAAGATAAGGTGGAATGAAGAACACTGAGACCAATAATGCCAATGTCCTCACGCCAACTAAAACACACTGTGAGAACCTTTTTTTTTTTTTTTTTTTTTTTTTTTTTTTTTTTTTTTTTTTTTTTTATACAGTGTTCTATCACCTTGGTCCAAATGCCTGGCAAGGATAACCTGAATAAGAAACTCAGCTGTCCACTCTCAAAGAAACCATTTGGCAAATGTGATCTTATTTCCAAGTCACATGCCCTGCCTTTAAGCTCGGGGTAGAGACAAAAACTACAGAGAGGATCTTGCACTTTCTCTTCAAATTGTGTCTCTATCTATTATTCTATTTTTAGGTGAACAATTCCTGCCTTATTAATATCTCCACTGAGGAATTCATTCTGGGACAATGATGGCAGTGACTAAAACTAAAACCAGCAAACATGGGAAAAGGAAAATCTGCAGCTTCTTCTTTCAAAAAGAATGTTTTGTTTTGGTTTTTTTTTGTATTTTATTTTTTTCTTATCAGTTACATTTTATAACTCTGTACCCCAGCTGTGTCCCGATCCCTCAATCCCTCCCAGTCCCTCCCTCCCTCCCTCCTCTCCACCGTGCCCCTTGCCAAGTCCACTGATAGGGGGGACCTCCTCCCCATTCATCTGATCCTGTTTTATCAGGTATCTTCAGGACTGGCTGCAAAGCTCTCCTCTGTGGCCTAACAGGACTGCTCCTCCCTTGGGGGGTGGGGAGGCCAAAGAGCCAGTCATTGAGTTCCTGTTAGAAATAGTCCTTGTTCCCCTCACTATGGGAAACCAATTGGTTACTGAGCTACCACAGGCTACATCTGAGCAGAGGTTCTAGGTTACATTCATACATGGTCCTTGGTTGCATGTCAGTCTCAGAAAAGACCCTGTGCCCAGATATATTTGGTCCTTGTGGAGCTCCTATCCTTTCCTCATCAGACTAACTCCCCTTCTTTCTTATGATTCCCTGTACTCTGCCAAAGGTTTGGTCATGAGTCTTTGCTTTGAAAACACTGCTAGTTAGAGTTTTCTTCTCTTGCGTTATCAAAGAGGCATCGCTACGGGTCTTCCTTTGTGAGTTTCTTTAGGTAGTAACTGGGCAACACGTGGGGAGGTTGACTTGCTCCTTGCTTTTACATTTGAGTATGTGCATATTCAACATGTTCTAGATAAGTCTGTAGAGGAAAGATTAGTAAATGAGTGCTTTGAGACCAGACAGGAGAGCAGCCTCTTCTTAGCTGACAGAGAAAAGAGAACATTGCAGCATACTTCATATAAAAAATGGCTCGAGAAGGAGCAGACTCAGTAGTGGACACTCTTGTTGGTTTAATGGAATATTAATATGGCAAGTTCTCCTTCCTTGACCTCACCTAGAATGCCAGGGAGAGCCAACAATCTCACCAGTCTTTCATAGCAAGATAAAAATGTGGGGCAACTAAGGTCTTAAAGGCAACTCTCACTCAAGAAGACCATGGGCAAATGGTCAATGCCTCTCCTGTGCTTCTTGAGCAGACAGCAGTGGAATGACCTCACCTCTTCCTGAGGTTCCTGTGAAGCCAAGCACAGCTGCCCATACAGCACCTTGTATGCTTCTGGACTTACTTTCTCTTTTCCCATTTTATTTCTTGTATGCTTTTTATTCCTGTATTTCAGGGGCTTTGTTATATTTACAAAATAAACATCTTAAAATGCCAAAAAAAAAAACAAACTACAGAGAGTACGGAGGAGCAGCTTTAGACAAGTTCGGTGATGCGAATTAAGCTGAACATCGGGAAAGGAACGGGATTTCCTTCAGGCCCCATCCCAGCAGAGCTTCGGTAGAGCCATGGCGGCTCTGGCAGGCAATAACGTCATTACCAGCTGCTGCTGACTCACAGGCTCACTTTCCCAGGGGCAAGGCCTATGCATTCCTGTCTGGTCAGAGGTGTGTGCTCTGAGAGAAATGAGGGGAAGTTCTGTAGGCTAAAGGGCGGGAATTTTAATGCATATTCACAGATGCCCAACCATCACACAGGTGGGGCAAAGCCAACTCACTTTGAAAGTGAGTTGGCCATCCGTGACGACGGCCAGCTTGCAGTATGACAAGCAGACTGCCAAAAAGGAAAGGCAATGCCGGAGTGATGGGGTCTCACGTGGAGAAGACTGTGGCACTGATTAGCAGTGGGAGGTGCCTCACCCTGTCTTGGCCTCGAGGTACCTAAGCGGAGTAAACCACCTAGCAGAAATGATGACTGCCAGGACAAGAGTAAAACATCAGCCACCTTCCAGCTAGATGGCTAACACTGGCCATTTTATAACCCTCTTGAAAGTGCTTTCATATGTGCTCGATAAGTTAAAACGCAGGCAAACTAATTCATCGTCACGTAGCTTCCACACCAAAAGAAGTCAGCACAAACATGGGAGCCTCATACGTAGTTTAAAATTTTGAAAAGAAGCTTCATTAGAAAAACACTGAAGATTAATGGTTTCACAAGCATTTATTCAGTATCTCTGAAATATCATTCCAACCGGCCATCACTGTGCAATTCAAGCCAGTTTACATTGTTATCTTTTCCATAACCAATTTTCAAAATCTCATGCGCACGCAAATTGTAGTCACAGTTCATCTCAACTCGTCTCAAATACATCTTGAGCACAGTGGCCACAGGTGGCTGGTGGCTCCTGTTCTGGAGAAGAGGGGTCCAGATGAGACATTCACAGTGCTCATACCACGATGGGAAAGGAAACCATGTCCCCAGTCACAAAAAGACTGTGCTGGAGCATGATATGAGGCTGGGACATGGCTCTGTGGCTGAAGCGCTTCATGAGCAAGCGTGAGAACCTTATTTAATACCCAGCACCTAAACCAGACACACACACACACACACACATACACATACACACACACACACACATGGTACGGAGGAGAGAGGGGAAAAAAAAACCCAAAAACCCCCCTACCAAGAACTCATCATTCCAGATTTAGTCTGCCCTTTGCAACAGAAGCAGAGGAGGGCTACAGAGATCTGAGAAGGTGGTAGCAAGCCCTGTGAGGAGGAGGAAACTACCCCTCCACACAGGACACATGTATTGCCTACTTCTCCATTCATGAATGCCACTTAAAAAAAAACTCAGCCAATCCATCAGGCATCTAACTGGATACTAATAAAACAGGATTTTCGTGGAAACCAGTTTGATCCACTGTCTTTTTCCTTTTTTCACTTTTCTTAGTGTCAGCCTTGCCTCGGGGCCATACCTAATCATATCGACTCGTACTTTCAACTTCCCATATTACATTTAATCAGCTTTGTAAAATTCCCTTGGATTGTGACTTATGCAAAAACCTGAAGGTTAGCTTTTACTCCTACTTAACTGCACTTCAAGGTGCCTTTTCTTTTTTCCATTCCACATCTTTGATTTTCTCTAAGTAACTGTCCCTGAATTGCATACAGGGATTTTTTTTTTTTTTTTTGAAACAGCATGATAATATCTGTGGCTTTAAAACTCTGTCACCTGTGACCTTTAAATCCTCAGGGCAATGTTTCCTTGTGATTCCCAGAAGGCTTCTTTTGCTGAACTCAGATCGTTTCCAATGAGAGGGGACCACTTTTTTTAGTCACTAGCCGCTCAGAGTATGAGTGATTAATCCAGGATAATCTGAATTTCCTTTAGGGTCTGAGCATTTACCAAGAACTGGATCAGAGATGATAATCCTCTCAGAGGATGTAGAAAAGTAGCTCATTGCTTAGGCTGCAGGACTAAGGGGAGGGAGCACATCACCCGCCTGCATTAATGGGGAAGCCTTGGCCACTTTTTCCTCTGACTTAATTTTTCATTTCATAGTCTGATTCATCTCAACCTTGGATGGGATGTTCTGACTGGAAGAACCTGTAGAGTTTACTTAGATGACAAAAGCTGTGAAACAATATTCCTGTCTTCCAAAGCTGCCTCTGAGGAGCTTCTTTAGAGATGGACTTTGACACTGGACACACCCAATACTCTTTGTCTCAGTCAGACAAGATTTCGTCTTCCCAGACAGTCTAAGAACGAGACAAAAATTCTTCATGGGCGATCACATGTATACAGATGAAGCCACCAAGATAGCTTACCTCTAAGCTATTAAGTTAGCCATACCCTTGAAATGCTTACCCTGATGGTGCTCAAAGTATTTGCAAACTTTTATATATTGTAAGTAAACAAATTCTTAGACAGAGAAGCAGGGTGGACCTACTTGGTACTGCTCCTACTGTGTACTGACTGCAATTCCATAGTTGTATACTGTGGTCTCACATTATGTCTTCTTATTTGCATGACTGTCTGTTTCCTTTTTTAATTTTTTTTTACTGTTTCTATGTATATGTGTAGGCAGGCACATGCCAAAGTGGGGGTAAGGAGGGTGGAGAACTTGTGGGCTCTCTTTCCATCATGTGGTTTCAGAGGACTGAACTCAGGACATCAAGAAAAGACGATCTGAACAGATGTAAACAGCCCCCAGGTGAGGCACATAACTTAGATCTTGATGTCCTGGAGATCTGGCAAGAGGGACTTTTCTGAGTTGGATACTGAAAAGTAGAGACTGTGAAAAGTTCTAGTAAAATAACAATTGTGTTGATTAAGAAAGAAAGAACTGAAGGTTACTCCAAACCCATCAAACCCCTGCCCGCTTTGATCCTCACAGGACTCCTAACTCACATCCCACATCCCACAAAATTATCCTTCTCATTGTTGAATATAGAACAAAAGCTCAATAACTGGGTAATTGATTGTTTGAATCAAAGCAAAGCTAACAGAAGAACCTAACGACATTTTTCCAGGTCCCACCCCCCCCCCCCACACACACACAAAGTTCTTGGCATAAAACATTGTTTCAAAGTGGCTTATGCAGAATAGCTTTGCCAACACGACTGTCTCAAAACATCACACACAACAGTGCTCTGGACACTGGCTGCAGCTGTGCCTTGTTATGAGACCATGGTTGGGTTTCTCTGGGCCTCAGACCCTCCTTTCCAACAAAGAGTGGCTTCAGATAATGAAACTTGTTTAATCCGCTTTCTGTCAGCCCCAAGGAAATAGCTGAAGCTGGATCCAATCCTTGCTTAAAGGTATAGAACTTAGGCACAAATGTGGGCACCTGTAGCCTTGCCCCTGAGAGGCTAAGGCAGAAGGAGCCTGTGAGTTCAAGACCACCCAGAGAGACAAGGAATAAAGGAGAGGGAGTGGAAAGGGGATAAAGGAAGATGGATATTACAGGATGGAAGCTGAAGTCCAAGATCAGGCAACCTCAACTCTTTGGAGTCTGGGGAGGGCTCCTTTGGGTGTAACACAAGGCAGTGAATTCCAAATAAAACATCAGTGAACAGAAGAAGACAAGAGTATGGGCTAGCCTCACTTAATAACAACTCACTCACCAGGTAACTCACTCTATGAGACCACACTCATCCTCCCAAAGGAGCATCCCCAGCATCCCCAGTGACCTACCTACTTCTCATTAGCCCCGCCCCCTAAAGGTCCTACCATCTCCACAACACCACGCCATGGAAGAACAAGCCTCTAGCAAATGAACCTCTGGGGAGAAGAGTCCTAGGAAAAGTTACAGGTTTCTAACTTCAACTCTACCCAGCAAAGCGGCCACAGCTCTGGGCCTCACCAGTGAGCCCACAGGGCACAGTCTCACCAGCTGGGATTTTTAAGGAATATGTTCTTTTAGAAGCAAGGCCACGCACTGGTGCTGATGTGCTCGAGTACCAGTTGTTTCTACTCCTTGGCTATCCTCCAATTTTTATCTAATTTTTATCTGAATTCTTAAGCAATGACAATGACGTCATGGAAACAAACACAATTATTCTTAAGTTCTATTTTTTTGAACACCTCAGATATTAAAATTTTCTCTTCTCTGTTGCTACCTGACTAATAATTCTCTGAAACTTTATTTCAGCACAACTCGCTAGAAAGACTCTTTCAACCAAATGGTTGTGTGGACTGGATTCCCTTGTGCTCGTTGGAGCCGCTGAATCCTGCAATTTCTGGCATTGCTACCATTTTTTTCACAGCCTTATGAGAAGTCTGAAAAGAACACCGCCATACAGGACACTTCTATGGAGGCTGGAGTCACAAGTCAGCTTCTATTTTAGAACTTAGTTGTTATCTTCATGTGTGTATCTATATGTGTATATGCCGTGTTGCACATTCCCTTCAGCTGGAGTCACAGACGGTTGTGAACTACACACTGTGGGTTCTGGGAACTAAACTTGGGTCTTCCGGAAGAGCATCAAGCACTCCTGACTGCCGAATCATCGCGCCAGCATTTACTCCAGGTCCCTCCATCCAAAGAGCTTTCAAGAAGGCCTTTGGCCTTCCTGTGGTTTGCAGAGAAGGAAACAGAGAAAAAGGAAGGACTTGCTTGGAGCTGACAAGGCCCCATCTCCCTGGCTTCCCTCCTGATTCCCAGCCAGGGGCTGCCTGTGTCTCTAATAAACAGGATATCCAAACAGGACATGCAGTGACAGGTTAGCAGCAGCAGCTATCTATTAAGCCACATGGCTAAGCAATTTCAGCTCTGTTTCCATTGCTTGATGCCTTGTTTAGTTGTTGCTTTACTTTGATGACAGGATCTGACCATGCCCAGCTTGACATTTATTTTAATATATTGTTAGGAAATTAGTAATGAGTGTATATAAATTTGTAGTCCAGCAATATATTTTAATGAGAAATGCAAAAACAAAAAACAAAACAAACAAAAAACGTCTCTTCATTCTTACAACCAAGTAAATAGTTTTCAGGCTTTCTTTTGTTGTCATTCAAAATGAAATTTAATCAGATGCCAAGGACTAAGAGCATGATTGAAGGCATGCTTCACTATGTCCAAATCAGACTCTTGTAATGAGATGGTTCTTTAAGAACAAGAGAGGACACTTGCCAATTTTCCTTTCCCTTCTTTTCTACTGAGTGGAGCACTGTACTCAAGTTACAGGAAGGAACAGGAAGTCAGCAGATGCCACTGCTCCCTCCAAAGTCACAGGCCTCTGACAGTTACTAATACAAAACAAGACTCAGACTTAATTCACTGAAATACAATGCTCAGAGCATCAAAACAAATTTGACTGTTTGCACACTCCTGACAAATAATGACTAATTCAGAACCTATAAGCATATTTAATAGTGTCCTGAAATGGAGAGATTTCACAATGGCTGGAAGACTTACCTGACATACAACTTTTTTTTTCCTTTTTTAAAACTATTTTTATTTTTATTAATTACACTTTATTCACTTTGTATCCCCCCTGTGGTTCCCTCTCTCCTCCAGTCCCAATCCCTCCCTTCCTCCACCCTCTGCATGCATGCCCCTCCCCAAGTCCACTGATAGGTGAGGTCTTCTTTTCCTTCCTTCTGATCCTAGTCAATTAGATCTCATCAGGACTGGCTGCATTGTCTTCTTCTGTAGCCTGGTAATGCTGCTTCCCCCTGAGGGGGAGGTAATTAAAGAGCAGGCCAATCAATTCGTGTCAGAGACAGTCCCTGTTCCTATTACAGTGGAACCCACTTGGATACTGAACTGCCATGGGCTACATCTGTGCATGGGTCTTAGGTTATCTCCATGCATGGTCCTTGGTTGGAGTATCAGTCTGAGGAAAGATCCCTGTGCTCAGATTTTTTGGTTCTGTTGCTCTCCTTGTGGAGTTCCTGTGCTCTCCAGATCTTACTGTTTCCCATCAGAATGGCTAAGATCAAAAACTCAAGTGACAACACATGCTGGAGAGGTTGTGGAGAAAGGGGAACCCTCCTCCACTGCTGGTAGGAATGTAAACTTATACAACCACTCTGGAAAGCAATCTAGTGCTTCCTCAGACAACTAGCTATACCATTCCTAGGCATATACCCAAAAGAGGCTCAAGTACACAATAAGGACATTAGTTCAACCATGTTTGTAGCAGCTTTATTTGTAATAGCCAGAAGCTGGAAACAGCCCAGATGCCCCTCAGTGGAGGAATGGATACAGAAATTGTGGTCCATCTATACAATGAAATAATAATCAGCAATAAAAAAAACAAGGAAATCATGAAATTTGCAGATAAATGGTGGGATCTGGAAAAGAGCATCTTGAGTGAGCTATCCCAGAAGCAGAAAGACACACACAGTATATACTCACTCATATAGACATATAATATAGGATAAACCTACTAAAATCTGTACACCTAAAGAAACTAATCAAGAGGGAGGACTCTGGCTAAAATGCTCAATCCTCACTCCGAAAGGCAAAGAGGATAGACATCAGAATAAAGAGAAAGAGGGACATACAACTTTTTAAAACTTTCAATATTAAAACTTTCAGTCTGTAATAGAAATACAGAACATGTGCTAAGTGATATTACTCTTTTGAGCTGCCTATGTTCAAGGACAACTTCGAACACAGGAATTCCAAAGATGAAGATGGGGCATGGTAGCCCCAGGTGAAAGCGCATTATCAAAAAATGCTCATAAAATAGTAGAATTTAGAGCAGAGACTCTCATCCTTTTTTCAAATTGCTTTTAAAACTCAACATACTGTTTTGAGAACAGCATTTTTTCAAAGTGGAATTCTAACAACAAAACCATAAAACAAAGGCCATTTATGGTAGTTTAACTAGTAAGAGAGAAAGTGAACCATTGTTTTAAATTGTAGGTCATGTGCTTGGTCCCCTTTCGCCAACCTTACAATGAGAGCAGTTCATTACTGGCACTCCCATTAAAGTCAGCTGCCCAGACAAGTCACCTCCAATCCAGAACTCTGTGAAAAAGGCCTGACCCAGGACATTCTAGATCTGCTCTCATCTGAGATGATGCCCTGCCACAGCTTCCGAGACAGTTAGTATGAATTTCCAAATGGAAAGAATGGAGAATCACCTGGATTTGTGAGCATCCTGCACAGTAGCCTAGGATGGCCTTAAACTCATGGCCATCCTGCTGCCTCTGGCTCTCTTGGGCTGAGTATTACAGGAGTACACAAGCACCCCTGGCCTTCCAGGTCTCGTTACACCTCATCCCTTCCACACACAGCTCCCTGCCCTAGCATATTTAGCATGTGTTGAAGCACCATTGAGTTCTTCTGATGCAGGCCTACATCATGGTACACCAGTCCTCAAGGTCAAAGGTCAAACAAAGTAAACCTCTCTTCTTATAAAGTACTCTGCCCCCAGGTACTCTGGTACAACAACAACAACAACAAAAGCAGGCTATGACACACTCTAATTGGCTAGAGCACACACTCTTGTTTTCCATATGAAGATGATTTATATGTGTGTATGTGTACATGGATGTTCATGTCTGTGTGTTTACGCGTACATGTGTGTGCAAGAGTATGTAAGAGTATATGTTTACATGTGTGTGCATGTGTGCGTGTGTGTATGAATGTGTATGTGTGTGTTTATATGTGTGTATGTGTGTGTGTGTCTGTATGTGTGTGCATGTGTGTGTATGTGTATTTTAACTTCCCTATGAATAGTGTTTCCTTAAGGTGCTCATATGGCTGAGTGAAACCTGCCCTAAAACCAAAAAGATTATTTTCCTATCATATTGTTCCCTCTCTAATCCTTAAGAAGCATGCAGAGATGGTCTTGTTAATTCTCTTCTTCTTATATGTTTCTTACATCATCCTTGGCACATGAGAGAGAGCCAAAGCCTTACAGCTGTCTTCTCTGAACTTTACTTCTTAAAGTTCCCCTTTGTCTGGCAAAGTTCAGCAGCATTTGAGGAAGGAATCATCACAACATGGCCTGGCTTCCCAGGAAAGGAACAGCACAGAAAGAATAAAGCATTTAACACAGTCAACGAAGAAGGCCATATTTCCAGGGAGAAACAAGGGGTGAAGTGTTACAGTCAACTTTCTAATGTCTGGATAGTGTTTGATCGCTGTTGGGCATCATCTGTGTTCCTGGTTCCTTAAAATATCTCTAGTTTATAGTGAAATAAAACTGAAAATGTTTTATGAGAACTTGTAATGTGCAAGGTCCTGCTTAAATGTCTTAAGAAAAGCAGAATGTATGAAATCAAAGAGAGATCTGGGGATTCAATCAAAAGAATTTATTCAAAGTGAATTTCAATAGGGAGAAAATATTTGAAATAAACAAATAGCATAACTCATCGGGGTTCTGAGGTCACGAGAACAGGAGAGCTGTCCCTGCTGTCCACCAGCTGCAGCACCTGGGAGAGCAGGCCATGTGCCTCATCTGGGCAGCACGGTAGGGCTGACCCTGGTGACCGGAGTGCAGGAGAGCTGGCCCTGCCCCTTGCTGGCTGCAGCATTAAGTGATCTAGGCAGGACAGTGCAGGAGAGCTCGCCATGGTGGTGTGGGAACAGGGGAGCTGATGGACTGACCGACTCAGCTACCACCCAGGCCCAGATCCAGGGCTCTGAGTTGTTCAACCCCAACATCTACCTCATCTATGAACTTCTGGAGCACGTGAAAGGGCTGGTCCAGAAGACGCAAAGCTGCAGGATCTCCAAGGCACAAAGCAACAACAGGATATCTGAGAGGAGTCCCAATGAGGTCCCAGCATTGATAGTGTAGCAGAAGCCAGAAGCCTCAAACCAGACAAATGACTCACTGCAGTGAACATTTGCAAGTAAAGATGTGTGGACAAAGGGTATATTGTGCGACACACTGTGACACTACAGCTTCCACGGCAACATTTTGTTTTGTTCTGCTTTGTTTTAATTGTTTTATTTTTATTTTCTTTTGTGGGGGAGGTTGCAAGCATGGAAGGCAGGTACAAAGGCATATGGGGGGGTGAGTGGGACTGGGGTGTATAATGTAAAATTCACAAAGAATCAATAAAAAATGTTGTAAAGTCACTCGGCCCTATCATCATAATTATAATAGATTTGTGCAAAATTCTTTTAAATACTATCCTTCCACCTTGTAAAATGTGCCCCTGGGCTCACATTGTTTGAGTACTTGGTTCCTAGCTGGTGACAGTATTTTGGAGGATGTAGAACCTAACTAGAGAAAGTTGGGCTTAAGGGTAAGAGCTTACTCAGCTTCCTGTGTAAGTTTCTCTCTGCTTCTTATCACCTAGCAAGATGTGAGAAAGCTGTTTCATATGTTTCCACTGCCAAGAACTCGGTCATGCTTTCCCTGTCGTGAAATCACTGCAAAAAAAAAAAAAAAGAAAAGAAAAGAAAAGAAAAGAAAAGAAAAGAAAAGAAAAGAAAAAAATCCTCCTTGGTCTAAGTTGCTTCTGTTGTGTGTTGTATCTCAGTGAGCAAAAGCAACACAGTAATACTAAATTTGCTCTCTGACCTTCTTTCTCCAAATGACCCACGTGTGAAATCGAGAATGAGTGGGAGTAAAAATATTAGAGAAATGTCCTTCTGTTTCCATACACTGCAGCAAAGAAGACTATTTGCAACAATATTAATGATCTGTATTCTTTAAAGAATCTTCACTAGAAACCCTTCGAAGGTAGTCAAGCTATGACGTCATTTAATAAAAAGGACCTGTTGCAAGAAACACAACAGTCTTCAAATAACACAATGTTTTGAGAAGTTTATGTTTTCATGGAGACCATGCTTTCGGAAATAACTTCTTCCCTGCTAATATTTGACCACAAAAGAAAAAGGTTGATTAAATTAAAAAGGTTATTGATTGCCAATAACGGGACAAAAACTTAATAGAGGAAAACTCCAACTACAGCAGCTGGTCATGCTCTCAGCCCCTCGACTTAGCACCAGCCTCTAGAGCTGGCTAAAGTCACCAGAGAGGTGCAGCTGCCACTCAGGCATCCCGACTTACGGGTGTCATCCCCAACCCTCCCGCTGTGGACCCTATTCTTCAGAACCTCACTATATCAGATGATAATATTCCAACCCGGCTTCTCCAAATACGGTTTTTTCTATTTATCCATGATGTCCTGACATCAACCCACAGAGAGCAGGAAGGAGACCTCAGAAAATGGGTCAAAGACATCAGCAGGCAGATAGCCAGTCGGAAGAAAGAATGGGCAATGGGAAAGGTAGTCTGGGAAACCACCGAGGCAGTAAAGGAAAAAAGAACCACAAGGGAAACGTATGAAGTGAGAGAACCATCAGAAACCAGCAGATAGATGGGGAAACATCATTGTCAAAATGGGAACAACACAGAGACAGTTTAACGTTGGAAAGTGCTTTTCCTCATGCTTGGCCCGAGTTAACAGTTGAACTTTTTGAGATACTGATGGCCACATACAGAAGACAGAAGAACAAAAGATGACAATGCTCTGGTTGCTTTATTCTAAAGCTCTGTGCCGAGCAATGCGCCCAAGGCCTCCTGTTCCTTACATTCATGGGTCACCTGAGTGGAGGGACAGTCAGCCTTACACCCAGCTGTGTGGGGCAACAAGCCATCTGTACAAATGAAGCAGGTTACATTGTGCTCAAAATAGGATGACATTTTGAGGGAACCTCACAGATGATAGAAAAGTAGAGTATCTGGACAGGCATCAACACAGAATAACAGAAAATGGAGAGGGATACTTAGCAAAATAGAATGAATATAATCAGATTGGGAAAAAAAGTCAAATACATGCTTGGTTTATACAAAAAAAAACCTAGATTAAATATTTCTGAAGCTTTTATAAGATTACAAACATCTTAGATGGGTTGAAGTTATAATGGAGCGTTTCAGTAGAGTGTGATTAATGAAAGAACAGAATTGCTACTCAGAAACGTAATCAAAAGCAAATATTATTGCTTGCAAAAGAAAATGCTATTAGCATCTAAACAACAGCTGCAAATCAATACGAAAACTATTAATAACACAAAGAAACATGGAAATGCACACCCTCAAGAGAAGAGGACAAAGAGCAGTAAACCACTGCAAACCTTTTCAGTTCTCAGGAGGACTACTGTGCAGCAAGAACAATTCATGGCTCATAAACTATATGCTGAAGGTTTTAAGACTTTTTAAGATGCAACAAGAAAACACTAACACTTTTTTTAATTAATATTGAACCTCTTAGGTTTTTTAATCTTTTTTTTTTTACTTTTGTAAATTTTATTAATTACAGTTTATTCACTTTGTATCCCAGCTGTAGTCCCCTCCTTATCCTCTCCCAATCCCATCCTCCCCTCCCTCTTCTTCTCCTATGCCACTCCCCCAGGTCAATGATGGGGGAGGTCTTCCTTCCCTTCCATCTGACCATAGTCCATCAGGTCTTATCAGTACTGGCTTCTTTGTCTTCCTCTGTGGCCTGGCAAGGCTGCTCCCCACTCAGGTGAAGGTGTTCCAAGAGAAATCTGTACACCTAAGAAAGCTAAGCAAGAAGGAGGACTTTGGGTAAGATCCTTAATCTTCATTCAGAAAGGCAAATGAGAAGGACATTGGAAGAGGTAGAAAACAGGGAACAGGACAGGAGCCTATCACAGAGGGCCTCTGAAAGACTTCACCTAGCAGGATATCAAAACATATGCTGAGGTGCATAGCCAAATTTTGGGCAGAGTGCAGGAAATCTTATGAAAGATGGGGGAGATAGAAAGACCTGGAGGGAACAAGAGCTCCACAAAGGGAGCAACAGAACCAAAAAATCAGGGCACAGGGGCCTTTTCTGAGACAGATGCCCCAAATAGGGACTATGCATAGAGATAACTTAGAACCCCTGCACAGAAGTAGCCCAAGGCAGCTCAGTATCCAAGAGGGTTCCCCAATAATAGGACCAGGGACCATCTCTAACACTTTTTTTTAAACAGTCATGGTTGTATTTCAAAAGCACAAAACTAAACAATGCTCACATTTCCTAATAAAATTCTGTTTTGAAAAATTTTTTAAATAATATAATTAACAGAATTTAAGACAGAGGGGTAGGCTGTGGGGTTAGATTGTAGGAAATTACCTTAAACAAAGCTGAATAGATTACAGTTCTACCAATGAGCTCGTTAGGGTGACGATCTCATCTCTAGATCATATAGGTAGTACCTACGCACAATGAGAAATTATCTAAATGGAGGGATATCTCGGAAAAACATATATAGTGCAGTGGCTTGAATGAAAAGTTACCCATGTAAGCGCCTGTGTTTGAAAACTTGATCCCCAGATTGTGCACGTTTAGGAAGGTAATAGAACCTTTAGGAGGTAGAGGAGGTGTGTCACCAAGGACAGTCTTTAAAATTGTACAGCCTCACCTTACTTCCTGTTCTCATTTTCTGCTTCCTGTGTATGGATTGAAATGTGATTAGCCAGCTTCCTGCTCCTCCCACCATGGCTTTCTTTTGACAGCTGTCATGCCTTCCTCACCATGATTGACTCTACACCCCTGGAACTATAAGACAAAATAAACTCTTTCTTCCTTATGTTGCTTTTGCCAGGGTATTGGATTGTAGCAATAGAAAAGTACCTAACACAGAACATTTCAGCCTTGTCCTCATGACTCTAATACAGTGTCTACATGTCCAGAGACTAAAGTGTCATTAGACCCCTAGTCTCCAAAGCAATATTCCTCCTGAGACAAGCATCAGGTCTTAAAACGTACAAGAGCTTCCAGGAGGCTAAAGGATCCTTCCAAGGAAAGGTTCCAGCCCCTCCGTCTAAGGAAACTTAGTACTTAGTGGGAAATGAATGGTAAGTGTTTGGCAAATAAATCTCAAAGACAGAAAGGGTCATGGGAAGTTCTAAAAGGACCCTGGAGGAAGGTAACACTCCAACCATTGAAGCCGAAAGCTGGGAAGCCTTGCAGGGATGGTAACATGTGCCTTGGGCATGAAGGGCCCTGAAGAGAGGAGCATTCCAAAACACAAAGGTGGGTGCATAGTCAGAAGCAGGGGGTATCCTGGTGCACAGCATGTCTGGGGACAGGGGGTGGTCATTAGCCATAGCAAGGCCCATGTGGCAAAAAGAAAAGAAAAAAAAAAAAAAAAAACACGACACTGAGTAAGCAGATTATAGGCAGATTAGGGAACTCTTCCAAGCTGTGTCAGGAAGGGTAAGCTTTTCACACTGTAGCATGGGGAGTCATCAAAAGTGCAAAGAAAAATGGAAACAACTGAGATTAGAAACTACTGAGTGGAAGGAAGACAGGGGGAATCAGAGAGACCAGAAAGCAAAAGAAGAGGACCATCCGAGGGCTGGTGGGTGGACAATGAAGGAAAAACCTTCTGGGGTTGCCCTCAGACCATCAGAGGACGTGGGTAATCAGACACGGCTGCATCCCAAGAGCTGGAAGCATAGATGCATCTGTAGCTGTTCCAAAGAGAAACAGAACAAGAAAAAAAAATGATTTTAAAAAACAATCTGTCTGTCAACAAATGTCTCCCGTGGGGGAGAAGTCTACTCTGTAACTCACAAGTTCATCTTGCCACCAAGACTTTGCCACCAGTGCCCCACGGGCTATCCAGGGAAGCTCTGCATACCTAGTCACACAAACACCAGGGGGTACAAAAATCACTCAAATGGCATGAACTGACTCTCAATGACACAAAACTGTTCTGATCTGCTTCCCTCTGGGGCCGAGTCCAGGGGTGAGAAGCAGGACCTTCTCCTCTGACAGAAGCCAGTCTAAACAATGACAGCCTTCCAGATTTACAAACAAACCCGAAGTCGCTGTCCCACTCAATCAGGATCCCTCTAGAATGCAGCTGCATTCTCTCCAGTCAAAGTCTCCTCCCTCAGTCCACTGCGCCCAGAGCGTTCTAACGGGAAATGCCAATATTGTTCTCAGCAGCGACTACCTGAGAACCACAAAGATCCAAAGTTTGAAACAAAGAAAAAGTGGAGAGGAAAGGAAAGGTAAATAAGGCATAATTATTACATGGTGGTATTATCTGGAATGGATAAAATATGAACTCAAATTACATGTATCTGCGGTTTAAGCACAAAAGTATGGAAAAATAAAATCAAAGGACTGTGTAGTCAATTCTAACATGTGTTCATACCTATATATAAAATATGAGATGTAAACTTATGTACTATAAACAATGTAATTAATGCTTTTGAGTATATACGCAGGTAGTAAAAGTACACAATATCACAGGGGTGGAAGCCAAGAACATTCTCCTGAAAGCATCTGTCCAATTAGCTGGTTTCTCAGTCCTCCTCGTGACCAGCAGAGGGTATGGCCTGTACTTGCTGTACAAGCATGAGGATCTGAGCTCAGTCCCCAGCATCTGAGTAAATGCCTGATGTCAGCGCTGCAGAGATGGCTCAGCAGTTAGGAACACTGGCTGCTCTCCCAGGGGACTCACACTTGGTTTTCAGCACCCACATGGTGACTCACAACCCTCTGTAACCCCGGCTCCCAGAGATCTAGTGCATTTCTCTGGCCTCTTTGGGGACTGCACACACATGGCGCAGAGACAGATACACAGGCAAAATGCCCATACGAATAAAACTAAAAATAAAGGAAGAGAAACATTTTTAAACTAGATCTACAGGGATTTGCATGTAATCCCAAAACTATAAAGGCAAAGATGCTGGTCAGCCAGCCTAGCGGAATCAGTAAGCCTACGGCCCAGTGAGAGATTCTGTCTCAAAAGACAGAGCGGATAGTGCCCAAAGAACACGAGGTTAGCCTCTGGACTCCACATGCACACACACTCACACACACAAACACACTCACACACAAGGACACACACATGATAAACATACATGCGCACAGAGGAGACTTTGCCAGTCTCTCCTCAAGCATATGGTTTTTTTTTTCTAACATGTTGGATCTTTGTATTCAAAATGTGTATGAAGTTTTGTTCCATTATATTTTATGACAGTAGAATTGCTTTTTTAAAAAAAAACAGACGTTTATTACTGTGTAGGCTCTTTTGCTTGTTTTCCTAACTATTAGTAATCTCTGCTTTAACTCAAATATGAGAGGAGACAAAACTGACCTCTCTGTCATTGCCTCCAGCTGAAATAGCAAGCAGATTCTCTCAATGAGCTAATTTTGTTTTCAATAATTCAGCTTTCTCTGCTTTTGCCTTTAAAATTTATCACTATCAACTTCTTAGCAACAGGAAATATTTCTCTTCTTTTTATAAATATTCCAGATTTTTAAATTTTTGTTTTATATAACATATATTCTATGCATTCAATATATTATATAGACTGAGAAGAAAGAATGAATCAAGGGCAAGAAATTCACATGACAGACAGTAAAAGGAAGTATCAGCTACATATAACACATTATTTCTTTTTTTTATTAATTACACTTTACTCACTTTGTAGCCCCCCATAAGCCCCTCCCTCCTCCCTCCCGGTCCCACCCTTCTTCCCCCTTCTTCACGCATGCCCCTCCCCAAGTCCACTGATAGGGGAGGTCCTCCTCTCCTTCCTTCTGATCTTAGTCTATCAGATCACATCAGGAGTGGCTACATTGTCATCTTCTGTGGCCTGGTAAGGCTGCTCCTCCTCGCTCAGGGGGAGGTGATCAAAGAACAAGCCAAACCTGAGTGTGGTGGTGCATGCTTTAATCCCAGAACTAGGAAGGCAGAGGTAGGTGGATCTGTGTGAGTTGGAGGCCAGTCTGGTCAACATAGTGAATTCCAGGTCATTCAGATCTACACAGTAAGACCTTGTCTAAAACAAATGATCTGAAACAAATATGTCAAAATGTTGGCTATTTCCTAAATCTTTTTTGATGAAAATATTAGTATCTCAAAATGGTATTTCTTGGAACAGCAGAAATACATCACTTTCAAATTCAAGTGGAAAAGTGAGGGTGGAGAATCTGTCATGCTTTTTGCATTGCCTTTGAACTAAATATTCTGTCCAAGGACTTTCTGTAAACTGCTTTCTCGAGATGGAAGTATGATGACTGCTGAGTTAAATCTACAATGGCAGGTACAGAAACAATTGCCTTTCCTCCTTTCAAGTCCAAGGTGCTAAGCAAAATTAACTCATTTTCATTGTCACATACCCCATTATTTTCTTGCAGGCCTTTGTATCTAATACATTTAAAGTAAGAGTCAATGTAATTCTACATTTATGATCTGAAAGCATTTCTTTGTACCTATATAATAAGAAAGCATGGCATCCTAATGCCTCAGATGACTACAGGATTTAAAAGGCTGTGAGCAGAGTCATTCCACTATCCCCTGAAAGCCATGTGTGGGAAAGCATCACTGACTCAGGAGGCTGGAGAAACATGAAGTCAGGAAATAAGCTCCCCTCCTTGTATTCACTGTGGATGAAGGTCTCAGAGATGAAGAGCTCATCTTCAAATTTACTATAATGATGACTTCTGTTCTTATTTCAGTAGATGATGAAGTTCTGAAGACAAACAAGGTACCCTTAGACACACAAGGAGATGTAAGTGGTATGGCACATATATTCACTGACTTGGAATTGGGCGGTCATCAACAGGAAGGAAGGCAGACATTATGATACAACGAAAAATAAGACAATAACTCTTCCTCATGATGCAAATGTAGAAAAGAGATCATAAATCCACAAATCTATTTTAGACAGTGTTTAGTTCTATGAAGGAACTCTTCTTGTTGCTGAGCTATATTAGAAAAGAGAGCCACATTAAAGAGGAGTTCTCTCTAAGGAGGAGTCACAGCAAAGAGGCCATGGTAGGGGGTATCCAGGGAAAGGGATCAAGAAGTGAAGTGGGAGGATTCTAAGTTCATTCTAGGAGGGCCAGATAACACCATGTTCACACAGTAGAGGGGATAGACCATGTATCAGATCCTAAGAAAAGATCGCATCTGATGGCTACACAGCCTGGGAGGCAATTTTACATGACTGGCTTGGCTGCCCTATAGAAACAGAATGAAGGAGAGTGAGAGCCAGTGAGAGAAAACTGTTAAGACGCTGTTACAATAGCGTAGGCAAAGAATTTTGTTGGCGTGGACAAATGGTTGATGAATGGATACATCCCTTCCAGGATGAACAGTGTTGAACATTTACTGTGAACAAGGCACTATTCTAGATGGCACAAAGCAGTGGAGGCTTCTTTGTTCTTATAAGCGCTTTCAGAGAGTCACAAAATATTGGATGATAAGATGTTATGAAGATAATAAATGAAGTTTACTCAATAGGGAGGATGGTTAGAACACAATGTAGAGGCTACTTAGACTACAAAACACAGTCAAGAATGGTTGTGTTGCTTTGGTTTGGTTTTTTTGTTTGTTTTGTTCTAATCAAAGTTCTAATTGACAAGATGGTACAAGGAAGCCTAACAAAGGAGAAAGTTGAACAAATTCCAGGCAAATCCAGATCAATATGTTTACATATAACATTAAAGAATCAGAAATAAGCACCATGGGTACCAATTGGTGGCAGAGCACTCGTCTAGTGAGCTGGCTAGTTTTATGACAACTTGAAACAACCTTGAATCCTTTTGGAGGAGGAAACCTGGATTAAGAAAATGTCCCCACCAGATTAGTCTGTAGGTAAGGCTGTGGTGCATTTTCTTGATCGGTGCTTGATGGCCCAGCACACTGTAAGCACTGCCATCTTTGGGCTGGTGGTCCTTGGTGCTATAAAAGCAGGCTGAGGAAGCCATAAGGACCAAGCCAGTAAGCAGCATTCCTTCATGGTTTCTACTTCAGTCCTTGCCTCCAGGTTCCTGAGCTGACTTCGTGAACTTTGGTATGGGACTATAAATGAAATAAATCATTTCCTCCCAAGTGGCTTTTGGTCATGGTGTTTTACCATAACAATAGAAACCCTAACTAAAACATGTGTGAGTCTGGGCACTTCAAGAGAATAAAATTTCTTTTAAAAGTCAGGAGTCATGATTAGTTACAAACTGGATGTGATTTTACAGATTACAGAGGGTGCCATTTCCTGAAATAGAGGTTTAGGAAGAAGAATACCTATGAATCTTCAAATTAGGTGGAGACTTTTTGAGAAAATAAATCTGAGGCCGTATGAAGCATATACAAAGTGGGCTTGCGGTGGTTATCAGAGATCCAAGATGCAAATCTGAGAAAATCTGAACAGAAATAGTAAATGAACCTGCGGGATCACTTGAGACTGCCTAGGTAGTCTCTGAAGCATGAAACAAGAACAGGGGCTGGAATATAAAGCCAAAATCCACCACAGTTTAGAGGAAGAAAGGGGACGAGTGGACGAGATAGGAGGAAAACCAGAGACATCTTATATAGATTGATCCTGCTAAAAAGAAAATAACCTATGTTGAAATCTAACCCCCAGTACTTCTGTAGTTGGGAATAACACTTCTAAGAAACTGGCTGAGGTTGAATGGAGTCATAAGGGTGATATTCCAATCAAATAGAAATGTTGCCCTTATCAGAAGAGAAACCAAAGGCTGGGGGTGTGTTTCAGTTGATAAACTGCTTACCTAGCATGCACAAGATACTGTATCCAAGCCCCAGTACCTGATCCCTGGCTACACAGTATCTCGAGAATCCTCCCTGGTGTGCATAGTGAGCTCCCAATCAGTCTGGACCAGACTCAGACCCTGAGTTTCCTACCCTCTCTTCATAGCTAGCCCTATGGAAAAGCCATGTAGGTATACAGTGAAAAAGCCACTGTCCAAACAGGAGGCGAGCTCTCACCAGAAAACAATTTTATTAAGTCTTTGATTATGGACTTTACACTTCTAAAACTATATGAATATGAATCTGGCCAAGTAAGCCACTCCTGCTATGATAGATGCTTTGTTACAGCATCCCAAATGGACTTATACAGTATCATCTGGAGGAAACAGAGAGAAGAGAAGAGTTCAAGAGGGATGAAACAGTCTGCAATTCTGACGAAAGGCTAACTGAGGAGAGAGAATGCCCTGGTATGGAGACTATGAATGTCAAGAGGGCTGTTGGTATATGATCTGTTAGTGCAGTTAAGAAGGAAGATGCCATACTGGAACAGACTGGGTGCAAAAAGAAATGTGATGAACTCCAGAGTCACAGAGCAACTACTTCAAGCAATGTTTCCGAGAGGCGTGACAAGAAGCATGACAAGAAAGATGGAGGCAGTGATGATGGCCTCATACAGAGATCAAAATATATGATGTCATATAAATTTTTCATACCACTATTCATGGTTTTCCGTGAGGTCACCAGAAGGATCAAAGTTAAATAAGGCTAGCACTTCAGGAAGCAAGTATAGTTCCAAACAAAATATCTTACAGATGATTATTTTTCCATAGTATTTTTTTTTTATCCACTATTTGGTAGTTTTACATCATGAATCCCAAGCACACTCACTTCCAAGTCCTCCCAGGTCTTTCTTTCCATCCTGTTTACCTCCCCCTCCCCCCAAAAAAGAAGGGAGAAATGAAAAAGGGGGGAACACGTCCAATTTGTGTTGCTCAGCTACTCACTGGAGCATGGTCAAATGTCCAGTGGCCAGCCCCTTAAAGAAAACTGAATCCTTCGCCACCCACACCCCACCAGCAGCCATCAGCTGTGGAGAGCTACACCTCAGCATCCTCAGCACAATGTTTTACAGTTCTTGTTGGTGGCTCTTTGTCTAGGTTGTTACTTTTTTGAAGGGCTGTTGTAGAGGTAGGGGTTGTCACAGAAGCCTTCTATTCCCTCTTTCTCAACTGTGAGTCTGCAGTCATCAATACCATGGCAAAAGCAACTTCCTTGCCTGTTCAGCAGGAGCATAGATCATGGACTTGCACATAGTTTCTGAATATAGCACGGACCACAGACTTCCACATAGTCTCCAGCATCAGCACATGTCACGGATCTCAGAATGGTCTCTGGTTGCAGTACAGATGACAGGCATCAACACAACCCTCTTTGTGGCTGCATGGGCCAAACATACCATCATAAGGCCGCAAGTATCAACATGGCTCCAGGAAGCAGTACAGGCCACTCTCATCAACATGGCTTTTTGTGGCAGTATTGTCCACATACATCAACATGGCTTGAGGTTGCAGCATAGGCCATGGATCTACATGGCCTTCAGTGGTAACATGAGCCTGGACATCAACACAGACCTCAGTTGCAATAGGACTACGGACCCAGACATTGTCTTTGGTCATCATGGCCTCAGGTGGCAGCACAGGCCACTCAGATCAAAATCGTCCCTGGCAACAGCATGGTCCACAGATATCAACACAGCTTCAGGCTGCAGCATGGACTACACACATTCGTATGGCCTACAATGGTAACACAGCCCCTGGCAGCAGTAGGACCACTGAGATGTTTCCTGATTAAAATATTCAAGCATAAAATCTCTATCTGTGTGCACAGTGGCAGCATGTTTCACCTAAGCAACACTGTTAGCCACATTGCCCAAACTAGGGATAAGAAAAATATACCGTGAGCTGGAGAGAGGGCTCAGCAGTTCAGGGCACTATCTGCTTTTCCAGAGGTCCTGACTTCAGTTCCTACCAACCACACAGTGGCTCACAAACTTCTATACTGGAATCTAATGCCCTCTTCTGGCACGTGGGTGCAAATGCAGACAGAGCACTCATACACATTAAAAAAATAAATACATCTTTGAAAGAAAAAAGAAAAAATGCTATGAAGTTATTTAAATAAGTAATGCATTTTATAGTTTAATATAAGCCTATAGATTCTGTATGATTCCAAACAATGACTAGTCACAATGATGTGTGCATTAGGCCTGAGACAGAATTTTACTGAAAATTACTATATTATAAAGGCAGTATTTAGGAAGAAAAGAAGGAAGGAAGGAAGGAAGGAAGGAAGGAAGGAAGGAAGGAAGGAAGGAAGGAAGGAAGGAAGGAGAAAGAAACAAAGAAAGAAGGGCAGAGTATGAAAGTAAGAGAACTATAAATGTCCTAGAGTATGGGATTCAGTGGGTTTTGTTTTGCTTTTAAAGATACAAAGTGAGGGTATGAACAATGGTATGAAATTCTCAAAGACTTAATTTACAAGTATTTTTTAAGAGCTCATGGATGCTCAGGAAGTCAAGAAATCTAGGTTCTGGCTTATAAAATCCACTGGTCACATATCTAAAAATGAGAGTCAACAAAGCCCCAAAGGTGCCAACATGACCCATCCCCTGATTTTGAAAATCAAGTTTTACTGTAATGTAGCTATGGCCACATCATTGGTGCTGGGACTCCTTTTCTACTCGAGTGTTGGTTTGACAAGTTGCAACAGAGACCTTGTGGCTCAAAAGGCTTAAGTATTTCCGAATTCATTTTTCACAGATAAAGCTTACCGGCTCTTGACTTAGGTAACATGCCAAAGTGCAGGGCTGCCACATTACAGACAGGATCACATTCTTTCCCACAATGGGCTTTCATTCCCTTATACCTTCCCTGTACAGTTTGCGTCAACAAACAACAAAAGCTGGAAGCAGGAAGCAAATAGGTGAAAACAAACATGTGAATCGACACAGTTGCCCTTTACCAGAGACCTCAGTTGTGTGTTTGCGGCTTGCTGTTGGGAACTGACGCCAAGGCCCTGCACGTGTTAACCATGCACTGTGCCACTGAGCTACAACCACAGGCCTTATTCAGAAGCAATCTAGTTTCTTTCTCTGCTGATGGTAAACACTGACCAAAAACCAAGGTGCTAATGAAAGGGTTTATTTGGCTTCCACTCCATCATCACAGAATCCAAGGTTGGGGCTTAAGCGGGAATTGAAGCAGAGGCCATGGAGAATTGCTACTGAATGGCTTACTCCTCGTGGCCTGCTTAGACTGCTTTCTTATACAACCTAGGACCACCTGGCCTTGAGGTAGAACCACCCACAATGGGCTGGGCCCTCCCATGTCCCTCGTCATTCAACAAAATGCCCCACAGTCGTCCCTGCAGGCCAGTCTAATGGAATCAACTGAGGTCCCCTCTTCCCAACTGACTCTACCTCGGATCAACCTGACAAAAAAATCACCAGCACAAAGTGCTGCACTGTGAAAAAAAAAAAAAAAAGCCAAATCATTCTCCCACTTAGGAGGTTAAAGGGGAAGGAGGAAAGGTGACAGAGACCAACAATGAGAGAATTCTGGTGCTTTCTCATTCTCACGTGAAATAAAACTACGCCCCCAAAGAAAATGCTTGTTCTGTGTACTGCTCTTCCCACAAACACTGTGTCCTTCCTTTCATCAGTGTCTCTGCAAGAATATAATTCTCAATCCCTTCCATCAAAATAGAGCAGCCTCTCACAGGCATCCACCAAAGTCTCAGCTATCTCAGAGCTCAGCTATGTCACCAGAGTCCATCTCTCCAAATGGGAGGCTAAAGCTTAGCCTCCCTTCTGGACTCACTGCCCCTCTGCCAACCCTGGCAATAGGGTAAGTCTGTGTCAGTGTATACACCAGGTCACAACACACAAGGCAGTAGATAGGAATCATTTCCTGTTCTCCTTTGTCCAGTCAACAGTAATTGAAGATAGAGGCCTACACCCTCTTAATGGGAACACAGCATCAGTCATCACAAGGTCCCTGGTAGTAAAAGTTCATTCCTGTTATTTTATAGACTTAAAGGGTTTATTGATATGAAATAAACCCTTATAGTTTATAGCTTCCAGTATTTTCAACTGGAAACTATAATGTACCTTTAAGGCTGCCATTTATCTTCTTTTAATCCCAATGCCTACTTGTTTTAGAGAATCATTAAACCTTCAGTATTTTATTTGCACAGAGATCTTAACAATAAGGGCCTTTCCATGCTGCAAGTTACAGTGAAGTTCAATGTCAGCATGAGCATTCTGAAGGAATAATGCCATCGTACAACTGTAAGGTCATATTTCCCTTACTGCTCTGCCTTGTTACAACTAGCAAACAGCCCTACTGACTGATGTCATGAGCTTCTTGGATTGACTCTCCTTTCAACCCAACTGAAGAATCAAGGGTGATTCCGGCACTTAAGCTTTCTAATACTCAATAGGTGGATCAACTGTTCATTATAGCCAAATCGTTCTCACAAAGGACTGTGCTGCACAGGCTACAAGGTGAGTCAGAGAGATTGCTGTGCATTAATCAGATGATTTCCTGAGATGGTCTAAAAGCACTGTTAATCAACAAATGGAATACAAAGGGTATAATACCAGCCTGGTTTTGTATTTCAAAAGCTGGTAACAGTTTAATACCTAAGTACAAAAGAGTATTGCTTTTTCTATTTTTCGTATGAAAAGTGATACAAATTTTATTTATACCTACCATTTCTCTTATGACTCTTATAAAACGATCACTTAAAAATACTAATAATCTAAAGATTTAATTTGCTAAGAAGGTTTTTTTAAATAAAGATTAAGTATCATTAGCCCAAAAATGCTTCAAATTTTGAAATTTCTTGAACACAGCCACAGTAAGACAAGTGAAAAATCCCACAGTAGCCTTCGTTGATGGATCAAAATCAAAACACAGTACACTACAGTAGTTTGCTTTCTATATTTGTGATAGATGACATAACCAAAGGCAACTTGGGGAAGAAAGAGTTTCTATGATCTTACATTTCCACATCAGACTCTAGCACTGGGAGAAGCAGGGCAAGAACTGAAGCAGGGACTATGGAGGAACACTGTTGACTGGCCTGCTCGCCACGGCTTACTCAGTTTGCTTTTTGTACCCACCATTACATGCCCAGGCATGGCACCACCCGCAGTAAGCTGAGCCCTCCCACATCCATCATTAATCAAGAAAATGTCCCACAAACTTGCCTACAAGCCAGTCTGATGGAGGCAATTCCTCAACTGACTTTTCTTCTCCCCAGATATATCTAAGCTTATGTCAAGTTGGCAAAGAAAAGAGAAAGAAACCCTAACCAGGGTATACACTAAGAATATTGTATAGTATTACCTTCCTCTTCCTCTGGGTTCCATGTGTAAACATAAGATAATTTGGTGTTTCAGTCTGTGTCCCTTCCCCAAGTTATACCATTAGGTATATGAAGATTCTAAAATATCTAAATTGGAAATATTTCATGTCCCATGATTTTCAGAAAAGTATTATTCAAGCCATAGAAATTTTTTTTTCTCATCTTCACTCCATTTTAATTTAAATGATTTATCTGAGTTTTCATGTCCTAAATAATCTATGATAATATCAAAGCTTTAGTAAACAAATATAAATAAGCTGTAATGAAGCCAAATGTTGGCAAAGAGAATCAGCACCCTGACAAGAATGGAAAGAAAATAGCTGTTTGTCAGTTCTTTCTGGCCTCTCTCAACTTATATACTTCTTCCTCAAGTGTTATCATCAATGGGCCTGTGCTCCCCAGATTTTACATATTCAGCCTGTCATATCTTTCTTACCTAGACCCAGTGATGACCTGGCATGTGGGGTAAATTTCATTCGGGCAGGTTTATAACCTTAAGTATCACATGTAAAGATGATGATTGAAGAACTGACTGGGCCAGGGTAAGAACTCCAGGAAGTAGATCAGCATTGCCGCAGCTGCCCATATCAGACACCATCAGAGCTCTTTCTACTTAATAAAAAATTTGGTTTCAACATCCTTTTCAACACTGCTCCAAAAAGCTGTTATGAGAAAATCAGAATTGGCCTATACCATGAACTGGATTTGAAGCCCCTGGATTACAATTGCTGAGGTTACACCCTTGACCTTATTTAATCATATATATTACTATTAATGTCTATTAAGATATCGTTATTTCTCTCAGTGACAAAATATTTTTAAAAGGTCTCTCCAGGAAGCAGAATCAACATTCAAATACAGAGCTAGAAGTCTGCTTGTTGGTGAATTTATTTGACATGTTGTTATGACCAACACGGCTTTAGAACTAGTGAGAAGGACCCTGATTTTCTGGGGCACAGGAGACAGGCCAAGTCTGGACTGGACACACCTGAAGAAAAGTAGTACTCTAGATCCTCCTGAACCAGGAGTATTCGGTGTATAAACTAGCCATGGCCGCAACACAGCTGTAGCAACTGGATTCTCTGGAACACCCAGCACTGCTACCTCAGTTGCTCCAGGCAAGGCTTAAGCCATGTAAAGTACCTGCCCTCCCCCCACCCCCAGGGAGAAAACCTAGAAGATAATACTGTTTAACTCCTGACTGGGTGAGTCTGTTAGTCTTCTATGACAGCTTAACAAATTCCCACTAACACAGCTTAAGGCCGGCCATACTTTGTATCTTCCTGCCTTTGAGTCCCACCCTGAGATGGGCTTCAGTTGAAGGTCCCCGGGAAAAACAGGGCTCCCTTTTGGAGGATCCAGTGAAGAACGATTTCCTAGCTCCCAGCGACAGCCCACAGCCTTTGCTCATGGCTGGCTGGCTCCATCTTCAAAGCCAACACTGTGGCACCTCTCTCTCTCCACCTCCATCCTCCCTCTCCCTCTCTTTCTCATCTTGTGGGATAGGCTCTCTGCTCTTAAAGTTCCATGATCACAGTGGCCCCACCCAGAAAACCCAGCATCATCTCCACTTTTCAGCCATTACACCTTTATCCCATCGTCAAACTTCCTTTTGTAATTGAACTCAGTCTCTCCGAGTACTACTGCCCCAGTGACTAACCGGGCAAGATGACAGGGTGACTACATCGTGTCTAAACATTCCTCAGCCATAACTCACATAGGTATGTATTAAAAAAATTTCAAAAGGCAGCATTTTACAAATTATGGCTGCTGAAAAGCAGCACACACATACTCCTTTCTCCCTTCTAGACACACAAATCAGTCCATTTGCCAAGATAAGCCAATTACCCAGAAAAACACTGGTAAAACAGACAAATGATGTGTGGGAGGAAACATAACAGGACAGCCACAAATCTACTGCATAGTCGGTCTCAGGGCGGGTGAAAGGGCTGACGATGCTGTCTGCCACTGCTCTATTGTGTTTGAGATCTGGGATGGCTCTTAGATCAGTGCTAGCCAGACAATTGTCCTTCAGCCATGTGCCCTTGTTATCTACACAGCCATTATGCAGTGGCATGCTTTCAGCAAGGCATGTCAAAACAAAGCCATCACAGGTTTTGTGCTGTAGTTCAGATCCTGAACATCGAGCCCAGATGCAACATTTGTTTTTGGCAACTTATGTCTATTTCAAATAAACTACAGCATTAGGTGCTAAGAGTATTTATGGTTTCTTTGTATTTCCTCTGCATAAACCACAGTCCTGTACAGTATTTCCTGTAAAATAATCACATCGTTTTTTTTTTTTCTCAGAATGGGAACATTTGGCAGCTGCAATCACACATAGTCTATCAACTTTTACTTCATCTGCCTCAGTTCCATATTTCCACTCAAAGTTAAATAGATGATTTACAAAATATCTTCACATTGTCAAATATTGTACAGTGGTTAAAATAGATACTAAACTTAGCTCTCTTTACTCACGACAAACAGGGGTCTTTCAGCTCATCCCTGGAACCGTTTCTGTCAGCAGGATCTCAGAGTCCGGATATCTGCTACTTCACATATCCATACGCCTTTAGTTTTATGTGAAGGACATAATAGTAGCAGAACAATATACAGAAGCCGCCTACACCAATCCAGCAGCACAACTCATAACTTTGTAACCAAAGATTGACAGCCTCCTTCCAAAAGGATTTCTTGTTTTCCAAGTGTCTCACAGATTCAGGGGAAGTCAATTCTGTGACCTTGTTCCTTTCAACTTTTAACATTAAGTGGTTTTTTCCATGCCATAGCCGGAAAAGAAAACCAGGGAAGATAGTTTTCTCAAATTAGGTGCTTCTCAAGCATGAGGCTACTGTTTATTTTGTAACTCATTTCTTTAAGGAGTGTAAGTAAACTGATCCCACAGGAAGGAAGGCTTATTTTGTATGTAAAATTGTATCTTTACTAATTCAAACCTAATTTGTTATTCCATAACTAGAGATCGTAATTCCCTCTAAAATTTTTACTCAGTACAAGAAAGAGCAGATGTGGGGTCCAACCACAAAACTTTTAAGACAATCTTGCTAAAATAACAGATAAATGATAGAATTTGGCGTTTAGAGTATAGTGTTCATGCAATCTTAAAATAAAATGTAAGAATTTTCAGTACTATATTTTAGCCTGAATATGTGAGTATGTGAGGAAATGATTCAAACGTTACACAGGAAATCCAAAACACCCAGATAATACCATCCTGATGCTACTGTCTCAGAATTAACTCAAATGGAATTCGGTAGATTGCCCCCTGTTAGTATGACAAGAGGAAACAGAAGGAGATAAAAGTGGCAAGGCATATGACCAAAGATGAGTTGAATTTCACATATACAGGAAGTTTAATAATTAAAGTATCTCTGTATATGTAATACAATGCAACTTTTCTACACTGTTTGTCCAGAATGGTCTCCTGCTTTATTATAGCTCATAAAGAAAGAATAAAATTTACTCTCTCATTCAATTGTTCTCTGTCCTTTGATTTTCATTCTCTTTATTTGGCCACTTAGACAAAGTCTGCTTTGCATATTTTAAAGCGTATTTGTCTCACAGGAACAATATAAGTTTGTTCACAGTGGACCTTAAGTTTTCTGCTTCTTTTTGAAAGATACCCTGGCTCTCAACTTCCTTCTTGTAGAGTTGTAGCCAGAACAACCACCAAAACTTAGACCAAATGCAGTAAGCAGGTTCTGCTGAGTTTAGAGAAAGGCTGCTCTAAGCTGAAAAGTTCCTTAAACAATCACCAATGCAAAACCAAAATGAGGTACTCACATGTGACATTTTCAGCCCATGACAGCTTACTGAACTGTATCCCGAAGCTGATCTAAAACCAGATGAACTTATAAACAAATTAATGAGACAGGAAGGAAAGTGGGTCTTATATGCAACTGACGATAGAAGAAGAGGTGAAGAGAGGACAAGAGACCGGCAAGCCATGGGACTGACTAGATACAACAGCAACACAGGAATGGCCATAACATAACTTACAACCTATTATCTCCTCTCAGAAACTAGGAAATTATAAAACAGAAATGGGTACACACAGCTGTAGCCCCACCTCAGGAATCTGAGGCAGGTAGATTGTTATGAGTTGGAGAGAAGCCTGGGTTACACAGAGAATAGAAAGGCAGGCAGGTGTACACAGCAAGAAGAAAGAGAAAGAAAGGAAGAAAGAAAGAAAGAAGGAAGGAAGGAAGGAAGGAAGGAAGGAAGGAGAGAGAGGGGAAGGGAGGAAGGGAGGAAGAAAGGGGAAAGAGAGAAAAGAAAGAGAAAAGAAAGAGAAAGAAAAAAGAAAGGAAGCAAGAAAGAGAGAAAAGAGAAATAAAAGAAAAGAAAGGAAAGGGAAAAGGGAGAAGGAAAAAGGAAAAAGGGAGACGGGAGAAAGGAGGAGAAGGGAGAAGGGAGGAGAAGGGAGAAGGGAGAAGGGGGGAAAAGGAGTAGGGAGAAGGGAGGAGGAGGACAGGGGAGAAGAGAGAAGGGACAGAAATAAATACAACTCCATCAAAAATGAGGCTTATGAAACCACAAAACAGCCACTGATTAATTGACACATAAATGAAAACTCTACATCAAACCTCAGAACAAGGCTGAGAACACAGCTCAGGGGCGGAGCACTTGCGTAGTCTTAGGGTTTATTTTCCAGCACCTAAACAATAAGCAAAACATTCCAAAGTAATTTCAAAAGTAACAGAACAGGCCTCAATGTCTTGGACAGCGTAAGATAGATCCTGTTCAGTAGTTGGAGAAAGTCTGATAAGCGACAAACAGAAATATGAAAACTGTGTCCTTGTTGCTAATGTGGTTGTTGCCTGACTCCCAGGACAAAGCCTTATGTGTAACCGCCTAGAGAACCCTCTAACAACTAAAGAGTTTTCTGTTTTCACACAGTAGACATTACAAAGCCCCAGTCATCTAAAACACTTAACTTATACTGAACACTATTTCCTCTATGTTAATTTTTATACTGATAGCTAGGAAATTAAACTTGGGGCTTTGTGCATGCTGGGCAAGCTCTTCCCAGGTGAACTACAGTGCCAACCCTCTTAGGAATTTAGTTCACAGCACATTCAGCCCCAGTCACATGGAAGAGGGCAGATGCTAGAACAGCCTGAAGTTCAGTGCTACAGACATTTCTAAGGATATCCCAAGTTTGACTTCAGAGTTGGTCACTATTTGTCATTATTTAAAGCTCTATTTATATCCTAAAGAAAATAGCACAACAGTTCTAGGAGAGATGAGACGTTGATGAGCACTTATATGACTATGAAATCAGGGTACCTCACGGTGTGGCTTTTACTAAAAGGACACAGCAAGGTTGGGTTCAGTACAGGTAAAGACCGGACCACAAAATTCAGTGCAGTGTACTGAGTTGATATGCCTGCCTTCTCTGACTTAGTACGCTGAAGCATCGCTAACTGCTTACCAGGAAAATTGCTGTTTCCTTCACTGTTCAGTTCTAGAACATCCTTCCTAGGAAGACTTTCCTAGCCGGGCTGGGTAAAACTCTTCTTCCTGCTGGATTTTTTGAAATGCATGCTTGTGTGTCTCCAGTAGTCCTTTCACTTCCTTCCCTCCATGGACAAGACTCTGAGCTCTTGGATGGCAGAACAAGTTCGTCAGTCATACTTCATCAGACTCCTCCAATATCTTGTACTGAATCTAAGGAGTGCTGAGAGGAGAATAAAGAATGGCTGCACTGCCTCTTAAGGCACTGTGAGAGGGAGTGAGTAAAACAGTCACCACGTAAGCCTTACTTCTTATCAAGCAACAACGTCATATAGTAGAACTACTTCCATACTGATAATCGCATAAGTAAGCAGCATCTTATTTATGGTTTGATTTTAAAGAGGCTGAGGAGGAAACGAGTGGAAAGCTTGAACGTGTAAGAAAGCTGAGTTCTCACTCATGACAAAAGGTTGGCAAAGTTGTTTAAGATGAACAAATCAAAAGTACCCCACACTACCGAAAAACATGATGTTGAACAATGATGACACAGGTAAAAATAATTCCTGGGGAATGGAAAAATAATCCAGGAAGCTACTGTATTTTTTTAATTTTTAAAAATCATAAGAAGTAAAAGATAAAACATAACAACATCCATTGTCTTATAATCTAAAAACTTTTTGCAATTATCTAAAAGATAAATGGGATAAGTATCATAAAAGTCTATAACTATCAGTAAAAATGATCAAAAATCAAGAATATAAAATACCACTGTCAGAAATGAAGAGAGGATCATCTAGACACAAGAATCATAAAAAGAACTACGGACATCTCTAAACCCATAAATTCATGATTAATAACAAAATGAACAAATTCTTAACAGATAACAGAATGGCATCAGTGAAAATCTATTAATAATTAATCTTTAAATAAAACCTCAGTTTCAAATTGTATCACTAAACATTTAAGGAAGAAATAACAGCAATTTCTCTGTACTCTCTTCCAAAGACTAGAATTGTCAAGAACATACCCTAAATGTATCTTCCTGAAAAAGCCCTAAATGTTTTGCTGTGAGGAAAGAGATGTCTTTATATTCATAAATAAAAAAGTCACTTCACTGGCACCTTTGTCAAGTACACTGTTTTGAGGACAAGCCCTTGTATATTCAGATTTTATAGGCATCCTCTAATCTATCAGGGAAATACTTCCTTGATGAAAGTCCTTATCATGTCCCAAGCAAATAAAGAAGCAATGTTGAATCAAGAGTTCTTTTAAGTACAGAATGGGACAAAGATGTCTAGGGATTAAAAAGCAGAATGTACAAAAGAACAGAAGAGGAGAAAGCAAGGAATGTTTTAATTTCTCAAAGCAAATATTGTACTTGAACACACGCCCAACAGGTTACGGTGACCCCTAACAGGCAGAGTGGAAAACATTACAACCATGGCGAGAACTGTGAGATTTAAGAGGAAATAAATGCAACTCTCATTCAGCACGTGAATGCATTGGAACTAGAGTAAGGGGCAGTAAGGCCCCGAAGAGCTTCCTGCAGTGGTCCCTGTTAGAGGCACTGGAAGATGGGATGACCAACAGCAATGAGATTAGGGAAGAGTTGATGGATACCAAATGAAGACCACACAGGAAATGACAGGAGGCTCTTTATACACAGGAAAAAAAAAATGTTACACTGTAAGAATGAATGTTGTGAGGTTTTCCATTCACTCATGCACTGGGGAAAACGCTAAGCGATTCTGTTCAAAGGATGTGGTTGCGTAGCAGTAACTACAAAACAATGGTTCCACCCTCAACAGACTGCACATCCTAGTAGGTGTAGGGGAAGGGAAGGAAGTAGAGAAAAGAAACAATTGTGCAGGCACAGAAGATAGGTCTGATGAAACAACAATTCTGAAGAAAATAAAACAACATAAATGGCACAGGAACTGTGGACACGAATTTGGGAGCAGACAGGGTTACTAATGTTTCACCTGTGCAGAAAGGATCTTTCTTCACTCCATCCCTACTGGCAAATTCATTTAAAAATTAGAAGTTGTCACTCTATTTGGCTAAAGATCCCACTCCTACTTGAAACAGTTAAAATTAACATTGAAAACACGAATTTAATGGACATACTTTGCCTTGGTTGGCCAAGGTCTCATCAGGACTGTCTGGGTCCTCTTCCTCTGTGGACTGGCCAGGTTATCCCACCAGGGAGAAGTGATCAAGGAACAGGCAACCAAGTTCATGTCAGAGACTGTCTATTCTCCCTTACTAAGTACCCCACATGGGAACTGAGCTGTCTGTAGGCTACACCTGAGAAGAGTGTCTAGATCCTCTCCATGCACAGTCTTTGGTTGATGCATCAGTCTCTGCAGTCTCCCTGGGCCCAACTTCTTTTTTGGCTTTGCTGGTCTTCGTGTGGAGATACTGCCCCTCCGGTTCCTTCTATATCCCCCTTTTTCCATAAGACTCCCTTGTGCTCTGTCCGAGGTTTGGCTGTGAGTCTCTGCATCTGCTTCAATCCCCTGCTGGGTGGACCCTTTTAGAGGGCATCTGTGGTGGGCTCCTGTCCTGTTCCCTCTCCTCTACTTCTGATGTCTATCCTACTTTCCCTTCTGAATGAGAATTAAGCATCTACCCAAGGGTCCTCCTTGCTGTTTAGCTTCTTTAGGTCTGTAAATTTTAGTATGTTTATCCTGAATTATATGGCTAATAGCCACTTACAAGTGAGTTTATACCATGTGCATCTTATTCTCTAGTCTTAACATTAAAATGACTTAGGTACTCTTCCTTGTCTATGTCTGAACTGTCCACACTCCAAACACTGGGAACAATGCTTCTAATTTGCTAGTTACTACAAGTCATAAACAAACTGAATTCTGAATTCAAAGGAGTAAGAGTAAAGAGGGGGACCACAAGCCATCTCTTTAATCTTTGCATTTCAGGTATGAATTCAATAAAAATATTAATACATTTCTTTTAGCTTTTCAATGTGTTATCTCAAAAAAATTTAAATTACATACATGGATTGCATTTGTAGTCATATATCTGAAGGAAACTATTTTTCAAAGCAATTTTATTACATATTAACTGATTTTTCCACTCTGTTGCTCATGCAACAAGAATCAATTTAATAAGAATAAGAAAATCAGAGAGAATATAGAAAAAATTATCTCCCATAACTGTTTATCCTCACGTGTGTCTCTTCTGCTCCATTCCTCTTTTTTTTTCTGAGAATGCCTCTCCTCTGTCACAGACTGCTTTAAACATTTAGTTCCAAAGGAAGTTACCAAATTCTAAATGAGCTCATTTTCCTGGACATCACTGAACAGCTGAGGAAGGGAGGTGGATGAGCAAATGCTTTCTGCCCAGCTGGACCCTGTGTGATAAGAGAGGATAGGCTAGCCTACACTTAGTAATCTGTGTCTCATAGAGATAAGTGTAGAGTTACATTTTGTGGAACAAACTGGAAACGCTTTCAGGGTTTTCGCCCACTGCGTGGACGTTGTCTCTGGTGTAGCCCCACATTAGTTTCAGGACCCTCTCTCCTAACATGTAACTTCCAACCATTCCACACGGAACACTTGGGGCACACATATGAGAAAAGAGGTTCCAGGAGATCTGGTTTCTTCTTTTCCTTAAGTTTCTAGTTATGCTGTGAGTATCGTTTTAAACATTTTTTTTAACCTACTCTTCTTGTTCTGTATTTTTTCAGGTTCTTTGGAGAGGGCCTAAATTTAGGCCATTGTCATTATCTATCAGAAAGTTTCTCCCACCTGATTTTGGTAACTCTAACTCAGAAAAACTTTCTAAAGTGAAAAAAAGCTATATTAACCTCAAGATCTACAGACAGCCAAGCTCCTCTCATGAGGACTGTACATCAAGATCTACTGATAGTCATGCTCCTCCCAGGAGGAAGACTTATATATGAAGACCTACTGATAGCTGTGCTCCTCACAGGAGAACTATACATCAATACTGAGGGCTATGCTTCTCCCGTGAGGAGGATCGTATATAAGATCTATTGATAGATGTGATTCTCCCATGAGAATAGCAGTGAAAACCAAAAGCTACTAAGAGAAGGGACAGATAAAAAGTATAAAGAAAAATGTTTAAATCTGGGGTTCCAATGCTTCCTTTATCTTGCTCTCCCCAAAAGCATCACATCACTGTTCCAAGTTTGAAAGAGACCAAAAACAGTAAATTCTCCATATTGTGGCCAGCACACGGTGCCAGCTCTGGAGTCCAAATCCTGGCTCTAACACTTGGTATCCACAGTCCCTCTGCACCTCAGCATAGGACACCCCTCTATTGTCAGAGCCCAATGAACAGCAACTGCCATTTGTGCCAGTGCTGACCCAAACAGATGTCTATCATTGACAGCTCTGAGATGGCACTAACCCAGTATAGGTTTACATCACTGTCAAAATGGTAATTATTTGCTATAGAGGAGAAATTTATAGATACATATTTTACAGGGCTCGATCCACTAGAAATATTCCTGAAATGAGTAAGGAGGCACCCTGAAACATCTACCCTAACAGAGAGTTTCAGAAGGGATGGGACATGGAGAACTGGAACTCATATCATATTTTCTGCACCAACTCCTCCATGCAGGCCATACTCTCCCCCATGTTGCTATTCTGGGCTCATAAAGCCAGACAGCAAATACTCATTATTGGCTCATGAAGCATTGTGTACAACCATGCACTAAAACATAAGCCTAGCAGAGGAAGGAGGTTTTGACTGTGGAGGTTCAAAGAAAAGAATTCTTCCTGGAGCAGGAGCAAAAGAGAATGCCACTACACTGGAAAGAGGGTGGGAAGCCAGGATTCAGGATGGAACTTCCTGACAAAAGGGTTTACTTTAACTATTTTTCTTCCTTTGAACCAGTTATCAATCACTTTAAGATATTTACACTCAACAGATATGTCCTTTTCTATTACATGTAAACACCGTATTACAGCTCGCCACAGTTATGGATTGCCGCATGGCAGGAAAGTGAGCCGCAGCCGTGCCCTCTGCTCTGTCTCATACAGAAATGGGACTTGGATAGGAGGTACTGGCTGTCCTGCAGTCTAGGTGTTGGCCAGCAGCAGAAGCAGGAGTCAGCATCCAACATGAAAGCTGACACAGGGCACAGCAGGAAAGAAGTACAGAAAAGCTCAACCACGGGAACCTACTACAGCTCCCACTCCTGAGGGAAAGAGACATGAGAGAGGGGGGAAGGTGGGGTGAACACGTGACTCAATCATTCCCATCCCATCAAGGGGCCTTGAATTGGTTCCTTCTACCCTGCCTTAATTCATGAACACTGGGGAGGGGCAGGCAGTATGCTTTGTTTTCGATGGTGAATTTTTATTTTACCTTTAATTTATACCTTTGCCTATTGAGTTGGAAAGTGTTCTATTTATTTTAAACTTAAAGAAGAATCATGTTTTCATCTCTATTGGCAAGAGAAAATAAAATCAGCACATACATTACAGTGGCTCTGGTAAGTGGGCTTTAAATACACAGGAAGTCGAAAGGAAGCAAGTGCTCACTCCCACAGGATGCTGCCCCAAAGGGAACAGGCTCTGAAAAATAATCCCTGCTAGGTCAGGATGTGGCCGGAAGTAAACAGATAACACACAAGATGTTTTTAACGTATCGGCTGTCTGTACCAGGCAGCAGCAACTAAGTATGCTTCAGTAAAGACACAGAATCTCCCCCACTGACAAATCATGCCATCAATCCAATACAGTGCTTTTTAAATATACTATTTAGGGCAAATACAGACACACTGATTTCCTTTTACTTATTTTGTGGATTCAGGTTTTATGAGCTACAACAAAATATAAGTGTAATCTCAGTTTTGATTACATTGCAAACCTGTCATTCTCACTGCAATGGCCAATTCCTGCAAAGGCAGAGCTCGTATAGGTGAGCCATTATGCCTCCATCCCAGGATGATGGCACTGAGCTCCTAATGGCAGAGTCCGATTACCAGAGATTGGCACTGCTTATTTAAACAACTGACTGTCCAGATGGAGCGTGGAGGGAGTGCCATTTCCTCATTAAGAATGATAAAATTCCTAACTTCGTGCTTCTCTTTTTCATTTCCTGTTTCTTCATAGGCCTTTATCAACCTTTTAAAAGCAATTGTGACGTGGCTTTGCAGGCATTCTCCCAAAGGACCCTCCAATGTCTTCTTACACACATGGTCTTTTAAGCAAAATTGTTTTCTCCAAAAAATTCTTTACTTCCAATTGGGACATCTTCATAAGTGCCCCTGATTTTACACCTCACGCTGATTTGGGGAATCACATTTTTATCCACCAGGTTCCAATAGATAGCTGCAAGCCAGTGGTCACACAGAAGGCCCCGTTAAAGCTAATGGGTCACCCAGCAAAACCAGGTCATAAAAGTGGAAATGAGAGAGTAGCAGTTAGTGGGGAGAGGGACACTTGATAGGAATAGGGAAACAGGAGTGATGTGAGGAGAGAGCAGCAGAAGATTTTCAAGTAAATTAATTTTAAAGTGGAAAAAAAACACAAAAAACCAATGCAGCCACTCCTGATGAGACCTGATAGACTAGGACCAGAAGGAAGGGGAGGAAGACCTCCCCTATCAGTGAACTGGGGGAGAGGTATGAGTGGAGAAGGGGAAGGGAAGGTGGGACTGGGAGGGGAGGTGGGAGGGAGCTACAGAGGGGATACAAAGTGAATAAATTGTAATTAATACAAATAAAAATTTTAAAAACCTTGTTTCTTTTTAAGCATAATAAAAAAGATAAGATAAAAACTACATCTAATATAACCACTAGAAATATACACTTCAAGGGCTTAGTTGTACATGGCTGTGATCTCTGATAAGACAGGACAATTTCATGTTAAAGGGTAGCCTGGGCTACAAAAAGAAAAAAAAATGAAAAATAAATAAAGAAAAGGAAAAACAAAACAACCCCCCCCCCCCACACACACACACATATGGTGGAGGGGAGAACATTTTGGTAACACTTTCTTGTGAACTTCTAAAAACATCAGAATTTGCCCACTAGTTTGCAACTTCTTTTCAGTAATCCATCATGGGCCTACTTTTATGGGAAAGTTTTAATGCCACTTTATTCTTCCTTGTAAAACATTTAAACAGCTGCAGGATTCTCCAGGCTACCCATCATTGAAAACTCATTTAGGCAACTTCTCCCTGGTGTGTGGCGATCCGAGTTACTATCTTTTATTACAAATTATTAAACTAACATTGCATCTCTCAACTGGTATCTAGGTGAGACTTTAAGAGTACTTATTTCCTTAGAGAAATCCTGAAGGTAAAGGGACAGAATAGAAAGGGGGGGGAGAGGCATTGGAAGGGAAAAGGGCCCCTCCTTCCCCCCCTCCACTGACTGGCCTTCGTCCTCACCTCCCTGATTTTGCTCATGACTATGTTACAACATTTTCTTAATAAATTCTAATTTCACTTTCACCAATCTGCACATTTTTTCTCTGCCCTATAAATTTCATTAGAGTAGAAGTCTCTAAAAAAGGATTTCTCAGGCTGCTACAGCTCTCATTCCTGGCTGCTACAGAGAGCAGGACTTGCTGTCCTCAGACAGACCACAGTTTCAACGATCTGGATACGTAACACCAATTTTACCAAAGGCAGTTTGCAAGAGACACTTTCAGAAGTATATTTAGCCACACAAACACCAACATTTCACTCTACCTTTAATAACTCTTACCATTTCTAACAACAGACTTTTAGATCTGATAAACATTAAACTTGGGGGGTTGATTTGTATTGATTTTGGCTATAATTATGAACAGCTGTAAACACATCTGTCAGCCACCAATATTAATAAATATATTCAAGCACGTGCCCACACAGAAAAGTATTAGAAGTGAGAAAAGGTTGGTATGGGGGGGGGGGTGTTTTGATGCAGGAGAGTAGTATCAGAGGATGTGCACTCTGGAATCTGAGAGTGTTCGAATCCCAGACCCGCCCTCTACAACACAGGTAAGCATGGCAAGTTACCTGACCATTATCTGTAAACCTGAGAAAACTGTAGAATAACTAAGAGGGCTAAATGTAACCTATATAATCTCCCCCCACCCCCAGTGTGTGTGTGTGTGTGTGTGTAGTGTTGAGCTCTCCCTCCCTTATTATCAGGACTTTAACCAGATAGATTCTCCATGTGCACAATCAAGGGAAACAGAACTGAGTAAAAGAACATCTGCAATCTTATGTTATCATCTTCTGAAGTCCCAGAACTTATCTTCAGGAAAAAAAAAAAATCATTGGTTTTGCAATTTTCACGCCTTCTTAAAACCGTGACCCAGATCCATGGAGAGTGATACTCCATCTTCATGGGGCTTTTAAGGTTGTCTTCACAAAATTTCAAAGACCTATTTAACATTCATTTATCAATTTTCCAGGAGATAATTGTTTTACTATCATCCTTTAAGGCAATAACACTTTGACATTTGAAAAACAAAATCCGTCATTAAAAATGCTCTCTGACCAATACCATTGGTGAATGAATGAAGCAGGGAGGAAAAGATTTGCAAAGTCATTTCAGTCACTGTCATAAATATTTTCTTTTCCAAAACCTCAATAAACAGCTAGAACAAACCTAAATCCCTTGAGTTTTGTTACTCTAAAGTGCTGTTCTTGAAGAAATTAAAATCTGACAAACAGGTACACCACCGTTAAGCAGCAATTACTAACATAATCGTTTTGAATATAAAACACCACTTCCCATGACAGTCGAAGACAGACCTTGTGTTAATCCACATACACAGTCTAATAATTTAAGGGCCAATTTATGACTGTTTAGATCTCCAAACTGTTGACACTAAATTTTACACCCAAATGCCTACTTCAACATATCAGATACCAGGCAATCAAAAGAGTTAAAGCTGCAAAACCCCTTCTTAGGAAAACCGGGTCTCCTGACTAATTCCAATCATTTCTACTGCACCCAGTACCGCTTCTAGGTTCCTCTTTATGATAAAGGAAAATGTGAGTTCCTGAAATGTACACTCATCCGGTTACAGCTTAAGGGAAAATAAAGCAACACAGAAAACATCAACCCATCATCTACATCTCATGATCTTCTCCTCTTCAGGCCATTGGCTTAGCATAGCTCTAGGTCAAGCCAAAACAAAATTCCGTTTCTCACATGGTCCAGCCTATGTATCTGATTTTTAAGGGGCCATGAATTGTAACAGCTACTGAACACTACTGAGTGATAGGTTCGTGTTCTCTACGATTTGCCTGGGCTTTTAATGCTCTTTAACTCTTGTTTCTCCCTTGCAAAGATCCACCATGTATCTCTAACCCTAACTGAGGTCATGTGTGCAATACAAACTGTAACAGGAGGACAGGTTACATGTAAAGGAGGAGGAGAGTATGTAAACAGAAATGCAGTGGAACTGTGCACCTGGCCTATACATTAGGTTAAAATGTCTGTTTTGTCAATGAACTTTTTCCTAGCACAGATCTGTGCCCGGTGTTATGCTGAAGGCATCGCATACAATACTACGTGTTTTAATGGAAGCCATGCAGGATAGGTAAAATAATTCAACGTATGGTGAGGAGTCATTTTCTTTTCCTCTTCTAAATGAGTGTCCTTGAACAATTAGGTAGAATCATTACTAAAGCCTGGCTGCCTGTGGCTATATCATCCTACAGCCCGTGTTCATGTAAATCAAAACTAATTAGGGTTTAGAGCAGCAAACATGGGCATCAAAGAGAAGCTGGCTGGCTGAGAGCAAAGGCTGCCTTGAGATGACTAAGTTGCTAACACACTGATTTTATTTTTATTTTTAGCTGAAACAAATAAATTGTCTTCTAAAGAAACACTAAAATAATGTGATATGAAATTGTACTTTGGTTGCTATAAAACCCCTTCCCTAAGTCTGAACACAAATCTTATGGCTGATTTGAAACTTTAAGATGTAAGACTATAGAAATTTATTTCCCATGACAACCCATGGTACAGACTTAGTATAACAGGAGACACTATGTCCTGAAGAAATCCTCAGCACATCCTCAACTGCTCTTCCACTGTTATAGATGTGAGTTTGTTGTCTCCAGCCTTTTGGCAAATCTAGACTAATTTTTTTTTATTTTAACAAAACTAAAAGCTTTTGCCATAAAATATTCAGGATGAGTACAGAATGAAATGGAGAAACAGGTCGAGTGGCTGTGCCTTTTTCTTGTCTCTGAGAAAGACAACTTTATTGGAAGGCTATGCTGTGCTTCCCAGGGTGTGGAGTGAAGGAGGCAGGCTGCTCCTTAAAGAGCAGTGGGTGCTGGGAAGGGGAGAGAGCTGCACAGATCACAGGGGCAACCAACCTCTCAGAAGAGTGTGTGACTGACATTCCCCAAATACAAAGCGCTTTTATTTGCTTAGTATATAATAGCAATACAGGTGATGAAAACTTATCCTGAACAAACTACACCCACTCTGGCTTCGCAAAGAAGCAAATAAGTTTATTCTGTTTTATTTAGGGCTTTAGGAATTTTTGTCAATGTAGCAACCCACTATTAACTAAACTAACCATCCTTAAAGATGAACCACACGATATAAGAAAATCCAATATAAGAAAATAATTCCCCTTAAACTTTTAATCAGGACATTTATTAAAAGCAAAATCTAAGACCAATTTGAAATTAATACTATTAAAAAATCCCTAGATGAGATTCCAGAAATGTGAGTCACAGCTAATAATATATGGGTTCATTTTCTGTGGAAATGACCTCCCATAAGCAAGAACATTATGGCTAACTGGTGAAGAGCACTGGAAATTGGAGAGTTATTTTTGGCACATCAAGACAGTGCATTAACCTTTTTTTGCAATGTTTGAATTATTTAAATGCTTTCTAAATGTGTTATTTGCATATTTGGGTACTTTTGTTTGGGGTCATTTGATTGTTGGTTTGCTCCTTTAGCCAGATAAAAATCCTAGAATTCATGATTTTAAGAACTCTTGAGGAACTCATGAAGTTAAACAGCAACAAATCAAGTAATCCAATTAAAAAATGGGGAACAGAGCTAAACAGAAAATTCTCAATAGAGGAATATCAAATGGCAGAGAAACACTGAAAGAAATGCTCAACATCCTTAGCCATCAGGGAAATGAAAATCAAAAGGACCCTGAGGTTTCACCTTACACCCATCAGAATGGCTAAGATAAAAAACTCAAGTGACAACACATGCTGGAGAGGTTGTGGAGAAAGGGGAACCCTCCTCCGCTGCTGGTGGGAATGTAAATTTGTACAACCACTTTGGAAATCAATCTGGTGCTTTCTCAGGCAATTAGGAATAGTGCTACCTCAAGATCCAGCTATACCACTCCTAGGCATATAACCAAAAGATGCTTAAGTATGCAGCAAGGACATTTGCTCAACCATGTAGCAGCTTTATTTGTAATAGCCAGAAGCTGGAAACAACCCAGATGCCCCTCAGTTCAGGAATGGATGCAGAAATTGTGGTACATTTACTCAATGGAATACTACTCAGCAATTAAAAACAAGGAAATCATGAAAATTGCAGGCAAATGGATGGAACTAGAAAAGATCTTCCTGAGTGAGGTATCCCAGTAACAGAAAGACACAAAAGGTATATACACACTTATAATTGGATATTAGACATATAATATAGGATAAACATACTAAAATTTGTACACCTAAAGAAACTAATCAAGAAGGAACACTCTGGATAAGATGCTCAATCCTCATTCAGAAAGACAAAGAGGATGGACATAGGAAGCTGGAGAAGACAGGGAACAGGACAGGAGCCTGCCACAGAGGGCCTCTGAAAGACTCTACCCTGCAGGGTATCAAAGCAGATACTAAGACTTAGAACCAAACTTTGGGCAGAGTGCAGGGAATCTTATGAAAGAAGTGGGAAATAATAAGACCTGGAGAGGACTGGAGCTCCACAAGGAGAGCAACAGAATCAAAAATTCAAAAATCAAAAATACTCCAACCAAGGACCATTCATGAAAATAACCTAGAACCTCTGCACAGATGTAGCCCATGGCCGTTCAGGGTTCAAATGGGTTCTCTAGTAAAGGGAACAGGGACTTTCTCTGACATGAACTAATTGGCCTGCTCTTTGACCACTTTTCCCTCAGAGTGTACCCCTCTGCACCCCTTACCAGGCTACAGAGGAAGACAATACAGCCACTCCTGATGAGACCTGATAGACTAGGATCAGAAGGAAGGGGAGGAAGACCTCCCCTATTAGTGGACTGGGGGAGGGGCATGGCTGGAGAAAAGGGAGGTAGGGTGGAGTTGGGAGGGGAGGGGGAAGGGAGCTATAGGTGGGATACAAATTGAATAAATTGTAATTAATAACAATAAAAAATAAATTTAAAAAATTTATCTTGAGGAGTTTCTTGAATGACAGATCTATGGGTCTTCTGTACGTAAGTGCACACCGTTCTCAATGGTTAAGTCCATGCTGGAATGTCACCGCCCTAATCCTCATGTACAATGTGAATGTGACAGCCCTTATGATATTTGAGTCTTATGAAATGCTTAGTGAGTCCCTTCTATGATGAATGCAGGATGGCTTTTAAAAATTCCCTAAGTTATAGGAAACTCATCCTTTATTTTACACTGAAAGGCCAATAAAATATACTCAACAGAAGCTCCTCAGAAATGGTTATCATCTTTGATAGGTTATCAGAATATTAAAATCAAAATACATATAAAACTGTAAAGAGAAAACTGAAACCAAAACAAGAAAACTTAAATATCAGGGGACCAGGAAGTACTGAATACAAGTAATGATACCAATTATGAATGAGGAGATAAAACAAATAGATTCTGTCATGGACTTCTTGGTGTTGGGGGTGGGTAAGTTTATAAAATACATACTATACTGAGAGTATAAAATATAATGTGAAGTCTCACAACCTCAATTTCAAATGCCAGTTCTAACCATATATGAGCTCATGGCATTGTGTAGACTTTATGTGTGGTTAATTTGAGTTTGTGATCTTTTTCTTTATTTGCAAGTTTCTTATAAAAATGTTTATAAAGTTAAAAATAAAAAAAATATCATCCTTGGACTTACGGGACATATTTATCAAATATCATGTCTAGACACTGATTTGATTTTTTGCTAAATACAAATTCAAATGGAATTTGCATGTAATCTGGGTATTAAGGGGTATCACAACAGAAGTATTATTTATTTTGTGAGGCATGATAAAGAAGTTATACTCAAGCAGCTCAGCTAGGAGACAGCATCCCCCACACACATACCAATTTCTTGGCCCCTTTCTGACTCAGAAGCTTGCCGTCTCCTAAACCAATGATGTGTGACATACTCATTTGCAAAATTTGAGATGTGGCATTCATTCCTCATTCAGAAAATCTGGATACACAGACAACCCCCCACCCACCACCAAGCCGTGCAGGCGGGGCAGGCGGAAGACACCAAGAGTCGCTGGGCACCATTAAGATGAGCAGGTGAGTGGTGGAGAAATGAAAGAGTACTCGAGGACAGTGAGGAACAGCCTGATGTGAGTAGCCTGTGCTCTCATCTGAGGCCATGGTGAGGTCCTGGCCCGTCCTGCCATTGAAGAGCATGTATGGGTCCGTGACTCTGCAGCAGCAGGGCTCTGTCTGCTCCATGTTACCGCCAAAGGCCACGCGCATGACCCGGTCTGGACTGCTGCCTGGGGCCATGCTGATGTCTGCGGGCCGTGCAGAGCTGGCTTCACATCTCACCAGCTGCAGCAGGTGGGAGAGCTGCCCTGCACCTCACCTGGGCAGAAGAGCATAGTTGGCCCTGGGGATGTGGGAGTGGAAGAGCCGGTCCCAAGGGCGGAAGAGCATGAAAGCTGGCTCTCTTCCCAGCAGACTGTGGCATGTGGGTGAGCTGGCCCTGGCCTTCGCCTGCGCAGTTCTGGAAAGCTGGCCCTGGCGGTGTAGGTGCAGAAGGGCTGGCCTCCATGGTGTTAGCACAGGACACCTGGTGGGCTGACCAACTCGGCTACCATGCAGGCCCAGATCCAGGGCTATGAGCTGGCCCACCCCAACACCTACACCATCTATAAACTGCTGGAGCACATGAAGGGGCCAGTCCTGCAGAACCAAAGCTGCAGGATCTCCATGACAGGGGCAACAACAGGGTATCTGAGAGGAGTCCTAACTAGTCCCCGCTATTAACAGTATAGCAGAGGCCACAAACCGGACCAATGACTCACGGCAATGAATGAACATTTGCAAGTAAAGCTGTCTGAGCAAAAAGGTATAGAATGTGACAAACGGTGACACATCACAGCTTCCTTGGCAAGATTTTTTTAATCTTATTTTTGTTTTTTATTGTATTTTGAGAGGTAGATTACAAGGACAGAGGGCAAACATGGAAGAATGAGGACATAAGTAGAATTGGGGTGCATGACGTGAAATTCACAAAGGATCAATAAAATGTTTTTTAAAAGCTGTTATAATTATTTAATAAAAGAGCCTTATTTCGTGAGCCATGAAGAACAAAGCATTTAGAAGACAAATGCCATGATGCCTATGTCTCAGCCCAGCAAATATGATATACTTAATAGATAATACATAGAGCAAGTGCAGTCATATATCAATCTTTGAAAAAAAAATGAACATCCAGGGCTAGAGAGATGGCTCTGTGATTAAGAGCACTGGCTGCTCTTCCAAAGAACCCAGGATGAATTCCCAGCACCACATGGTAGTTTACAACTGTCTGTAACTCTAGTTCCAGAAGCTCGGATGCCTTTGTATGGCCTCCATGAACGTCAAGAACCCAAGTGGTGCACACATACACATATTCAGGCAAACACTCCTGCACATCAGGTGAAAATAATAAATCTCCTTAAAAACGGACGCCTAAGTTGTCTGGATAGTGGCTTAATGGTTTAATGGCATCTCTTTCTGTTATTACATTTTCGAGTGTGCGTATTTATATTCTTTCACTTGTAACTTAGTTTTTTCACAGTTCCACTAGATAAATGGATACCTTACACTTAAGGATATCTTATACATTTACCAGTGAACTAGCCTGCTATACATTTTACAGGATTTAAGAAAACTGGGAGAGAAATACAACACTCTAGCAAGCCGTAAAATGACAGCATCTTTTTCTCTAGTTAGCTTCTTTTCTATTCCTTCTTTCAATTATGTTTTTTTCTTTTAATCTGCTCCATTTTATTTATATGTATCCTCATATCTTAACTTACGGTATAAGTAAATAAAAACAAAATCGAGGAATGCTTTTCATTGTAAGAAAACAAGACTTAGAAGAATGTAAAAACAAACTTCATGCATTTGAAGGACCACCCATAGGATGATACACATCTGTAATGCCAGAACTTGGGAGATGAAGGCACAGGATCAGGAATTCTAGGCCAACCTCAGCTACACAATGAGTTTGAGGCCAGACAGGGCTACCCAAAACATTGGCCTTGTCTCAAAAACAAACAAACAAAACACATGTAAAGGGCCATCTTTATAGAAGACCTGAGAACTACTGGCTAAAAAAGGCCATGACTTATCATATGTGAGCATTTTTATTAGCCCCATAATTAATCACAATAGTTCCTCATAACTAACTCCACAAAGGGAACTGTTCCTACTTGAGATATATCTGCAAGATCACTAAGTCATTCAAAACTATAGAATGGTTTTCAGCTACGAATCCAAGACAGTGTAGAAAAATGGTCACTGCACTTTGCTTGTACAGTTAGGTATCGAAACTTCTATTGCTTGTTATTAAAGTCTCCAGGGCCAGGTGATGTACAACGCATCTTTAATCCCAGAACTCAGGACTCAGAGGCAGATAGATCTCTGTGACCTATCTGTGAGTTCTGGGACAGCCTCATCTACACAGCAAATTCCAGGCTGGCCAGAGCTACATAATGGGACCTGGTCTCAAAAAATAAACTAAAATTCACTCAGGCAGCCTCTTGATCAAAATTCAAGTTAGCATAAAACCAAAATCCCTTTGGCTAGCTGGGATGGGGGTGGGGGTGCCGATTGATAGTAGGTCCATTTCATTATTAAATTTCGTAGTGATTTTCCTGAAATATCATCTCTCTGAGAAACTGTACTTACTACCCAATAGTCAATAAATTTCAATATTCTCCTGCTTTTTTCCCAAACCATAAGCCTATCAGAAAAACATTAAGAGTTATTTCACTGAAGAGTCCTCATTAAGGTTGGCAGACTGAAGAAGCCGACTCCAAGTTTGCTCTACCCGAGTGTGGCCTTCCATACACGTTTTTATTACTCTACCTAATCCACATCTAATGCTATCAACAACCATCAAAACCCTGTATCACACTAACAACTGCAGCATTTTCTACCTCCCCATACCCTAAAGCAAGCGTTCTATAGTGGCCATCTTGCATAAGATAAACTACAAATGGGTGCTGAAAATGATTTAGCATGCGGTTTATATATACTCATAAGCAGCAAATATCATCCAAATAGTGTCTTCATAGAAAAACAGGCCAAAGGTAGCAAGGAAAAACCTACCCCCGGAATCACCCAGCATAGTTCAGATGAAATCATCTGTATGCACTTACACACGCATCCATGAGCTCTACACTGGGCTTTAATACAACCATTCTAACCTAACGGTTTCCGACTCCTCCATGAATTGACAAGTCCTGACACCTTTGCTCCTCACACACAATTTTTGATTCATCAGGATGGTTCATACTCAAAAGGCATTCTAACTGGCACCGCGGTGAGCCAGAGAAGGCTCCGTAATCAACAATGGAGTCTTGACTCAGAAGCCCCCCCTGTCATGACTCCACACAGCTGCAGAGGCTGCCAAGCACTGCTGCCTGCGGCTGTCAGGTACATGCTTCTTCCTGGAGCACCCTTCCTTCTAATTCCCTCAAGCAAGAGCATCTACGCATTTTCATCCCTGCCAGAACCCCTATAATCCTGCAGATGCAAATAAGCCTTTAAAAGAAATGGAAATGAGAGGACATAGGAAATACACACATGAGCATCACAGCCAGAGGACCCATTGCTTAGGGTTCTGCATCGCTGCTGCTGGTGTGGACCAGCCATTTCCCTGGAGGCCACCAACTATGCTTGTGGATTTCTCAGCCATCCTCTGCAATAACTTACTAGACTCACCAAATGCCCCGTGGAACTTGGATAAGCTACAGCCTGGCTTATATCATTGTGACAGAGTCAGGGACCTCTCAGCACAGCGGAGATGGGGTGTCGTGCAGGAGGCTCACAGTGAGAATGTGGGGACTTGCTATAGCCTTGCAAATGCCAACAAATATTCCTTCAAAGACTCTGGTAATAGAAAAAGCAAGTCAGTTGAAAAGAAACAAGACCAATATTTGTAAGTACACTATAGGGACCAAGCTCCTGCCGAATACCAAGTAAGGAAATAAAACAAAAACATCAAAAAGGGGCTATAAGAAAGTTTAGAATGGGAAATTTTACTTAAAATCTGCTGAAGAAAAATGCCTTTATACTGGGCCGCTGAGTGTATTTACGGTAAGTGAATACAAATGCCTGTCCTGTTCCCCATCAATTTTAAGCTGCTGTCAGGTGCACCTGTCCCTGCCCCATTGTTTCCCCTTCCGTAAACTCCCCTCCAGTCAGTGAGGAGTTAACGCTCCCTCTTCTGTTGCCCTCTCCTTGCTCACATCAATTCCTAAACACACAGAAGCTCTTCAACCATGCAACCTTCATGCACGGTTCAACCTTCACTCTCAAAGGTCTGCACTGTTTTTCTGCCACAGTACTTCAGCTTCTTACACGTTCTTCCTGCCGCTGGCATGACAACCACTCACCACAGCCTCCTCTCACTGACAGGGTGCTTGACTCAGGCATAGAGTTCATACAGTTAAGCTCACATCTGCTAAAAAGCACTTAGCAAACCCCCAGCGTACACCTGAAAGGCCCTCAGTCTTATACTTTTGCTCAATTTCTGCTGGACCTCAAGACCCAGCTCATTTCCTTGCATCTTATATACTTGAGCTGCAAGGATTAACTGTGAGACTCCAACATTCCAAGGGATCCCTTTTCTGTGTCTTCCTATAGGACATTCTTTCTAAGCAGAGGTGTCTTTTCACTTTTGCTTAGAAGCAAGACAGTAAGTGATTAATATCTTAAACTAGACACACACCGGCTCAGATTCATATTCCAATACCTCTGACCACCATATTCCTCAGTCATAAAATGGAGATAGTGCTAACATAATAGGGCTATTGTAGAGAAAGAACAAAATGGCTACACAGGCCATAAAATAAGGTAACTCCCTGGTAAAATGATTTGGCCGGTACAAGCATCCTTCCTGCTCTGTCTAGACCCAGAGTAAGGATAAAATTCAAGGAATATTCTTTCACCACATGGAGGACATGGCAGATCCCTTTCTTCTGTGTTCCCACGCAGAGGACCTTTTCTGTCACCTGCTGTAGCACTGAGCATATTATACCATAATCGCTTATTTCATTACTTATATCCTTTTTTTTTTTTGCTGTTGTTTTGAGACAGGGTTTCTCTGTGTAGCCTTCACTGTCCTAGGCTATCTTTGTAGACCAGGCTAGCCTTGAACTCAAAGAAATCTGCCTGCCTCTGCCTCAGCTGGGATTAAAGGCATGCACCACCACACTCGGCTTTTTTTCTTTCTCTTGTATGATATAATTTATTTCTTAAAAAAAAAAACCAAACGCACCTTTGTGCTAAAAGCCTCTTCAAGAGATCGTACATGACATGAACAACCTAGAGCTACAAAGAAACTCAAGTCATCACAGAGTGGGAATTACAATATCCAGCCACTGGGTTTTTAATGAGAGAGTGTAAGTTAGGTATCGTAAGTTATATGTGTGAATGTATTTATAAACATGTAGTTCAGTATACTACTACTGTCTCTCTATGGAGAATGTGTGTGTGTGTGTGTGTGTGTGTGTGTGTGTGTGTGTGTGTGTGTGTGTGTGATTTTTGCGTACACAGTTACATCCATATTACAAAATCAGTAGAATTTTTTAAATTCTAACCAAAAGATGTACTGCTTTTTCTATGGAAGAACTTGGAAGTAAATGCTAAACTTAAATCCTAAATGCTAAACTTAAAACCACATTTCCAGTTCTGCAGACGATCTTCTCAGTGGGTAGGCTGACAGGAGGTCCAGCAACAAAAGGGACAGCCCACATCTGCTCCCCTCTCTTTGAAATACCTTTCTCTCTCCCAAGCATGGGATCATCAGAAGTCTTTATGCCTTCTGGAAGCTTACAGTTCTAAGAGACTGTCCCTACCCCTGAATGTGGAGCATCCCAGAGGGAACAAAAGCTGAAGCCTAGGCGCTCTTGGAGAAGACTGCACAACTCACAGGCACCAAAGGGAAGCTGTCCCTGCAGAATGCAGTAAGCACACGTTGCCCTTGCTAAGGAGTGGTTGCTTGACAACCCAACGGGATTATACGGTTGGAAAAAAAAAAAACTGAGACCACCTTGGAGAACTAGCTCCAGGGGCCATACTAGAAAAGATAGAACCAGAATCTAATTAAAAAGCCTTCTGGGACCTATTTAAAACCTAAGTTAGAAGTGCAGTAATACAGTAATACTCTCGCCCTTCTCTCATGAGGTCTTAGCATTTCAGAGGGCTTCCTTTCCAGGCTTCCTTCAGTTGTTCAACCTTCCACTTTTATTTCCTCAGCATCATTTACCACTGTAACTTTGTAATTATCTTGTTTGTTTCCCTTTCATTTGTTTTGATTTCTCAACTCAGCAACCTTAACAGCTAGAGACCTTGCCTGCCTGCTACTGCAGAACAATGACACAGCCCCTGGATGCTAGTATTTTCAGTGCAGGAAGATAGAAGAATGCCAAATGGCCCCTTATTCACAAAGAACACTTTCCAAGGCAGCAGCTGATGTTAAACCATGATCTGTGAGTAGAACCCCTGAAGTCTGCCTGACTTTATAACCATCCCTTGTTGCAGTGATGGTGAGGCCTCACCCGTATGAGAGCTCTTGCTGGAGTCTTTGTGCAAGCTCAACGCTTTCTGGTGCAACATGTGTCTCTATTCTACTCTTGCCTGCCATGAACAACTATAACCACAAACTGTGGCCCTACCTTTCTCCATATGAGGCTCCAGAGCAAGCAAGTGCATTGCTTTCTTCCTTCTCATCACTTCACAGACACATGATTCACTATTGTCATAGATTTCAGCCATCTCAGCAGCAACAGCCCTTAATATTTTGTTTTGCCTGTCTTAGGTCAAGAACTTTCACTTTTCAGTTGGACAGAGCACATTCATGGCATCTCTTTAGTGTAGACAGACTGCCAACATCACTACCTTTGTGGCTGGGGACCACTACAGTTCTCCCCACTTGTCTGTAGTTTTTGCTTAAAATGGCTTTATCTACCCAGTGTCTGAAAATATTTAATGGAAAATTCTAGAGAGAAACAATCAATAAGTTTTCTAATGTTAGCTATTCTGAGCAACATAACTTTTCGGGCCACACTAACTACTCCATCTTAGACCATAAATTATCCCTTTGTCCAGTGTATCCTCACTATATATACTCCAACCCTGTTGGCTGATTGGTAGCCATCTTGGATATCAGATTGACTGGCACTTAAACATAAGCTTATGTTTAAGTAATTCTCATCTAGTTTCATAAAATCTCCAAAGGGCAAAAGCAATGACAGTGGCAATTTGGATATGCCAAAGAGAATCCATAGAGAGCCCCCTGTAAATGAAAAGGTGAAAGTTCTCAATTGAAAGGAAGAAAATAATATATTCTGAGGTTACTAAAATCAATGACAAGAATGAAACCACACCTATGAAATTGTGGAGGAAAAAGAGACATGCTAGTTTTGCTATGAAACATCACAGTATAGGTATTATATCTATAGCATGCAAATACTATAGATATAAGGCATTAAATTTGTAAATATAACTATGTATGTGAGAGGGGGTACTGAGTGTTCAGACATCCACTGGGAATAACTGAATGTATCCCTCACAAGTACAGGAAACCTCAGTACTAAGTTAAAAAAAATTGTTTGAACATAAGCACTATGATACCACAATTATCTACCTGCAAACAAGATGACTACCCAGTGGCTACATACACAGCCAAGATAATGCTGGACAAAGGGGTGATATTCAATCCAGGTCAAATTGAGATAGCACTGTACTTTTTGACACCACTCAAAACAATCAACCATGGTTGTACCTAAGACTTCTTTGGAGTCTATTTAAGCAGAGAAGTCAGAAAGAGCTTCTAACATTATTACCTAGCCTGACTGGCCCTCAACAAGCCATATATCTTCAACTCTGTTCCTCACATTGGTTATGGACAAACTCAAAATGTATGAGTGCTTTCTGCAATTTACCTTTTACCATGTTATGATTATGCTCAAGCATTATTACCCAAACCATGGAAAGCAAAGCTGTAGGAGAAACACAGGATTCCAAAGTTCCCCTCACTCTTTGCTCCATCCTACTCAAACTGCTCTATCCATAAAGACCAATCCAAACTCCTCAATTCAACTGGCATCATCACCAGGGCCATTTTCACACAATGCACATACACATGTCACCTGGGACAAGGAAAGAAGAAACACACTTATACCTGATTTCATAATCTCAAGAAAAAAAGATGATCTGATGTGGCTAAGTCAGTTTTGTATGTTACAGAAGAGAAAAAGATCTTTGTCTTTGTCAGAAATAGGGACCAATCAGAGGCAAGTCAGAAGAAGCCAGGTAGAAGAGGACAGAGTCAGGGGCTTATGGGGGAATACAAAATGAATAAAGTGTAATTAATAAAAGTTAAATAAAAAATAAAAATAAATGCCTATCAAAAAAAAAAAAAGAAGAAGAAGAGGACAGAGTCTCTCAGAACCAACCAGATGCAAAGATTTGGAAATGTCACACTATATATGCAAATACTTATGATAGAAGGCATTAAATTTGTATATATAACTATGTATGTATATATATACATACATATATGTGTGTGTGTGTGTGTGTGTGTGTATGTGTGTGTCCAGTATTCACTACTTGAGAGCAGGAGTGCAGAGACCACAGCAAACCTGTGCCTTAAACATCAGTCACCCAGGGCTGGGAGTATAGCTCAGTTGATAGAGTGCTTGCCTACCATGCAAAAAGTCCTGTGTTCTACTCCCAGCACTGCTTAAACCAGTGTGATGGTGCATTTCTATAATCTCAGCACCCAGGAAGGAGACTGTGATGATTATTCTTGGATACACTGAGAGTGTGAGACCAGCCTGCTATATGATAGGATGACTTAAATTAAAGAAAAAGAAAGATAAAGAAAAAGGGCACAGGCCCTGGTTGGTCGGGGCTTTGTATAGGTTTTAAAGGGTTATTTTATTCTGGAGTTATGGGATATTACTCTGAAGATTCATTTGGTATGACTTGGAACCGATGGGCAAAGGAATAAGTAATCATATCAATAAGAGCCTTCACAAGGCAGAAATAAGTAAGTATAGGTAAAGAAGAAGCATTAGTTACTGTGTACTTCCTGGCAGGATGAACCAACCCCAAAACAAGTAAGTTCAAAGAGGAAAGGAAGATCAGTGTTCACACAACAAGTGAGAAAGCCTACAGTAAGCATAGTTTCCAGTGGCGGCTCTGCTGTACCTCACAGAGCATGCTGCACTTCCCACACTTCCTCAGCGTGAAAGTTTTCTTCCCAAGCTTCCTACTACTACTACTTCCCAGGACACTGAGGCTCCTTGGGATATTACCTAGGAAATGCTAATCTAGAAGTTTTTCAACTCTATGAAGATTAGAGTTCTTGGTGGTTTATTTATTTACTTACTTATTTTTGAATTGGCTGCAAGACCATTAAAAAGTAGATCACTAAATGACAAACTTGAAATAACACGAAAGTATAAAGCAAATCTGCTTCAAACCTTGTATATGGGGTACTGTAAATGTGTGTGAGGGTTATGAGGAAAACTGACAACGGTGAGAGCTCTCTGAATGGGCAGCAATTAAAATTTAATTCAAAATTCAGCGTGCAACAAATCCACAGTGTCTCGGACAGCCCTCACCTGTGTTGTGTCACACGGCTTTGCCGCAGCCTTCATTCTGAACGCACACAGCACACACATACTACAAAAACCATCATGCTATGCAACACCCACAAACACTCAGACGTGTCATTTCAGATTCAAGATTGTTATTTTCATACATACACAGTGTATATTGTACACAGTGAACTTTCATTTTATACAGCAGACATTGTCATATTTTTACTTGACATACAAAGTTTTCTGCTCTTACAAAAAACAATGGTTTGATTTTGGAAAAACACAAACTTTTAAAATTTTCCTATATCATTCCTTAACATGTATTGAACTATCTTGTCTTTGGATTGTACCTTTAGATGAACAAGCACATCCATATAATTAGTATGCAAATATTCTTTCTTCTTTATTAAATGGTAAAAAATATGTAACAACAGAATTATTTTGGTGTAAATTTGTGACTTATAACCATTCAATATTTGATTTTTATGTCTGTTTTCTATACCTATATACCTGGGATCGTGGAAATTTTTCTTTTTCATAATGAGGTTGTATGTAGAAAAGTTTAACAAACCCTGGTATAAAGAGCGACCTTTGCATGGTCAGTTGCTGGAGTTCTACAAGCCATGGTAGGAATGGGAAATTTCCCCAGGCATTCAGTACAGCTAAGGAAATGAAACAGGAGTAGACATTGCTAAAAAAGGTCAGCTCTGTCCCAAACTGAAGAAGAGAAATACAGCTAATGATTCAGGAACTGTGTTAACAGACACACACACACAGAGAGGGGGTGGGGGAGACTGAAAGCTGTGCCCCACTTCTCTGACTAAATAAACAGAGAAAGGACCTGGGAAGGAGTGTTCCTTGTTACAAAGTAATCACTCCTGAGCTCCTCCTCAGTTATAGAAAAACAAGCCAGCTTCTACTCTTCAAGGGGCAAAGTAAAGGAGGCTTTTGTTATGTGTTCCTCAGTAGACTGGAAGTAAGCAGCTCATAGAAAAAGTCCAAAATCTTCTGGAAGGAAGAAAAGGGAGATCTCACGTGCTGTTCTAGAACTGGAAGCTGGTTCCTGTGTGGGGTGTGCTTAAGAAAGGCCTGGCCCACGCCTGCCAGTAGAAATGGATTCCAAGGATCCTCTGAACAGTCATTTGCAAAGGCAAGGAATCAGGTCATCAGCAGGCTTGCTGCATAGGATAAATTGTTATGGGGATGGCTGGGCTGAACAGTGATGGAAGCAAGGGCATTGGGTACCATCCCAGAAACCATGCCATACCACTGTGCTGTAGCACCAGACTGGTAGACACCACACAGATCAATTCCTTTGAGGGTTCTGAAAAAGCTAGAGCCTGGCAGACTACATAACCTCTGAAAGTTCTGAATAATTTAAGGTGGGTAAGACTTCAAAAGAGAGATGTGAGACTACTAGTAAGAGTGAAAGTCCTGACAAATTACTGCAAGGGGAGAAGGATTCTATTTTTACAGTTCATCATGGTTGCACAGACAGTTGTTGATCAATGTGCATGTGCTAGATAAGAAAGCTCTTTCTAGCTACCCAATATGAAGTCCCTGGAGCATCCACAAACAGGAAAGGCCCAGGAGCCTTTGGTTAAGCAGTTTCTTCTGACTGGGAAGCTAGCCAAAGAGTTCCAGAAGATAACCCAATAAAGGCTCTCCAGTATCACGTGCAGGATGCTAGTTCAGGTGCAAGCACATTGAAAGGTGAGACTGTCAGTATCTACTATGAGTAGAATAAAGAATGGGAATGTGGAGATGACTCAGTCATGCAGGTGTAAAGGGCTGGGAAGCCAGCCATGTTGTATCACAGACTACACAGATAAAGCTTCTTGGTCCATTGTGCATATACCCTGAGAAGTACAGGTCAAGATGGAAAGGCAGAAAGGTGAAAATGCACAAATTGTAGGAAGTAACCTTAGCAACAGCACTAAATAAACCTATCACGAAGCATTATGGACTAGAGAGCCACTTTAGCTCACAATGGAGGTTAGCTTGATAGCAGCAGGTTTCTGTTAATAATCTGTATGGGGTTGGGGAGAATGGGTAATGATTTCTGCCCTACCCATCCTTTACCCTGGGTCTATTCTGATGTAGCTACAACTTTAATTCATAAGCTGGAAAGAAAACTTGATGAGCTTAATATAAGAGCTGCCTTCAGTGATGGTTGTTCTGCAGAGGTCAATATCCAAATCTCTACACAGTCAATCAATCAATCAATAAACAGACAGGCAGACATTCAACAAAACACTCTTATACAAGCCAAGGCAACACAGGTACAAATAAGTAAGAATTTCATCAGGCCAAACTGAGCTTGAACAAAAGTGTCACTACAGTCCTCTTTCTGGCCCTACACATGCCCACACCCAGGCCTCTGAACCATTTGTACCTACCCACACTACCTCACTAATAATAGTTGGGAAGACTGACGCAGATGCTGTCCAAAGTATAGGGATAACAAAAGACAAACATTTCTACATGCTTAAAACCATTCTAATTGTGAAACACAACAAATTCCATTAATTTCTGACACTCTAGGTTGAGAAAACTAAAAGAAATTTGGCTCAAAAAAATAAAAACGAGGAACATATTAGATGGAGTTATGGAAAAATCCACAGACATGCATTCAGCTCTGGGCACAAGATGTCACCAGGCTCTCTTTAGGCTCTATTCCCTCTGAACCAGGATTACATGAAATGAAATGTGGAACTCAGATGCCTGTGGCTCCTCCGAGTCTCCAAGACCCACACTCAACATTTGTAAATCAGAGGAAGTGACAGCACGAAACATCCCAGATCCCATCGCATGGCAAAGAGATCACATCACAAACAATCCCAACGAAAGGCAGAAAGGGAAAAGCGGCGTTCCCAAAGAGGATGTGGGGCCTGAGGCCACGGTAAAGGAAGAAAAGTGGCTGTGCAGAATACTGCTGAACGAACACGATTTATTTCCTAACCTCACCCCTCCAGTGATATCAGTTCTTACACTTAATTCAAAATTGAATTCCGGGTGTTTACCAATGAATATCAAACTTATTTAAAAAGATAACAGTGTTATCCAGTCCCTGTGCCCCACATCTGTCATCACAACTACTAGAAACACCTAGGCAGGTAGACAGCAAATCCAAAGCCAGCCTGCACTTCAGAATGAGTTCAAGGTCTACCTGGGGTAAGTTAGCGAGATCCTGCCTCAAAATTAGAAGGAGGGGGACAGGGAAGTAGCAGCCATAGTTGATAATATGGTGTGACAGCATGGTGAAGTAACCTTCTTGTCTAGCATGTTTAACACCCTAGGCTCTACCCCAGTACTGCAAAAGAAGAAAAGGGTAAAATCAAACAATGTAGTGATAATCATAGCAGTGAATGAAGTAATAGCTAGTGTTTACTAGTTCTAACCTTACACCTATGTACTCACACTTGCCATAATTATTTTATTAAGTGTATACTGATCCTCAACTTATAAATAAGGAAATTGGAGCTCAGGGAGGCTGAGTTAGTCCCTCAAGCCACAGCCTCATAAGGAACATAGAACTCAGACCAATATCCACTTCACAAACACTGTTCTTACAATCCTGATGGGACTTGATAGGCTAGGGTCAGACAGTAGGGGAGGAGGACTATCAGTGGACTAGGGAAGAAGGATAGCGGAGGAAGAGGGAGGGAGGCAGGGAGGGAAGGAAGGAGGGAGAGAGGGAGGGACGGAGGGAGGGAGGATGAGACATGGAGGAGACAAGGGAGGGGGCTACAACTGGATACAAAGTGAATAAATTGGAAGGAAGAAGGAGGAGGAGGAGGAGAAAAAAAAAAAAAAACACTGTTCTTAACCAAAACAGAACTCAGTTTATTCCAAGTTCTCCATTGACACACCCCTACAATGATAGTCTGGATTCCTCTTTATGTGTCTGTCCTGAACATTTGGAACAAGCTTCTGTAACGACCTTTGGGCAGGTGTGATTCTCTTTGATTCAAGAAAATGTATCAATGACCCCATAGTTCAAGGTGCTCTATCTTTCCAGGAACAAAGGATGCAGAGTCTGGGTCAAGGGAAGCAGGCGCAGAGCTGACTTTAATCATTTTTCTGGATAGGATAGAAGCCTCAGCTCAAGTCCTACAACCTGCTCAAAATGGCCTCATTAAATTAAAGAAAACCCCACATTCTCATGAGCCACAGATATACCAGCTGACAGCATTCGAACAGACACTTCCAAACAGCTTGAGTCCATCAAAATGGCAATCGGGGAAGAGTGATTGCAAATGCTTTTGGCAGGACTTAAATTGAGCAAATGTCCAGACCCTGCCAAAAAGTCTGAACAGAAAGGAACATGGGGTTTCCAGGATAATTCCAGGCATGGGGGATACTTTTTTTTTTTTTAATTCATGTCTTAAGCAAAGAAACGAACAAGATTTTACTCGTGATTGTTATCAAAAAGCCAGAAGGGAATCACCATTTTGAAAAGTTAGAAAATAATGTATTTTTTCAAAATATAAATTTCAAGACAAAGAGAAGGTACTTAAGAGGTCTAAGAGGACAGAGGAGCTTCTCCACAGAGCAAGCTGGCCTGAGAGGAGGAGCCTGCCTCTTTGTCAACACCCTCGGAGTCACCTGCTAATTTCAGGGACTCTGCTGTTCCTCAAAGAGTCAAGTTACCAAGCTCTGCCCTGGTCCACGTGTGAGATGCGTGTCTGCTAGGACCTGGAAACAGACACCACTGTATCCTGGCACTTAACACAGCGTCCCAGCCTCTCTTTTAACAGATAAAACAAACTGTAATTAGATTTAATTAGAATTAGTGTTGGTGTTAGTTCAGAGCAAATTGAAGTGAACTGGCATTGAATAGAGAACTCAGTCCTAGGAACCAGAGAACTGCTGAAAGGCAAAATAATTACAAGCCATCCCACTGCCCTCAAGAGTGTGTTCCTCACCGTTTCATGAAAGAAAATTATCATTCATCAGGGTTAACTGACATTTTCCCAGGATAACCTTAATTTCCAACAGCAAACACACCCATGTGAAGCCTCTGATTTAAAATATGTTCCTGAAACCAACACTAAACAAGAGGTTAGGCAAAGACTAGAGAACAGAATGGTGTCATGAGAAGGAAAGGGCAGAGGGGGCAGCTACAAAGTATCTGCATCAGTCAGAACCTACAAAACCCTTGTCTAGCTAAATTTACTCACGTCAGCTGCCATTATGCCTGAAGCTTTCCTTCCTCACAGCTGAACCAATCCAAAGCTGGACCCAAAGTTAACGAGTCTCTTATGCTTTATAATTAAAAAAAAAAAAAATGTTGGTTTCTCCTACATGATCAACCTCTTCCCTGACCAGAAAGTGAGACCCAAAACAAGAAAAGCAAAGAAGAGTTAAGAGGAGAAAGGCCAGGATGCCTCAGCCCATATCCTGTTCCCACCCCCAAGGCAGGTGGCCTTAATCTCACTGTCTAACCCTCTTTGCCTTGCTTTACCCATTCAAGAAACAGGCTACCTTCACAATGCTTCAGAGAATCACAGGAATCAGTGGTAACAAGCACTCTGAAAACATCAAAGTACAGTAAAAATACAGGACGTTGTCATTATGATTATATTTCTAGACAGCAAAGCCACCAAATAAGTGTGAGTTCTAAACTTACTATCAGTAGAATCTGAAGCACTTCAACATGTATGTTGGCATGAGTGACCCACGGCAGCTGCGCCAGCAAGAGTCTCACCCGGAATAAACGAAGACTCCCCGTCGCTGCTTAGGTGTCATTCCTGTTTGACCTCCCACATTCCATCTACTATAGCAGTTCAAGCAGTTCAGACACAGACTGTCCCTGATCAACACAGTCTCCTGAACTGAGCCGTCGTTAAGGTCCCCACCTAGATGCAGAACCATAGATTTTATTTCCCTTCCTCATGGGGATGTGGGGTTTTCTATCACTTCTCCATCCCCTATTTTTCTCATCATCCGATTCTTCCTAGGGGTTCCACATTTTTGGATAACAGCTAGGGCTCTTGAACACAGGTTTAATTTGTGCTCTTTCTCTTTGGAGCCCCATCCACAAGAAACAGCAAGGCAACAACGCTTCTATCTCATTTTCTCTTTCATCCAGTTTACTCGACAAATCAGAGGCTGCCGCGGTGGATGACATCAGCCTGTCGTTTTCTTCTCCTCATTTCTCTCTTAGGATGTCCAGTTCTCTCGGGGCTGACAGCTCAGCTCCAGCTGCAGGTCTCAGCTCTCACAAGAAGAGCCGTGTCACAGGTGCCCCAGCCTGCTTGAGACCCCCATCCCATAACATGGAGCTTTCAGGGACTGCAGCCCATACCTCGCTCCCCCTCGTCAAGCAGGACTGCCGCTCCACACCGCAGACGACAGGGTAAGCACTCCAGGATTCCTCCTCTGGAAACCCAGAGCAGGGACGCTGCAATTGCTATGACAATAAGGAGGCAGATTACTCCGGACCTCATAGAGAAAGAAAGCCATGTCAAGACATTCCACCATCAGCTCAGCTTCAGCTGCCTGCCTCCTTGGTCATGGGGTTCGGGGTGGGGGATACTCTTCCCAATTTTAGCTTCAGTTCCATTGTGAGCCTCTGACCAGGCCAAACATCATGGGAACTCTTTCCCTGGGGAACCTTAAATACATGCTCACCCCTATCCCTCCAAGGACAAACCAAATATAATTTCATCAAAGTTCAACTTGGGGGAACAATGAGCTTATTGCACCTAACAATAGAGAACAGGTGAGGAGCCACTTACAACAGCAGGAACGACCTCAAAGCAGCAGTAATATGGAAAGTCTTACCAGCACATACGACAACTTCCCCATGGCTGCACAGGCCCATGTAATTAGAGCAGAATTACATACAAGTGCCTGAGCGGTGCAGGCACAAAGGTCCTACACATCAGGCGTGTGTCTAATATCCTCCTCCACTGCCTCCTTCTGTGAATTAACATCAACAGTCAACAAGCTTTCAAAGAGTCACAGCTGCTCTCATGAAGGTAATGGCTGTTTACACTGGAACGGCAATGCAGTACAGCAGGGCCTTACACACGATAACCAAGCGCTCCACCACTCGGCTATATCCCCAGCCTTGTCCAAATCCTGTTCACATTCATATCCCCAACATTAGAAATTACGTTAGCTCCGATTTAACACTATCTTCAGTATCTTTATACTAAAAAAATTTAGAATTGGACAAATTAACTCAGGCTTATCACTCCCAAAGTAGGATCTGTGATCAAGAAGAATATTCGCCACACAGCAGGATTGGGACATGAACTACATCCACATATATGCAAAGCACCAAGGAGCATGTGTCCTGTTACAGCCATGTAACCGTGTTTCTATTGTGACATAGTGGCAGAGAATCAGCCAGATATGAGTTTAAACCCTTGATCTATCCCATACTAGATATGCTATTTGGGGGTGCACATTTCCTCATTGGCATAATGAGGAAAATACTAGTGCCCCACTCATTCGTCTGTTATGAGGATTAAAAGTTAATATATACATGAAAATTAGAAGAAAGAAAACAGCATTGTATTCAGTAACTGTTTAATATAGTAACCCAGCTACATTTCTCTGCCAGTTTATGTTAGACACAGCCTGAAGACAGATGACCAACACAGGCACCAGCAAAACCTGATGACTGTAGGAAAAGAAGAGTCCAAGTGAAACCACCAACCCAGGCTTGATTCATTTTTCAGTCTTAGCACTGTCAAAACATCTAAGTAACGAGAGCTAGAATGTATTTGTCCACAAGAACTAAAGAGTTCATTCCTTTACATTCAAGCTTTTAGAATCTTGATTTTCTTTCAAAGCTTCTATTGCCTCAGCAATCGAACAGGCCATGTAACTGCACTAAAACAAACCCATGCATTTTTTTTTTAAAGTATTTCTATAGGTTTCCAATCTTTATCACCATGTCTTGTGAGCTTAAATGAGGGAAGCGGTGGCTCCTTAATAAGTTGTAAAATGTCAGGGTTTTTTTTCATCTTTCATTTCCTTAAATTATTTTCATGTTTCCACTTCCTCAAAAGAGAATGGATGGGCTGGGGCCAGGACCAGAGAAGTATGAAAACAGGAACATCTCTTTCTCTCTCTCTCTTTCTCTCTCCTTCCAGAACAGCAACACACTATGGTGTCCCCCATCTGGACTGCACTATTTTCGATGGTGGCACAGCACAGTCACAAACAGGCTGTCCTTTGCTTACTCATGGCCTGGTTTTCTGTCCCTTGTGCTACCTTCTTTAATCCTCCATCAGTTTACTTGTGACAGCTTGCCTGAGATAAAAAGCAATCCATGTTATTACCCCATCCATTTTCCTTCACATTGGCAAGAATTCTGAGACCCACAAGGCTGGGAACTGTTCGAAGATCCCAGAATGACTCCAGGTTGAAGCCTTCAACCTCCCCACATGAAAGAGCTACCCATCTTTGCTCTATGTCAACATCAAATTTCTAATATTTCTGTGAAAAGTTTTTTCTAAGAAAACCTATCCAATGCTTAGGTTTTCTTATATAATCAAATATTACATCTTAGAAGTTAAGTAAAATGCCAATCTCAGACATATATTTGAGAAGATACTAGCACCCAAGTTAAAGAATAAGACTGGGGGCTGAAGGGATGGCTCAGTGGCTAAGAGCACTTGTTGTTCTTGCAGAAGATCAGATGCGATTCCTAGCACCCACGTAGGAGCTAAAAGCTATCTGTAACTCCAGTTCCAGGGGCTCTGAGGGCACCAGGCATATTTGTGGTGCACAGACATAAATGCAGGCAACACACTCATACAAAGTAAAAACTTTTTGAAAGATGTATGAACTTAGATTTTCCCTGCTCCCCCAACTCTTGCAGCTCAGGATCAAAACAATTAATTAAAAAGCAACTGTATTGGTACCTTTCCGAAGTCACGAACATCAAATAGGTCAAATGCTTCAAAAAGTTCACTTTTCCTCATTCCAAACATCTCACAGCAGGCAGCCAGAAATGTCCGGATATTCTTCAGACAGAGAAACTGAGGAACAGAAAACAATAGTATGCAGTGAGTTTTTCTGAGTATGGCCCATCTCTTCTGTCCTATACACACTACAGTAAGAGTATCAAGCATCTCTTATTCTATTTTCCATGTGTATATAAGTCATAGAAAATAATCCCCTACATATATATATATATGTGTATATGTATAGTGTACATTGATCACATTCATCACCCCCATTGTGCTCTCTTGGCCCCCACCACCACCTTCTAGTTCCCGTCCTCTTCTGTTTTCATGTGCTTTTAAAATCTAGATCCTGCACAGCAGAGACAACAGGTAATACCTCGCATCGTAAGCCACGTTATTGCTTTTGATCAGTCGGCAGCACAGTGAACTGGCTGTGACCAGACAGGCACAGCTTGTAGCCTCTTGAAACTTACATAGTAATATGAGATGATAGCCAAGCACAAACATGGAGACAAACCCCTAAATTGAATAGTTTATGTTTTTATGTGGTGCCTGAAGAAGGGATCTGTAGAGCAAGGAGACAAGGGCAAGTAGAGCTTAACTAGAATGGACAGAAACAATCCCACTGATGGGAGACAGAGACATGGGCAGTCTGAGGTAGCAGTGTCTGGAAGAGACACTAGAACGGGGAGTGTGCTGGGGAGAAAAGCAAAGGTAATCTGGCAAGGAAGGGGTCAGACAAGGAAGGGCCTATTGGATAGCCTTTATTCTGATATGGAAAATGCCAGGTGCTTGGGGCCAAGGTGAGACGAAGTTTAATGTCGTCTAGGGGTCTTCAGGAGCTGCTGTGTTGCATGCAGCTTGAAGGACTTTGGGATAAGCACAAGGTGGGGAAACAGGAAGCTACTGCGGTAAGTCCAGGGGACAGCTGACCACGCACAAACAAGGAATTACACTCCCACTGTGTTACATATGAGGCGGCAACGATTGTCCGGCAGTGATCGGCTGTGTAAGTCTACAGCGAGGCATGGAATTCAGACCTAAGTCTTGGAGTCTTTGGAGCAGTGGTTCTCAGACTTCTTGATGCTTCCTAACCCTTTAGTGCAGTTCCTCATGTTGTGGTGACCCCAACCACAAAACTGTTTTCGTTGCTACTTCATAAATTGTAATTTTGTTACTGTTATGAATCATAATGTAAATATCTGTGTTTTCTGGTGGTCACAACCCACAGATTGAGAACGACTTCTTTCGGGTATAAGGAGAATTAACTGTGACATTGGCTGTGGCTTGGACCAGGAAGTCTTAGGAGATCAGGAAAAGGAAATCACAAAGGAGTCTGAAAAAGCGTGGCCACTGAGAAAGGAGGGTATTCAGGAGAACCAAGTAAAGCAGATGAGGGGACAAACTATGTCAGATGTCCAGGTGATCAGTAAGATGGAGATCAGCACAGCCTAGGGAACCCAGCAGTGAGTGTTATAGACTCCTTGACAATAGTAGGTTCTCTGGGGCCAGGGATGAAGGCAAAAAACATTTTATTTTTAATTTAAAAAAAAAAAAAACTGGAGTAGATCTAGCTACACTAGAAAGAGAGAAAGCGAAGCCAGCAAAAGAGGCTGTTGAAACTGTAAAGAGAAACAAACACTTGACAGAGAGCAGAAAGTTATCCAGAAAGAGGCATTGTTATACACTGAAGCCCTTGAGCAAAGGGGAGGGGATCCTATGTGAAATGGAGAGGAGGCTGACCTTGGACGGGAGCATGCCCAGCTCACCCAGGCAACTGGAACAGGAGGTAGGCGGGAAGATGCAATTGACAAGTCAAAACCCAAATGTTGGGGTTCACTCTTAATATCTAAAAGACACATATACCTACACACATATCTCAGAAGCAAATTAATTCTTGGTTTCTTTGTTGGTTTTTGAAAATTTCTTACACTGTCACCCAGGCTAACTTGGAACTAGAAATGTAGCCCAGACTGGCCGTGATCTCAAAGTAATCCCTCTGCCTCAGTTTCACAAGTGATCATTGATATTACAGGCAGAAGTGACCAATCTCACATAGTTTGGTAAATTAAATCTTTTGGAAATATGAGCTGCCATCACAAGCATTTTAAATTTTTATGTACTTATGTACATAAAACTTTAAATAAATATAGTTTACTATATGTCAAATACACCAAAATAATTTCATAAACATATTTCCTGATGGTCGGTTTGGCCTGTAATCCCAAGTCACATGGGAAATAGAAGGGGTATTAGGAATTCAGGGTCATTCTCAGCTGTACAGTGAGCTCAGGGTTAGTCTGGGCTACATGAGACCATCTCAAAACCAGACAACAACCAAATGAAACAACAACAAAAACTTATTCTCCAATGAGTGAGTAACATATTAGGGAATTATTGCTTCTTTGTTTTTATTTGTTTCCAAAGCACTGACTGTCAATATTGCCTCTTGTTTTGGTCTCATGTATTTATAAATTTGGAGAAAGGTCATCTTGTTTAACTTAGATGAGTTTTACCCTTTACAGGAATCATTCTTGGAGGCTTAAATATTTCAGAAAGGGTTAAAAACCATAAGGGAAGCATCATAAGCCCTTCGAAATGCAAACAGCAGCCAATCAGTGCATGCAACAACTACTGTCACTTTAAAGATTCATGAGACCTTTACAACACAGCACCAATCTGCATGTCGCTCCTCCACACAGAATCACTTATTTACAGATTAAAAGCCTTGCATTCCGCCAAGACTAGCAATAATTACTCTCTGGGGGATTATGCAATTGCTCTCTTGCAGTATTTTTTTTTTTTTACATAATTAAGTGAGGAGAGACTCATAGCTCAGCAAGGAACAAAGCAGGGTTGCAAACACCACCCCCTGAAGATGTCTCATGAAACCCACATTTTCCCCATGTGTAGGAAAAACTGCAGCAGGTTTCCACCAAAGGGCTTTGATCATGAAGTCAGAAAAGCAAGACCCATCACTCGAGGTCAAAACAGTTGAAAAACAGTCATGAAGCCTGTAAAACAGGCTTTGCGTTTGCTGGAGCCAGTATTAACCTTACTTAACCTTCACAAGTTCAGTCCTATTAAGCTCAACAAGTGTTTGCTGGGTCTGAACAAACTCACTCGTGTGCTGTTGCTTTTCTGGGCAAGCCGCTAGCATGATTATCCTCTTTGATACCTGTTTTTAGCAGCCATTTTTGAATGCCTGCCATATCATAGACACTGGAAAAGCTAAAAGGCTCTGCTCTACGCTTTTTTAGTAATATTCCCGGGAGATTTTCATGGTGCTTCAAACTTTGGCTGAAAGCGCTATGCTCTCCACTCTACACTCCCAGGTGCTCTGCTGTGTGCACAAACAGGAACAGAGTTGAGGGACAGATGAGGTGGACTGTGACATCATTATGGAGGTCCCAAACACAGCTGAGCCCACTGGCCTCCCTGCTTCAGTTCTATTCATGGTTGCCAGTTTATTGAAGAAATCTAACACTAATGCACTGTACACTCTGACCTCTACCACAATCACAGCAGTGTCGTGTATGCTTTTGCACACATGCCCTTTATTATATATATATGTATATGTATATATATAATATAGATATATATATATAATATGTCTGTGCTGTTTCAAAGGAGGGTGCAGACATTTTTCTTCAGTGCTAAATTATTCATTATGCATCTCTTAGACTTTAGAATGTTTTCCTACATATCAATAACACCAGCACACATCAAAAACCCAGTTTTCATCTTGTTTTCAAACTTGGTGTTAAAAAGAATTAACAAGTTACAAACATTGGTTATTCAAATTTCTGCCATTCCAGCATCCTTCTCTTTTTATACTATTCTCGCCCAAGCTAAGATCTACTCCAGTGGTTCTTACTGCATCTGGCCACCTTTTCTTTGTATTTTATTTTGAAACATTTTTAATTAAAATACAATTATATCACTTTCCCCGTTTCCCTTCCTTCCCTCAAGCCCCTCCCATGTCACCTCACTCAAATTGATAGCATCTTTGTCTTTTATATCATTTTTACATGCACTAGTATATAAATACAACCTGCTATGTCAATTTTTGTTTTTGTGTGTACATGTTTTCAAATCTGACCACTTTGTATTGGGTAACCAAGGAGCAGGCTCATGTCAGGGAAAGGCTAACTCACTCTCTCTCTCTCTCTCTCTCTCTCTCTCTCTCTCTCTCTCTCGCAGGCTTTCTCCACTCTCCACATTAGCATGTCTATCGATATTGCCATTGTTCTTGTCTTGCTTATGCGGTCATTTCTAGAAGAGGCAGTCTCACAGCGGATGTAATACATTTTAAGATTTATTCTTTCCTATTGAGTTTTCTCAAGGGTCCAGGCTGAGTCTTAGAAGACATCCCACATTATTCATTTGTCTGATAATTCCCCATAAGAATTGCTAACCTGTTCTTTCAGCATCTACACTGTTGAAGTCTAATTGGCAGAAATAACTCCTACTGTAAACTTCACACTTCATCACCTTGGAAGGCACAGAGTGTTGAGCTTTTACATCACTCAGCTAGTTCTAAGGTCCATCATTTGCTTAGGGTGGTTGCTAGCCACGGCCCCACCTCTCTGTACCTTGTTTTTATAGTCCTATGTAGTCTGAATGTGAAAGTGTGTTGTCCTGTGTCTGTCTTATTTCCAAACCATTTCTCACAATGGACATCACCAAACATCCTTGCCATCAGTTACTCCACTTAACACTGTAAAATAATGATTTTTTTCCAGATATGTCTTCCTTCCTCATTTATTAACTGATACTCTTTTATTTAAAAAAAAAATGTTTCTATCTTTCTGGTAATTTTTTCTTTTGTTTAAGAACTGGTTTTCATATGATCCTAGATTTGTACCTGGAAGAACCTTCTCTTTCATCCCTGAGCCCTTTTGACACACCTCTGTTTCATTCTGTGACCTCTCTTTCCTAAGCTGTCCACTTCACATTTTTTGTGATCTGGTTCTGAAATCGACCGCTTCTCCAGGGAAGCCTGCTTTCATTTGTAAATGGTATTTAGAAAACACAAGAGCATACAGCAACTCCTAGATTACAGCCAACAACAGTCTGTGAACCGACACCTCGACCTTAGATGCAAGTGACCCAGCACTTTCTATAGAGATAGCTCATTTAAACAGTACTGGCCCATGAGGCCTCTAAGGTGACCTTTGCATAATTCTATACTCTTCTTAGAGCACCTAGGAGGCCAACATGCATCTCAAGTCTTTTCAACGAAGAAAACCTATTGCTAGAAACATTGTGGCTCACACAACATCAGCCAGCACAAGTTTTCTTCCTGCCTACTTATTCTTCGGAATTCAAAGGAGTTTCCTGGTCTTCTGTATCATTGCAATAGCTTAAAATGATGCCTTCAGAGCGATAACTCACAGCACAAAACAGGCCCATCTTACTATTTCATAGCAAGCTCTTACTTTTGACTAAAGGTTATCTAACTATTAGACCATCTCACATATTTACATGAGATCACTTTAGGTTGTCTTAGAATTTAAATATTTAGGAATTAAAACTAAAGAAATGGTTTTTCTTAATTTATATGTATCTACACAAGATGAATAGTTCATAAGGACAGATGGAATTCAAATAGCCATCTGTTCATTTTTTAAACATTAATGATATACCTATTCTATTGTGTGCTAGACATTTCTGAAGATCTACAAGTGGATTCTAATTTATTAGTATATTTAAAAAGTTAATTGAAAGCACCAAAACCCGGGTCCAAAAAGTAATCAGAACCCAGACTCTCTCCTCTATACCTCATTGCAGTCTTCAGAGCACAGAAAAGAAATCTGGAATTGCACAATAGGGCGGCAACTCCTATGCAAATGTGCAAAAATTCTTTGAGGGTCCTAGAGTATGAAAATAACCTTCTGAAATACCTGGTACACCATGCAACCTGAGGGGTAAAAGTCACTAACAGAGAAATGGCTGCAATTTGGATGGAAGAAAAAAGCCTGAGTTGGGGTGTGTGCAAGAAGAAGAGATAGGCACGGTCCATTGTGGGCAGAGGAAGTAGTTAGTTAACACTGGACACAGACCCGGAAGGGAGCAGCAAGAGAGGCCTGAGGTGGAGAGCTTGCAGCTCCGCAGCACGCCAAATAGATCTCGGCTTTGCCCTAGAAGTGCTGAGGTCAGATAGTGTTAGGTGGAAGAGCTGAACTGCATTACAGTTTAAGTGTGTTGGCCAACTGTTCTCTTCCAGGTTCCACGAAAAAATACTGATACTATTTAGTCCTCACACTCAGGAAAAATCTGTTTTTCTTTTCTATCTACAGAGGCTGAGAGCTTTATTCAAATTTGCCAAAGTAATGAAGTCTAGATTCAAATCCAGACCTTCTGACTTCAATACCCTCCTCCATAACTAAGTTATACTGACTCCATGTTGCAGAGCACGAAGAAAAAAAAATCGCTTTCTTTTTATCATGATTTGAGATAGATAGCCCACACAAAACAATTGGAACCACACTGTGTTAATCTAACAAGAGACGACGGTTATTGAGACTAGAAGGGTGGAAGCAGGAAAGGAAGGAACTCTAGGTGACATGGAAAAGGTAAAGGTCAGAGTAAAAGATATGTGCCCATATCTCTAGTCACTAAACAGCCAGCCCTGGCCTTCACTGAAATGGTAACAGCAAGTATGGTGTGAGATGTACGAAAGGCACTGACAGGCAGCGCCAGTTAATTCTACTCTTCATATCTGGAAAGGCCCCATAGTTAGTGAGTCTGACCTCCCTCTCAGGAGGGCCCAGGGATGAGCGATGCATTCTAATAGCAAAAGCCACCTTACATTCACCTGCCCCTTTAATCTCCATGCCCCCTGAACAAAGACATGGATAGATTACTTATTCAGAGTAGAGTGAGAGAAATGGCAAAAAAAAAAAAAAAAAAAAAAAAAGCACACTCAACAACGGTGTGTAACCTTCCAAAAATAAAGTAAAGCACCAGCAAATCCTATGAAATCCTAAAATGACACATCAGGCTAAAGCAGTCTGGACCTCATCAAGGAGCTAGTGCAAAGTTGGTGGCTCTCAGTCAAAAACTCCAGCACAGATGGGGGCAGTAGATCACACACCCCTGGCTGGGGAGATTTGGTGGCCGAAGGCTGCTGGGGTAAAGAGAACCGGCTTTCTTCAGGAAAGGACAGCCTACCAGAGATGGTTCTCTCCTTCTCTGTGGGTGCCACGGACTAAACTCAAGTTGTCAGGCTGGAGGGCAAGCACCTTTACCCGCTGACCCATCTCCCTGCCCCCTACCTTTCATTAAATGGGGGAAATCATATACCCCCTAGAAATTAAAAAGAAAAAGTAAACAGGTCTTCATCTGCCTGAGGACAGCATCTGTGCATTTTCCTTGTGGGTCAGCAGGTAGCAATAGGGTTTCATGGGCACTGTTCTGTGAAGAAAACTCAGCTTGACAGCATGGTTTATCTCCGAAGTACTTCATCTGGTCCTTAATAGGACACATATCCTCAAGGAGAGTGAGGAAGAAGGCAGACAGAGGGAAAAGAGCCTCCTCAGTGCTAGCCCGGGACTCGAAACACTAGAACGATTCTCCTCCCAGTCCCAGACCTCAAGTTATTTCTAATATTTTTAAATCACTTACTCAGAATGTAGTAACAAACACCATTTAATGTCACAAAGTCGCTGCTTAGTTTTGCTGCTGTTGTTCGTTTGTGCTTAACCTTTGAGGGCAAGGCCCATACATACCACACCACGCATGTGTTGTCAACGCGCGTGGAGGTCAGAGGAAGCCTTAGGCGCTACTCTTTGCTTTCCACCTTTTGCAACACATTCTCTTGCTGCTCACTGTATGCACATCAGGTATCTGGCCCCTGGAGGACTGAGATCACACATACTCGCTACAGTGTCTGGCTTCACATGGGTGCTAGGGATGCAAACTCGGGTTTTTATGTTTGTGCGTCAAGGGCTCTGCCCACTGGGCCATCCCCTTGGTCCATCAAAGTTTGTCTGTTTTATGTTTATTTAATGGCAGTGTACATACATGGGAAGTGTAGTTCCACTGGAATGATTAAGCTCCTAAGTGCAGGGCTGACATGCAGATTATATACCATCTTCTTTGCTCTGCAGCACCTGGTTCACACCTGTTCTGGAAACAGGCATGCTGGATTGCTATATCCATTTGCCCAACTATGGTCCCAAAAAACAGTAAACACTTTGAGAGCAGAGAATGTATGTACCTATGCACCCCAGGAGCCCTTCCAATGGCACCTGGAGTTAAATAAATGTCAGAATAGATATTGAAGCAGCTTTTTTACGGAAAAAAAAAAAAAAAAAAAACAAAGAAAGAAACAAACAAAAACAAATTAATGACAAACCATCCTTTGGCCGTCAGGAAATTTAGAGTGAAATTTTACATTACACTGTCATCATAGCCTTGTATCTATATGTCAATATAGCACTATATCATTTTTTTTATTAAGTTACTTCAAAACATTTTGGAGGGGTGAAAGAGATGGCTCAGAGGTTAAGAGCACCTGTTGCTCTTCCAGAAGACAAGATTTGGCTCCCACACCCTAACTAGGAGGCTCAACTACTGCTAACTCTACCTCCGGAAATCTGATGCCCTCTTCTGGTTTCTGTGTGCACCTGCACATACACAGGGTACACACAAATACACACACACACACAAATACACACACACACACACACACACACACACACACACACACCTAGGTTAGAAACTGACTGCCCATCCAAGGCAGGAGCTCCTCAGAATAGTAGGCCACACAAGAAAACAAGTCTGTCATGGAACAGTAATAGAGTCACCTTCTTTGCGTCACCTCAGAAGAATGGAGGCTGGGGTAGTCCCTCCCTAAAATACAGCATTCACCATGAAGAATAACTCTTCTCCATAGTCTGTCATTTTTAAAGATAAGCCTTACAAATCTGCCTTTCACATATAGTGGAAGCACATGTTACTGTATTTTGTGTTTTCTGTTGGTGTGTTTGTTGTCGTCTAAATAAAGTGTTTTTTTTTAATAATTCCATACAATGTACCTTGATCGTATTTGCTCCCCCAACTCCCCCACTCATGCCTCACAGATTCACTCTCATCTCCCAATGGATTAGACTATCTCAATGTTAGACCTGAAATGCTGAAGCTCCTAGAAGACAGAGTAGGAAATGCACTTCAGGCGATAGACTCAGGGAAGGACTTTCTGAACAAGGCTCCAGTTGCCAAGGGAATAGACCAGTAATCTACAAGGAGACTCTATACAATTAAAAACATTCTGAACATTCTGAATTTCAACCTTGTGGAAATACAAATTAAAGTGTTTTGAGATTTGCTCTTACTCTGGTTAGGAAGCCTACAATTAGGGAAACATAATTCAGTAGGCTCTGGAAAGTCGGCTATGATCTCAATGCGTTCACCAGGAACTGAAATTTATATTTCTTTGCGTACACTAACATTGCACTGAGAGTAGTTGTAAAATACAGTGTGATTTTAATACATTATATCAGCAGCATGTAAATGCTATGTTAAATGTTGCTTAGGACAGAATTAATTTATATCCTGAATGACCACGACACATAAAAAAGTAACTGTTAATTCTGGTTTTTGATTGATTTTCTTATATTAAAAAGGTCTATGCTTTGACGTTTTAATCCTTCTAGCTTTAGGATGAATGCTCCAAGTTCCAAAATTTGAATATTACAAATTTTAAGAGAAATCTATTGCTAAGCACATGTCATATTATTTTCAGTTCAGAACTCTTGGTGTCTAATCACAAGAATCGTGAGCACGGGAGTCCCACTTTTGCACTGAGTCCTAAGATGCCTCAAGCCCACACACCACGGCCACCACACTCAGATACTTGGTTGATGATCCTGTGGGGGTTGATCTCTTTATCTGGGACCCCGATAAACTTTTCTGACAAGCCTGCTTAATTTCTGCTCGCTCATTTTTTCATAACAATAAAGTACAGATGATAAATCATTAAACTAGAAAAAAAAATTACCAGCTTTACAAAACAGATTATCTGGGCTCTACCCAACCAGTCTGCGACTCTGGTTCTGCCTAAAAAAAAAAAAGGTTCGAAGATGATTTTAAAAAATATTCTTAATGTCAAAAATCTTTATGAATTTCTGCATATGAAGAAAATGTGTTTCCTCAAGAGTAATGGCTGCGTTATAATCTTACAGCATTGTTAAATAAGACGGGGGACAGTGCTGTTAACCTGACACTGTGGGATTATCATCACTGTAAACCAAAGCTTCCGAGGTACAATTAAAAGTGAAACGTAGCATTATAGAATGAAGCATTTCCCTACCTGAGTTCAACTTCAGACGACAGTAAAACAACAGCATATTACACTGCAATTCAGGTCAGCAGAACCCTTGGCAAAAATCCTCAGTTAGAGCAAGCAAATCACCTTCCCCCACAGGACACTTGGGAGAGCCTGCTTTCTTTCTTTCTTTTTTTATTTAATACATTTTTAATTTAAATATAATTATATCGCCTCCCTCCTTTTCTTTTTTTCCTTAAAGCCCTCCCATGCCCCCTCTCAATTGGATGGCCTGTTTTCTTTATTATTGTTACATTCTAAAATAAGACATTCAGAGTTGGCTGAGGTTCTTGAAGATTAACTCTAGAACAAAATTACTCATTTGTTATCTGTCATTGTTTTTCTGTGCTAAATGTCACCCCATATCTGCTCTCATTTCTAACCTCTCATACCGTCTCTGTAGCTACACTCCTCCAAATTTAGCATGAAATTTTACATAAGTCAAAGACATTATTGACATTTCTCAGTCGAGGACTTAGAACCACAACAAGATCTCCCCAGTGGCTTTGCCATTAGCCTGGATTGGGGTTTTTTTTTGGGGGGGTTCCCCATGGGGCCACTTTGGCCAACAATGGAATTAGATATAACCCATTCCTTGTACTGGAGGCCTCACTCGGTAATGAGAGATGTCCAGGAGTATTTGGGGAAGAGGAAAATGTAACCAGAATATACTGTAAAGAAAAAAAAAAACTATTTTAAAAAAATTAAAATAGAAAATAAAACATGAACAAAAGAATGGTAAAGTTTTAAAAATAGGTTAAAAAAAAAAAGACCTTCCAAGTAAACCTAGCCAGTAAGTGGGGTGATATTAATGCAAATCTGCCTGACCTCAGAGACCATTGTGAATCTATCAACTAAATTACCCTCTCACAGCCACACCTTTATTATTGTTATAATTACTAACATATAAATCATACAGAGATATATTTCTATGCTTTGTATGACTATTCTATGCATAGGTATGTGGACATATATGTGTGTAAACATATACACATATGTATATATACATACACATAAATGCATAGATATAATTTGACTACACATACCATCTCTGCTCCTTTCTCTTACCCTCTACTCTCTTCCTCCTCACTGAACTCCTAGCGCTCTTCTTATAATACAACATCTACTTTTGGATTTTTAAGATTCTACATCTAGGTTAAAGACATGTAATACTCTCACCTGAACGTTTTCCATCTGTTTTTTCTTAAAATGCTATTTTATTCGTTTTTGTGACTGAAGAGTAGTCCATGTGTCCTTTGTCTACTCTTCTGTTGATAGAAACCTATGCTAATTTCGTAATTTGGCTCTTATGAATAGGACATCGATATACATAGATATGCAGGGAATATGCTGACTTAAGTTACTTTGGTGATTATTAAAAGGTATGGCAGCTGGATTATGTAACAGTTCCGTTTTTGTCTGTTTTTAGCAAGTTCCCAAACTGTTTCCATGGTAGAAGTGCCACACGTCTCGACAGCGGAGTCAGGATTAGTATCCACACCTTTGTTTGCTCTCTTATTCTTCTCACCAGCAAGCGAGTGATGATGGGCAAACAGCAATGGCTGAAAACTCAATTCTCCCCCTGCACAACGGAGTGAATATTATCACAGGAATATGATTAAAATAATGCAGCATCTGAGAGAACCGTGGCCAGCATGAAGTGGATAAGGAGGCTCCCCACGCCAAGTATTGTGAAGGATGAGGAATATTCCAGAGAGAGGGAGAGAATGGAGAATGCTCCCTAACTCCTTGTCCAGGGAGCATTTCTTACATTAAATACTGCAGCAGGGTAAAAGAGCTTCAATAAGAGCCAGGCATGGTTAACAGTGACATCCATCTTCCCTCAGAAACAGGGATATGCGCTGCAAATAGGCCAGGGAAGAAAATCACACAGTTCATTTCAGAGGACACTAGGATTTTAAAATTATCTCTTAAGTTCTCTAAACCACACCGGCCTTGTAGGACTGAGGAGGCCTATCATGCTATAGAAGCAGCACTTGACTCAGGAAGTTGTTCGACCCAAAAAGCACCTTCAACTTGGTAGAAAAGTGGCGAAGTCGAGTGTCTGCAGATCCAAAAGGCGATTACAGAGTACGTCTGGAGAGCATAGAAGATAAAGTGTTTGCCAGAGATAAAGGGCATTTAACTGATTAAAATGAAGCTCGCTTGGAAATTTTGACTCAAAGACAGGTTACTGAAGGAAACCAACTGTGGGAATTAACTTGGGGTAAAATACCCATTTCCTTGTATTGCCTACTTTTAATTTTATTTCCTGACACAGAGCTTTCCTTCTGGTTTATGCTCCAGATTTTACCATCTCTATGCTAGTAAATGATGTGCAGGATTTCTTCCTTGGCTCTGCATGACAACTTATCCAAGTCACTATACTGACTCTATACTTAACCTTCTTGTAAGCTACTTACAATGTGTGAGTAAATCCATTTTTATTTAATAGATTTGTGATAGTATTTATACATTGATCTGTTTACGAATCAATCATACGTCTGTCTATCTACACAGTAGGATATGCTTTACTGATTTTACAACTCACTGTTTATGTGTTTTTTTCTCTTATATTAGACTTCACTATGAAGAGCTGATAAGCAGGAGAATGAGTCAAAAAAAAAAAAAAAAGACAAAGGAATCTCTGTCCTGATCTTTGCCAGTCAAGTACAAGTTTTCTTGTGTCACATGCTCCATGGGCTTGGGGCTTCAGTCTGCAAACAAGACAACCTTTTCTGAGCCTGGATTTCTTCTGTTTTGAGCCATTTTAAATGTCGGCATTAGTGGCCTCTCAGCTGGCTCCTTTCCCTTGGGCATTCCAGTCTGTGTTTAGCGCTGAACTAAGCGATGCCCATCAGTACCACCAAGGATCGTCTAGATCAGCGGCTCTCAACCTTCCTCAGGCGGCAACCCTCTACCACAACCACGTGTGCTGTGGTGACCTCCAGCCACAAAATTGTATCGTTGCTACTCCATGACTTTCATGTTGGTACTGTTACGAATCACAATGTAAGTATCTTCTTCCTGACGGTCTTAGGCAACCCATGTGAGAAGGTCCCCCAAAAGGGTCATGACCCACAGGTTGAGAACTCCTGATCTAGATGGTTGTAGATGAAACCAGAAAACCCCAACTAAAATCAGGAAGTGCAAAAATAAAACTTAGATATTGAGACAGACAGCAAGAATTTTGGTCACATTATTTAACCTTAAGTGTCACTCTTCAAAGATAGGTGGACAGACAGACAGACAGATAAGTCACATGATATGTGTCCTCTGTTATTCTTTCACTGAACAAATGGGTTCATTTTTAGCACCGCAGTTTTACTTTATGACTTACTTGCAAGCAAGAGGCTACAATGACATTTTAAATGATTTTTTTTATTAATGACTTCTCTTTCCTTACATACTAGCTACAAGTTTGATTTTTGTGTCTAGGAAAATATTGGTCCTAAGAGTATCCAAAAGAAAAACAAATTGCACAGGGAAAGTGTTTGATTTGCTTTTTCAGAGCCTGTACATTCTGAGCAGTTGTAGAAAACTACTTTTAAACAATTAAGCACCAAATATAATAACATTCTTACGTTGGCCTATCTTTTTCCTAATTAAGTTACTACAGGTTAATTAATACCCCCACAAGATCACAGAATAATAAGAACTCCTATATGAAATAAATGCCATATCAAAATAACACGCCATGATATTCAATGAACACACTAGTTCCATAAAGGATGTCTCACAGAGGCAAAGCTAAGTAATTCCCATAAGCCAGCCAGGCACACACAATGTGCTGACAGGGGCTGCCACACCGTCATAGCTGCCAGTGTCCTCCCTTTAATACACTTACAAATGCCCAAAATGTTTCCCATAAACTTCTAAAAATAGAACATAACATTTCAGGCACGTAGAGTTATCACTGCCCAAATGCCTAGCAGCAATTAAATGCTAATTAAAGTGAGTTTTCAGGCAGGGACTGCTCTGAGTGAAATGCTTAGCCAGTGGTAGTCTTACCACATAGAGCAAATTTGGAAACAAACAAAAATTCAGTTTTCTCCTCTTAAAGAAGGAGAGGTAGATGGAGGGAAAGGACATTTAAGACAGCACCTGATTACTGGGTCAGTTGGCCTCCTCCACAGTCATTTCTCCCTGACTGCAGAAAGTTACAGACTAGCTCTGAGAAACCTCAATACCCTAAAATCTTAAGCAGCACACATCTCTTAACACATGAGGCTTCATGATTAGGAGCTTGAAAAACCCAAAGTAATTCCCAAGTCTTGGCAGACACTCCTCTAAAAAAAGACAGAGGTGGACACATGGATAATCCGATGGGGTGACTCTGTATAATTTAAGGTAATGGATACTTTCTTAATAATTCCTGAATTTTTGTAGTGGCACACGTCAAATACTACAGCATTGCCTGTAAGCTAAGAAACAGTAAATGAAAGGCATCTGAAGTTTCTGTCTGCTTTGTTTAGATTTATCAATATATAACCAAAAAATATGATAAACATTAATAATACCATACATATACATACATATACATTCTTAATCCCTTCCCAGAAGCACTCCTAAAAAAAGAGAGAGAGAGAGGAAAAAAAGATACATCCTTGTGTCCTAGCTATCTGAAGTTGTCCTGTCTACAAAACATCTAAAATTTCTATCTTGTCTGATCCTTTTTTTTTTTTTTTTTTTTTAGACAGGGTTTCATGTAGCCCTGACTGGCCTCAAACTTACTATGCCCAATTATCCTTGTATCCTTGACCTCTTGATTCTCCCAAGTGCTGGGATTAGAGGCAGCATCTGAATTTCTTTGTGATATGTCAGTTTTGCTTTCTAATCCATTGGATAGCTATGTTTGCTTTCACACAATAGGTGGTATCAACTTGGTATTGATCCAACCCCTCTCTCCTCTCCATTGTCCAAGTGTCCCACAGAGCTCCCAGAAACCATTAGCTGAAAAAAAGCAATAACATGAAAAAGGTATCTGCCATCAACTCCATGAAGGAACAGTGAGTTTCTACAGTGGCCAGTAACCCAATGGAGCATGGCCTGGCCTGTGCACCAGCCGTGTAGAGAAGGGGCTTTGCATCAGTCACAGTCGCTTAGTATATATTCACATTATTAACATAAAGGTGACTCACACAATGTAAAGCCTCCAGGCTTTGGGGTTCCCAAGAGGCAACAGGAAAGCACTCTGCAGGTTATATTTTTTGGGTTCAAAGATCCAGATGTTCTCCAGCATTCAAAGTTGGTTAGTATTTTAAATATCCACTGTAAACACCCATTTCATAAAATGAGTAAGTAAAATGTTAATGGAAGAAAATGTGTAATGTATATGAATATAAAAGAGCTGGAGGTCAGGAATGACCTGGGTGAAATGCTATCTTTTGAACATGACACAATCTGTGTATCAGGAACTCACAGTGCGATGGCTGCTTATACAAGACCTGCACAACAAGATGAAGCCAGTCAACATTCCAGCACGGGGTGTGGCTCACAAGTCCCCATCTCTAGCTAAGAAGTTGATGGCTGACAGTTGATGACTGTTGGGGAAGGGAGAGTTAGTTTTATTTAGGAATGTGGTCACTCATAGGCAGATCATGGTCCAGTGGATGGCCCTACCCCTATTTGTATATGGTAAAAGTAGGAATTCAATTTTAAAATGTTTTAAGTACTTGAAAAATATTTCATCTTTACAGCACAGAAGGGAGATGGCGAATTATCCCAATACATTTTGAAAACTGCCATTATAGTGTGTACTCACAGTTACCAAAGCACAGGTAAAGTTCACAAAGCAGGCAGCCACATCTGAATGACGGAGAAAGAGTTCAATTGTGGCCCTTCCTAAAGCAATATGATGTACTGAGGGTTGAATAAGGTTCTTTGTAGTGTTTCTTCATTACCCTCCTGGGATCCTATGAAACAGGCATCATTCCCATGTCCTAGGTGAGGTATAGACAGTTGGAGAGGTGAAGTAACTTGCCTGAAGCCAAGCTAATGACTGGTATAATCCATTTTGGAAAGGAGATCAAAAGTCTTACGTGGCTGCTTTGTGTTTTCCCAGAGCAGGTGGACAATTAACACAGGCTGCCTTTTGTCTGCATCATGGCTGGTCTGATCTCAGTTTTCTGAAATTTGACCTTGTCAGGAATCTCCTTAGGTCTTTTGATTGTATGCTCTCTCTAAATAAGCAACAGTAAAGACTATTATGGAATACTTGTTGTGATCAGCCAGCATTTGTAACTAAAATCACTTCCACTTCCTCTGCTTTTCTAGAAGCTCAATTCTATGCTAGAAGCACTGCAAAGCAACATTCATAGAGATGTTTTCATAACTTGAAATAATTGCACATGAATAAAGATCCCTTTGTTGCATGGTAGACAAGCTATGGCGTTTAGGTAACTCACCGGAAATTAACAAGTTCTGGGGAGTTAAAACCTAATACAGCACAGTTTCAAGGGAAACTACAGTACACACCTGTCACAGCATACAAAGGGGATGCTGTCTGTGAATTCTTCTAGAATGCCTGCAACAATGGCTGAGAGATGTCAGTGTTCTACCTACAAGTTCTCCAACGTGTAACAGACAAAGAGGCGGGAAAATTTCTCTCCTGAATTCAAAATGGAATGTTATACCCTATAAAGCCTAACCTGTGAGTAGGACACACTGTACTTTGTTCCACATCCAGTGGACTGGATCTTCTGTCAAGGTTAACCTATGACAGCAGGCTGATGAATATAATCTCCTTGTCTCAAAACTGCAAGCAGAACAATGCTAGAGTAAAAACAGTGGTTGATGCTGCATTTCCCTCCATTTCCTACAAATGGCCTTCTGAACTGGCTCTCTTCATCACGGTGTGGCATGACATCATGGCATGAAGTAGGTACGGCTCCGGCATCGAGTTACAACTTCATAATAGTGACTTGGCAGTCTCTGATACCTGACCCAAACTCCCATCTTACACAGAACTATTCCTGGCAATGTTGTTGTGTAATTAAGCTCCCAGGAAAACAGAACCCATGAGCTCTTTCTTCGCTTACATTTTTAATGAGTGCTTGTCTTGCCCTACTGTTTTATGTAAATAAGGCTTTCAAAAGGTTCTGCCTTGTGCCAGAGACTCAGTTAATAACTGTGTCACCCACTTACAAATAAAATCAAGGGCTGACAAGAAGTAAAGTTTATTAGACTATAAATGTGTAACAGGCCAAACAAACCTAGGAAAATATGACTGGAAAAGCAGGCAAAATGACCAAAGAAAAATCATTAGAATAGGCTGAGCACCTGCTGTGTCCCAGGCACCATAGACTAGAATTTAATAGTAGGCAAGTAATTCTGCTCCTGCCCCTCCCCATAACCTACTAGTTATGATCTTTGATCTATGATTCTGAAACTAGGCACCATTACACTCCGGAGCTTCAAAACAATGTTATGAGACCAGTGCAGGCTATTTTGTATTTCTGAAGGCATTGCAGGAATTTCCAATATCTGTCAGACACTGACTGGCAGCTGGAATTACCACACAGTTCCAGTATAAGCTCAGTGCATGCCTTTGAGGGACATATTTTTGTAAAGTTGGAAATTATGAACTGCTGTTTTGTATGAGTAACTACAGAACACTTGATGCAGAAAAGAGAATAAGGGTAATACTGTTCCAAGACTGATTAGGGGTTAAATAAAAGAGATAAGTCAGAGACATAAATGTTCTGTAAACCAGTAAAGTTTAAGAACCCCTAGGGAACAGGAGGCTAGTCCAGATGTCAAATAAAAGTTTGAGCCACTCTTTTGTGACACCCCCAATATGACTAAAGGGCATTTTATGTTATTCATGTAATACATGGAGATATAATTGTCTCCATATATGTTTTTCTCATTCTTACATAAACTTTACTCATCTTTCATCCTGTGTCATTTGTCTAGTGTGGTAATTGCTTTTATAAGCAATTTTGTGATGTTTGTTTCACACTTGGGATGAATAACCTTTTTATTTTGTGTAAATCCCTTCTTTTCTATCCTCTATCGCCACATATAGAATCAATGCTAAATAATCCAACATGAGAGACTTCTGGCTGAAACTCCTTTATAATTTTAAACTGTAAGCAGATTGTGATTATTATTTTCTCTTGCATTCGATGCATTTTAGAACACTCTGTGGTCTTATATGTTTAAACTTTCAAGAAAACATATGTCCCAGAAGCCTTGAATTATTAAACAAAAACTTCAGGATGGGGAAAAAAAAAAAGCTGTGAAATGCTGTCCTGTGTGCATACCATGGCCATTGTATTCATGAACAAACATAGCTGCATAAGATATTGTTACCTGTCAACCTCCATCACGGTGGGTGACAGGTCATGAGGTCCCCCACCCCTCCCTGGGCATCCAACAGCAGTTAATGGTGGCTGGGAAAGAGAGAGTTGTTTTCTTCAGTGGTGTGGCCATGATCATGCAAGCAGCCATTATTAAGCTCAATGGGTCACAAGAAATATGAAATTATGCCTTGTATACCACCGCTCATGAAGCTGTACATCTCATGCTGTAGTCATACATCCAGGGACTACATGTATGCATGCAAGGAGAGTGATCAGAAGCCAGTAAAATGTAAAAATTCAAAAATATATTTCACTGGCATAACTGTGAGAAGACAATTTGCTTATGTATATTCATAACTATGCTTGCCAAACCAAATACATAATTTATGAATTTCCTAGCCATGGATACCAATGTTACTATACGAAGGATCTCAGTGGCTGACATGGCTGGGCAGAGAATGAAAAAGCAGAGCTAAATGATATCATTTGTCAGTGTGAAACAGTTCTAACTGCTCTTGCAGAGCTTGAGGTGGGCCTCCATCCTTCTCCCCAAGATGGGTGATACATAGGAAGGGGGAAAAAAAACATCAAAATCAAGACATGGTGATATGTTATTGAGAGAAAAAGAAGAACATGAGGATATTTGGGGATAAAGAAAAATTCTGGGCAGTTGAACACAGCTTTGATTTTTTTCAGAAGAAATGCTGTATCTCAAAAGAGAACTGGGACAGCAGGAAATGTCTGCAGGTGTCACAAGTTTAACCAAAGTGGACCGAATTGTTTTTGAAATAAGAAATGCTCAGGAAGTGGGTATCTGCCAGGACTGTATTCTTTCCCCCAAATTCTCTAGCCACTCCTCATTGTGTCATCCAAGGATGGAAGCAGAATGGAATACAGGTAACAGTGAGGGCTCTGAAGGCAAAAGCACACACAGGCCTGGCTTTCAGCTATAGAGGACAGACAGGTGGTCAATCTCTCTAACATCAGATAAAAGACAATACCAGTCACTCAAGGTGGAAAGGCAAATAATACTCCCAAGATACTACAGGATCCAAGACAACACCTCATGACTTCAGCTAATGTGGATATAAGAAATCCCTTTAAGTTTGTTCAAGAACTCCTTCAGCGGGCTGGAGAGATGGCTCAATGGTTAAGAGCACTGTCTGCTCTTCCAGAGGTCCTGAGTTCACTTCCCAGCAACCACATGGTGACTCACAACCATCTATACTGGGATCTGATGCCTTCTTCTGGCATGCAGGCATACATAGACATAAAAAGAGCACTTATGTACATATAAAAATAAATCAATCCTTTTTAAAAAGAAGAACTCCTGCCTAGCAGGAAAAAAAAATGCTATCTTAGCATTCCTAGTCATCACAAAATAAGCATGGGAAAACTAAGCCCCTCTGTACCCAGAGCCAGTGCCTGTGTACATAGAACGCAGTTTGCCTCACTGTCCTCCTCGATGGCCTTGGCATCACTATTGACCCCTGCTCCTAGTCATATCCAACATGACCCTTTACCAGCTATCTCAAGTGATTCTAGAAATACATCCCTAATCCAAAATCTGAAATGCTGCAACACTCAAAGCACTTAAGCAAACTTTTTTGATTAGGACTTCTGGGTTTGGGGATGCTAAACCACTAAAGTCTGTGCAAATATTCCAACCCCTGACACTTCAAAATAAGAAATAGTTCTTATTGGAGATGACTGACCTATTTTCCTCTGCTTTCCTTACTATCTCTGCTAGTGCCTCTGTCCCATATAAACTTTAGCCAGGCCCTGTTCTAGAATTCTCTATGCATGCCCTTCCTCTTTCCTGTAAACAATAAACACAGACTAAGTAAGTGTTTGTGGACTTCTCTTCATTCAAGGTCACCAAATATGCACTGAGTAAACATTGCCTCTACAAAAGGCACCTTACCGTCGCTCAAGATACTGTGTTTTCAGTTGCTTAAAAATTGAGGGAAAACACGCTCTTTTAGGTTGGTTTTTATTGCTTTCATAAACATCATAACTAGGGCTGGAGAGATGGCTCAGAGGTTAAGAGCACTGGCTGCTCTTCCAGAGGTCCTGAGTTCAATTCCCAGCACCACATGGTGGCTCATAACAATCTACAGTGAAATATGATGCCCTCTTCCAATGCACAGGCACACATGAAGGCAGAATGTTGTATAAATAATAAAAAAAAATTCAATGTTAAAAAATCATAACTAAAACCAACTTGAAGAGAAAAGGGTTTATTTGGTTTACACATCACTGAGGGAAGTTAGGGTAAGAACTCAAAGCAGGAACTGAAAGGCAGGAACTGAAGCAGAGGCCATGGAGGAATGGTATTTAATGGCTTTTTCCCCCATGCCTTCCTTGCTCAGCCTGCTTTCTTATACAACACGGGACCACTACCTAGGGGTGACACCTTTCTGGGGTCTGCCTCCTTATGGCTAGAACACACACCAAAGCAAACTCCACAACTGAGATGGCCTGTCTGTTTCTTAATGATTACAAAAGGAAAGAAAGGCGGAGAGTAAGCTAAAAAGGAAATGAAGGAGGAAAAGGAGAGAGCACAAAAGGGGGGGAGTGATGGGAAGGCAGGTAGGCCCAAATATGTGGTACAAACTAATGTCTGTGGAACTGCACATTACATTCTTAAGGAAAGCTTTAGTAGCTATTGTGGCAGAGATTCTTATAACCAAAATGAAAACCATTTTTTAAATTACAAACATCTTACAGGAGGCCACTTTCACAAAATATGCCAGACATACTTGAGGGGTTGGTTACTAGTTGCAAAATAGGACATCTATCAGAACACCACACTGGGACATAGAGGCTTTGTCCCCTGAAGAAGTATGTGGCGCAACACTAAAGCAGGCTATCAGCACTGCCCTCACCTTCAGGAAGGTGTACCCGAAACTGGTGTGTATTTTCTGATTAACACTATTTAGAAAATATGCTGACTGAAAGACCTGTGATTATGTCTAACAACAAGTGTAGTCATCAATTGTGAAGTTTCCTGACTTCAAGATAAAACGGATTTTGCTAAAGTTAAGAAAATAATATTTCCGTTCAAGGATGAAGAACTATTAATTTCCGCATGGCAATTAAGTTTTAATATTCTTAAAGATCATATTACATGATTTCTTTCCTTCTCCAAAGTGTCTTCCTTCTGCAACTTAAACACCCAGTTTGTTCCTAGCACTTAAATCATAAAATAACCGACCATGTTGGTCTCAACACACCCTCACCACACAAAGGAGTTCAGGGATGTATCGTTTAACTGAAGGAATGAGACAAAATGTCAATGTAGTTCTCAAGGAACCAAAGGAATCCACAACTAGAAAATACTGGGTACTTACGTGTCATAATTAGTACCTATGAAACACCTTTATGAATTTACACTTTAAGCGCAATTCTCACGTAAAAAGTACCATTATCATACCTACAAGAAAGGATCCCACAGTCGCTCTGACCACTCAAGAACAAGAGCCTTTAGTCATCCCAGACAGGTTCCTTGTAATTGGGGTATAAGACAGAGAACATCCCTAACTCAATTCAGCAAGTACCAGAATGAATAACAATCCCATCTTTTGGGGGGATGTAGAACAGAGGTAGAATGCTTACTTAGCGTGATCAAGGCCCTGTGTGCAATCACCAGTAGTACACAGGATATTTTTATTAAATATAATGAATAAATAAAAATATTTTCAAAGATCTATACAAAACTATTTAGCATCTGATGGTAGCTTACCATGGGCCTTGTGTGAATTGCCCAGGTAGGTATTCACTGTAACTTCCTGAGGAAGGGAAGTATTCTATCCATTTAACAGAGAAAGGAACTGAACCTTGGAGAATTTAGCAACTGTCCCAAGACCATCTAGCTTTAGGAATGATGCTGAAGTTCAAAACTGCAGTCTGATTCTATGTGCAGTTTTAATCTTCCTGCTGTCTTAAGCAGACCACCACATTATAGTTACAGCATTTTTAACACACTGGCAGTCCCTTATTTCATTTTTCTATGAACTACCATGTCAGGCTTCCTAACTCTGTCCCCAAAGTACTCAGAGTATGGCCTATTAGGTCCCAGGAACAAAATATCTCAGAATAATGAAAATATCAAAGGCCCCCCCCCAAAATGTTTTTAAATGTAGTATCACAAAAACAAACAAACAAAAAATTCTAGGAAGTTAACAGTTTTTACTTAGATGCCACAAACGTCACAAGATGTAACTGCTCACTCAAATCAGCATTTGCAAAAGTTTAATTTTGGTTAGATTCTTTTTAATCTAAAAGGATCCACCATATATCCAGTCGCCATAACTTCAGATCAAATGACTTGCTAATAGCAAAATAATTTTAAGATCAAAATTTTGTAGAAAACCATACATAACTTGATAACAAAATGACTTGAAGTAGAAGCAAGCACGATGGCTCAAGTATCTCCTATGATGCAGCAAAGATTCCAAGTACAAGAGGGTCTAGCGGTGGTTCTCAGCCCCCCAACGCTGTGACCCTTTAACTCAGCATGTTGTGGCGACCCTCAAGCACAAAATCATTTCACTGCTCCTTCATATCTGTAATTTTGCTAGTGTTATGAATCATAATGTAAGTATCTGATATGCAGGATGCCTGACATAAGACTGCTCTAGCGGATCAAACACACCATTCTAGCTTTCCGGTAGTCAGTTCCCCATGCAAAGAAATGGTGGGAAGCAAAAACGTACCTGGGAAGAAAAAAAATTTAGGTCAAAAAAGGTCCCGCACCATGCCCTCTGCAGGAGGGGCTATACTTTGTGCAGTTTTACCTGAGGAGAAAAAGTAAGTTCACACACAAGATTTAGCCATGGTTTTCCAACAACCACTGGTGTGTGAGTGAAACGCAGAAACAATCTAAGTGACCCAGTATTGAGTGGTCATTAAACCCACAGAGAATTCTGAAGTGCCGCTCAAAAATATAGCACAAACCACACGCACACTACAAACATACATACACGCATACACATATCTCAAGATTTAGAAATACGTTTCTTATACTGAAGCAATTGATAAGGCCCATATTCCTGCAAACTTAAGTGTTAGGTTCTTGAATGTAAAGACATAGCCCATGAAGTAAGACTGGAGAGGAGTCATATTTTCCCCCAACAAAAATAACCAAGAAAGTGGAGAAAGACGTAAGGCCACTGTTCACACACACACTGTTTCTGGCTAAAGTTCCCGAGCTCGTCCCTTTATTGCGGAGGTGGCATCCCAGAAGGAAGCACCTGTGGTCCCAGCCTTCTGATTCCCTGAAATAGTCATAATAATGGCAAGCATTTTCCCCATACCATTCTCTACTATGTCTTCCTAATTTTAGGTATCAAGAAAGACTATGATCTCTCTAGAGGGTAAGACTGCAGATTACCTTTCTTCTTGTTTGTATTTTCTGACCTTTAAAAATAACACAAACTGCAGGTGTGACATGAGAGCTAGTTTAGGGATGGGGTCGTTCAAGAGTTAAATTTTAGCTCATCTTTATTTATTCTCTCTTATATTCTCTCTAATCTCTCTCTAGGTCTTTGGTAAATATAAATTATGCATGCTTTTCTAACGGCATTTCAAATCTTGGTTTCCTGCTTTCCATGTTGAAAGGAAAAAGACAGACGATGGAACACAATAGTAGGAGTCAGGTTATCACTGATAGAAAGGGAATCAGAAAAGGTGGTTTAAAATGTTTACAACCACCAATGTCACACATACCCCATAAAATATTCACTACACTACTCTGGTGGTATTTACATAGGAAAGACCTTCCTGGCACATCTCAGCAAAATAGGGATAGTTGATATACACAGATACAAAACTGATATTTCCACGTACCTCATCCCGAAGCAATTAAGTATTGTTTGAAGAATAAAACTAAGAAAGAAAAAGCATCACTGAAGTTCAATCTAACACTACAGCCCAGAATTATTATGGTTATTATTAACAGCACGCACTGAACAACTAAGTTCAGGCAATACCATAAGCACATGTTTGACTCCTCCTCTAAGCCTCATGATTCCATGATACTAGCACATCCACCCTCATCTTTGCGGGTGAGGAAGGAACTGTGATGGTGATAAGAGTCAGTAGAACACCTGAGGTCACTCGGCTAGTAAGAGATATCACCGGAATTTCTAGGCAGACCTCTCTAATTCTAAAGACCGCCAACACTCAATCTGAACTTTTCCACACCTGGGAATGAAGACAAGACAAAGCTAGTTACTCCTCTGGGCCATCAGTTATTAAAATACTTACAGAAACATAAATCATAAAGTCCCCTCCCAGAAGCTAGGGAAGGCAACCACAGGCTTCCACTGGGTGACAGCAGCTTTCTGACTACCCTTCAGAAACCAGCAAGCCAATCATGTTCAATGCTACACACTCTTTGTTTTCTCTTAGCCAGTGGTTTTTAGCCTGTGGGTCATGCCCGATTCTTTGGGGAAC